>NC_065531.1:14963653-15595855 GCF_020184175.1 Aphis gossypii | reverse complement strand
TAAATACTTTAAATGAAAATGTATTAATATTATTATTAACATACCACACCAATGTGTGGTCTCCTCGTGAGATTTTACTTTTTAACATATGGCGATTACTCGAAATTTAAACAAATTGCCACTTTTCTCTGCATTGTAGCAATTACGCTATTTGAGTATAAATTGGCGATTTTTCATTTTGTGTGAAAAAAAATTATCGTTGTAATAATATTAATATAATACCGTCGCCGGAAACCGAAGTTGCCTCACAATCTATCATCACCATCATTAAATACAATTTACAACCAACTTATTTCTCTGAAAAAAAAATTTCAACATTAGGTATTCCTTATTCCAAAGAATAATATTTTTGGAGCAGTTCGTTCGTTATAAATCAAATTTTTGACTAGTAATATAGTTTTATTTTATATTTATTTAATTATATAGTTATATTTTTAATTTATTTAGTTATAATGTATTTAAAGTTTCGTTTAGCGGATTGGAATGGGACAAAAGTATCCCGCAAAATCCATTGCTGATCCACTCCTCCACCCGTCTAAGCTTACTTTCGTCTAAAAGCTGCTTGTCCGCTGTACATTTAAAAGTTAAGTACTAATTTTAAATTTCCATCCTATAAATAACCTATATATGATGGTAATTCATTATCTTTTTTAATTTTTTAATTTTTAATTTCCATGAAATAATCAAAACATATTCAGAGTTAATTATGTACTATTGAATACATGGATAACATTTTTCTACAAAATTCTAGATCTACTAGCTATGATAGGAAAAAATAATTTATAATTATTATTACCTAATTGGAATGCATTTCTAAAATTAAATGTTGAGATTGTTGACACGTAATCATTTTCGTCGCCTAGTTATATATATATTATAATAATTGAACTGCATCCGATGGAAATGACAATGCAACGGCTTTTGTCGAAGTAAACTTGTGTTTCGATAATTAAATCAAATTTCCTATACTGTCGATCGGTTGTTTTTATTATAATTGAAATAACGGACGGAATAGACAATTGTGATCGCAATCATAATACTCGACAGACATACAACAAAGCACATTATTCTTCGTAATATTATACGTAGGTGTATATTAAAACAATTCCACGAACATTTTCCATTTTCAAATTAACTGACAATATAAGCTTTTTTATTATTTCTGCCGACCGATATCACGGAGCAGTACCAATTCCAAATAAACGACTGGTTTATCGTTATAATAGATTTATTTTTCGTATTCAAACAAAACATATATATAGGCATGGGTGTAGCGAAAGTGGGGCAGGGGGGACTTGCCCACCTCTGCGCCTCAAATTGAATTAAAACAATTTTTTTAAAAAATCCTAGCTACGCCCATGTATATAGGTATTAGTATCAATAGTATCCTACAATTATTATGATATACACAATAGTACAGTACAGTATAGCAAATAATATTTCGTTGAACGACATACGAATAAACTGGTGGTCATACACGATGTAGGAAAATATTATTATCTTAAATTACAACATTACGCACTCGGCTGGTACTCACGAGGCTTGTACGAGTGGAGTATATTTTATAATTGAGAGTGCAAAATTATTAAGAACCCATATCTTTGTACTTGAAACTTGTTTGTATTAATATAATGTACGCGTGGGGGTTCAACTGTACACATTTATGCCCTATTGCTTTGTAATGGTGATAACTTACAATAAGAGTATTTATACTTACTTGCGAAGTAAGTATAAAGCACTCGTATATTTCGGAACAAAACGGGTGGGTGTTCAAAAATTTACCAAAACGTCAATTTTCTATAAATATATTATACCGTTGTATATAGTTATAGTGACGCGTGTACAAAACGAACTCCGGCGAAAGCGAAACTCATTAAGCCGGCTGCAATGAATGATTGAATTCGACGCGAGTACGAGAAATTTCGAGCTATTATTTTTAAAGTTTACTCGGAGCTTTTGAACAACACTATTCGCGCATTTTGTATTTTATATTATTAGGTATACCCACGGTATATATATCCGACCGTTTTGCTTTTATAGGATACGATATTAACGTAATCGGCGCGGTGGCGTGCCGAAATCGTACGCTCCAGACATACCAAAAAATCGACATAATAACACGGACTAGTACTAACACCTATATTCACGCGTATATATGCGTATCCGTGCAAAGTGTGGTACAATAACCGTTTCGTATACGCGCACGTCGCCCCATCACGATTTTATAGCACGTTATTACATAGCACGTCATAATAGGTAACTATATTATTATTATCGCTGTGATATAATAATATGTAGGTATGTGCATTGTACAGGGGAAGAAATAAATCAGTTAAGCTGTCTTACAAATTATACGTGTGCTGTGTTAATTTAATTGCCGCGCATATAATAATAAATAATAATATCATAACTCTGTGCGTTTGTCCAAAAGATATATACACATAATGTATACATCATGTGTATTGTGTATTGGGTTTTAATACCTAACTGTCGTATATATAGATCTGAATTTTGTTCTTTTTTTTTTTTTACTCCGTCTTATTAATATTGCCAAAAATTATTATAAATTACAATCATTAACAATAATTAATTACGTTCTTTAAATTGATCATTTCTACGATTAGACTTGTTTTGAAAAAATTTTTATAACTAGGATTTATTTTATTTTTTAATTCGAATTGAGGTCGTTCTGGGATATCATATTATTGTGGTTGGAATGGTTGGATATGTTGAAAAATGTCTTCTCTTTCGTATTCCGTGGATACATTCTGTTGTAATTAATACCTACTTTAATAGTATAATATAATATTATGTTTTGATGTTGCAAGTTAATAAGAATTATATCTGTGTTCAAATTGTGTAACTTGTTACGGTAGTTCAAATTTTGCGTTTATAAAACAAGATCGATTAAAAATGCCCAAAACTTGCTTAAAACGGAATTATTACATAAAACCAACATACGGATACTGATAAAGTTCTTACCATTAAGTTTCTCAATAGGTCGATTTATATACCTAACGAAGCTAAATGTAAACTACTGAGCGTAGATTTGCTATGTAAGGCGCTGTAAGACGGAAATAATAAATGTGGGTGTATAGCATCCTCTTAAGATACACATTTATTGAAAAAACTGTTTTTCAAACGAATTTTGAATTATGTACAACAAAATGTTCAAACAAATTATCCATTGAATAATTACATTATAAAAAAAAGGGTTAATCATTTAAAAAACATAAATTTGTATTACCACAGGATACTCTCTAAGGGCCGTTCTTACATTGTCCGGTTAAGTGTCGGTTAAGACTAACCGGTAAAATTCTATCAGTTAACACTGCATGAGAAATTCTTTCGGTTAGCGTTATCAGGCACTAACCGAACATTGTAAGAACGACCCTAAGAAGTATACCTACCTACGAAAAAATCTTAAGATTTTAAAAATATGGTCTTAAAGTATATTCAAAAATGTCAAAAATCAGAATTTGAATAAATTCATTATTAAATAATAAAAAAAATGAAGGTTATTAGACATGGTGAATTGTTCTGTATGTTTATATACGAATACATTTATTATTAATTACAGCCTCGAGCGTTTTTAAGTGTTTTATTCAAACACACATTTTTTTGATATTTTTATATATATTTTAATATTTATATTACGATTTTGTACGTTCACCTACGTCCTACATCAGTATTATATTATAGCCTATAGGTTAGGTTGTTTCAGAGTCCGCTGTTTGCTGTTCGACTATTTTAACGTATGCATTCCGATCATGTATCACGTCATATGACGACGTATACATATTTAATAATAATTATATATCGAGTAGAAAAAATAACTATTTTGCACAACCAGTAGTTTACCTAGGTACCGATTTATTAATTGCATATTTCAGACGTGTTCTACTTCCTACAATTATAATTTAATATTGAATCGATGATGATATAAAGATCATTATACAGAATAATCACGTAATGACTCGACGGGCCGAGAGTCAATTTTGGCCGAGTTATTATAATTATTTCAGGCGAAAATGTCCCGCATTCGTCTGAAAAATAAATTATCACTCACCGCTATAAAAGGCGGTATAATTCCAACTGATTTTTCTGAATAGCAAATTTTTTTTTTTTTAATAGAATATCGAATCAAAAAAAAAATAAAAATTATGTAAGTATACCGTTAAAAGAATCCAGCTATTATAGCTGGTGCCTACGCGTGTAAATCATTGCCGTAAACATCGCGCTTTCAATAATGATTACCGCGCGCGCACTATACTGCTACAACAATGTAATTATTTGCGACCGTATACCAACCGTCGATTATCGTTAAACACTGCACGAAATACATAAAATATTTCACTCGCCGTTATAATTAACGGCATCTATAATAATACAAAACACCCTTATAGCACGTACCTATCATTGATCTCGTAAACCGCACCGTCTCGTCCGACGTAATTATACGATAATGATAATTATCGCTTATTTTCAGTTAGTTGGTTTTTTTTTCCTCAGTTATTACTCAACTCGAACGAATAAATAATAATATTATTTATATATATATGTATATTATTTATATAATAGTCGGCAGTCACATCCTCTCGCGAGTATAGAGAGGTATGCGCGATATATGAGAAAAAATAGACGAGAGAAAATATATAGAAAAAAAAAGTAAAAAAATACCACGCGTGATGGATTATATTGTTAATGGTATATCATCGCGTCCGTGCCATATAGACGATACTCGTTATTTCTCTCTCTCTCTCTTTCTCGTTTTTTTTTTCTTCTCCACCGATCTATGTGATAAATAATAATTATACGCATAAACGCGCCCACAGAACGTTTAGAATCGTTCTATACAGTCGTTTTTTTCCTCATTTCTTTTCACTTCTTTTCGTTGGCGCATAGGATCGCCAAAAGGTCAACGTCGCACCGCGCCGTTTGCCGCCCAGCTCTTATACATCATATTATTATATATAATATTATCTCGAATCGTATATTATATTCTTTTGTCACCGCCGTTTCAATACCTCATATACCGGACACATTCTGCAGCGCCGCCACTGCACATAAAAATATATAATATACAGTCGGTTTATATACCTAATTCCTACCTACGCGCGTAAGTACCTACCTATACGTTATTTACAACACTTCGCCGAGAATGAAAAATAAATCTAAAAACGCCGCAGATTAATGCGACACCGGTGCGCGGTGCGTTGAACAAATTGAATACGATTGCGACAATAGGCGTCACATTTTATTATGATAGCAATAATAATAATAGTAGTAATATACGCACCGAAAGCGGTGAAAACGAAAATAAAACGAAAAATACTTGCGTCGTGGTGTAGGTACTTGTGGAACGTTTTTAGGACATCAGCAAATACTCCTTTAAATTGTAGCAGTATTTCAAGTGTTTCGAGTTACGTAGATTTATCAATATCATAAATTCATACCTAAATTATAACTTGTTTAAGACTTTAATTAACAGTGATTTATTTTACCAGTAAACATAAATCATAACAAAAATAACAACGTTTTTTTTTTTGGAAGTTTATTTTTATACTATTTGAAATCATAACAACACAAAATGTATTTAAAAAATAAAAATTTTACTGTTTTTGAAATTATTTTACTTTTTATTATTCTAATGATGAACTGAACGATTGTCTGAAATTCAATTTTGCAAATTGACATCCACATTCTATAGTTCTCAGAAGAACATTCTACTTAAGAATATGAAATTAAAAATATACGCTGCTCTCATTTGAATAAAGCAACAAAGTTTCTTTAAAAAAAAGTTAAAAATATATAATTCTTTTCTCAAAAATGTTTTTTTTTTTTTTTTTTGTAATGATTTCAGCATTTAATAATATAAATAGAATATTAAAAAAAATTTAATATTTTTCATATAATAATGACTGTTGTTTACTATTAAAAGAATCATCCTGTGTATATATTATGCTTGTATATACCTAAGAGTTCTATTAAATTCTACGAATGGTTGTTTTGCTGAGTGTTTTAAACCTCTCTCCTTAAAAAAAATATATCCTGTATACGCCTCGCAGATCAAAGCATGCGTAGTCTCCGTAAGAGTTGTTTTCGTATAATATTCATTGCTTTCGCGACCTTTCCGAATCCGTTTCGTTAGGTATAATATTGCATTATTGCACCTAAGAGCAAATCAACTCATATACATATATACTTGTCCGGTGTACGCCCAGTACATGTTACAGCGACCATATATATTCACCTCGCGGCTTACAGGTACATGCACCAAAAACCTATGAGTCTGCCTCGTATAATATATCCGCGAAACGTTATCGGATGAATTCTATAACAACGTGTATGTATAGTGCGTCTCATATGTTAATATTTATAAGCGGAGTATATAATATTATAGGTACATTATATCTTATACAGGGTAAATGGTATTGTATCATTCGCGTCTGTACCGTTTTTATATTATATTATACTCAAACTGTGCGTTGATTTTTGATTTACACGGACTTATGGTTTTTGAAATTTTTAAACAATGTGGCTAAAACCGAGAGTACTTTTTTCATACTCTGCAGATATTTGAGATTTTTAAGCACATCCAAAGACCATATTTATTGTCACAAATATTAAGATTTGTACACAATTTTCCCATAAAGGGGATACTAACTTTTTTCAAACTTCAATAATATAGTACATAGGTATCTCCTATTTTCTAACATACTGAATTCCGTACAATTGTGAATGCATTAAAATTAAAATCCTATGACAAATCTAGTTGTTATTGATAGTTATTCTAATTTATGAACTAAAAATACCTAACTAAATGTACTATAATATATGTAATAGGTTTAAACGTATTTAGAGAACCTAATATGGTTGATATGGTTAAACTTATATTAATAAAATATACAATAGACGTTTATTGATAATATTTATAGTTGATTTATTTATAAGTAGCCAATATTTTTATAATATTTTATTTAAATATCCAATACATTTTATCAGAAACTACTCGTTCAAATTTCAATTGCACACATAACATATTCAAACAAAGTCATATCCTATAGTGATTTGAATAGGTATATAGAAAAAGAACACCAGCGGGTACCACTGGGAAAAATAAAGTTAGAAAAGTTCGTACACCCTTATTATTACGTTCCATGAAATATTCAAGTATTCAAAAACTATTGTCTTTAAACATATATAAATATATAATGAAAGCGCGATCCAAAAAATCACCCTGTACATATAGGTATATTATGCTAGTTTGATACACGATTTATTCACCGCTATTGTACAGAGCGTACATTGAGTAGGTATATGTACCTGTAATAATATTACACGCATGGTACCAACGCGATGTATATCTACCTATATGTATAAACGCATTTTTGTCCGTTCGATGAAACATATATAGGTATATAAAATGTATTTACTAAGTTATAATATACATATTACATATATATTGTATGTTATGCGATACGTATTTATATCATAAAAAAAAAAAAAAAAAAAATTATAATCTGACAAAACTCGCGTGGTTGTATTATACCCGAGTTGGTTTCAAAATCATAAACTTGTTATAATTTTTCGTATAGCGTAACACGTGCATACTATAGTTTCCTCGTAAATATACAGCTGCTATGCGGTGAGCGTATATTCAATCCGAATATATATGACACTGCGCGGTCAACGCATATATATTCCAGTTTAAACGGTCACGATGAAAGCGTATATAAAATATAATAGGTAATAATATATATAAATACGAAATGTACCCATGTCCTTACCTATTGTATCTACCTACCTATGTATATATGACGTAAAATGGAAAAAGTTTGGCTGTTTTTAAATTAAATACTATATACATGGTACGACGTGCTTTATCATCGCACACAATAGCTGTAACAATTTCGTCAGATTGTATAACATATAATATATATATAATAGGTATCTATAATGTCGACTATAGTTGTTGTATTCCCCGCTCAGTACTTAATCCTAAATGTTAGAATGGCACATTGCGTTAATATTAATATATACGGGGAAAAAAAAACATTAAAATTTAGCATCACAATAAAATAAGAAATAAAAACCGTAGAATTCTGTTTGTTGGGTGAAATATATATATACCTGTATACACTTTGCGACAGCGTCTATACGTATAAGTCGCGTATTGCATTTCGAAGAGAAGAAAAAACTCTCAAAACTTGTGTATTTATATAACTCAATGTATGCATATACATATATGTTTGTGATTTTTTTTTTTGTTTTGTTTTTTTTTGTCGGCGTTTGTATCGGTGGTAGGTAGGTATACACTTTGTAGGCACGTGTATAATTCACGCAGATTACATGTAAATGCGTGTTTCGCGCGATGTCGCGATTACGGTACGCGCCGAATCTAGTTTGAATATTTTTACATATTATTTGAAGATGGCAAAACGTATTATTATTTATTATCGTATACAGCACTTCAGGTGAACAGCACTGTCCGTCGTCCGGCGGTGTATTATTTATGTGTTCGCGCGCGTACGGCAGTGGACTGACGCCAAAAAAAAAAAAAAAAAACATATAATATAAAAGGAAAAATAATGGGAAAACACTACTATGTGCGCATCGCCATACGTACACGTACGAATGCAGACGTGTGTTGTTTTAGAGGGTTAAATATATAAAAATCGAGAGACTTTATATTGCTCCCATATAATTTGTATTGTGCGGTCAATTGTGCGTGTGCGGATACTCTATCGTCGCTCCCGCCGCCGCCGCCGCCGCTCTCTCGCCGCAGTATTACATGTGTACGGCGTACGCGGCGTTGTCGGTCAATAATAGTAATTTATAGCGGCGCGAAGACGAAGAATAATGGGTCGGCCGATATCGTCGGACTGGATTCGTTATGAGCAAATAATGGTCGAGCACGCGACGGCCAAAAATATTTATATACGACGTATATACATGATTTCCGGCGAACAAACGAGAAAATAAGCCAAAACGTTTACGACATAATAATTACGAAAACACCAGTTACGCGAGAGGAAAAAAAAACTCATTAACTTTGCCGGGAAAAGAAAATCGTACATTTTATGTTTTCCCGGATAAGGTTAACGCGCCAGATACGGCCTGCGCGACGGGGCGGGGCGTATAAATTATTATTATTATTATATATATATAGTGAGCTTTTAATGTCTTCATTAGAAGGCCTGAATAATTCAACAATACAAATATTATGTTCGGTGGTGTGTGTGTGCGCGCGCGCGTGTTTGTACGATATACTGTACCGCTTTATATTTTCTCTTTATTTATATTACGCGTATATATACTTATTTTGTCCGCAACTAATATTTTAACGGGGAAAAAAATAAGCGAATTTATTTTTCGTGATATTCGCTACCCCTGTTGGCATTATGTGCAATATATATATAAATGAGATTTTGTTATTTTTTTCTTACCCGTTACGTTTCTATAATGAACACTTTGTATGCACCGCGGCTTATTGAAATGTATTGCGAAAAAATTGTCAGCATAAATTTCCTACCCGACCTGTCTATAAATACAACGACGTTATAATATCACGATCCGCACCGACGTGTATAGACATAATATTTTATATAATAAAGACGCGAGTTTCCTTCTCCCGGCCAATAAGTCGCCGACTTCAATCAGATCGCGACATGGCGTGTATATTGAAGTGGTGTGCTTGCAGCTTTGTTTCTCCGGAAGAGATAAAAAACGAACCGTATAAAAACAAACAAAAAACGCTTTACCTCGTATATCCTATCGTATTCCATAACGCACTTGCCAATTATGTACACGCAATAACAGAATGCCCGGAAATTACGACTACAGTTTCGCTTAACACAACCCTTACCTACCTACTATATTTGAGTGAATTTTTGGTTTATTCACTTTTGTGACATTTTTCGTACACCTTAATAAATTTAACAAGTGTACATATACTTGTATACACCGTATACATACGGTACTCAACACGTATAGGTAACTAGGTGAATGTTGGATGCCAATAGTATATTATATATATTATATAAGTACCTACTCTATTATATAGATTTAGTTTAAAGACTGAAACTTTGACGATGAATTGTTCTAATTTCGGTATTTTTAAAAACTGTTTGAAAAAAAACGACACATAATAATATTATGCTTCTCATGAATGTTAAAATATCATTGTATATTAGTAGTCCTATTCTAAAATAGCTAAATCGATAATCTACAGATATTATAAAGTATTTAAGTTTTTATTCACCATTCAATTACTTCATTAAAATTAAGACCGCATAAATCATCTTGGTGTTGTTATTGATTCATATATAGACAGTGTTTGAGCATCTACGGTGTCACGTCTGAAAAACAACTTAAGGCTCTTGCAAACGTGATATTTTTAAGAAATTGTGTGACAATTATTTTGTTTCCTGCGGTCACTGCTTGTTTGTGTAGTAAATTATCATTAGTGTATAACTCCTCTAAAATCACCCAGCGCATTATTATTATGTCTCTGCAAATATCTGCTGTAAAAAACATCTCTTGAATCTTGTACACATTATAAAACAACAGTGAATAATAACATCGGCCCATGTATATAAAATACAATAAAGTAATAATTATCGGGGGGATGAATTTTTTATTTTGTACTTAAGTACCTACTATATAAATTTAGGTAAATATTCCATAAAATCCTTGCCCGACGATATTTTGTTTACCATGTACACTCTCTATTATTCGCTTTAATAAATTACCATATCCACCGAACCTCTCATCATTAATGTGTAAGATCGTCTATATTCACTAAAATTATGTTATTGATATCGACATTGACATTGAAATTTCGACAGCGGTGTGGCAACAACGGCGCTCTGTGTGGTGATAAACGTTCGCGAACAGACCATACGCCGTGTGCGTGTGTATAATACATAATAATATTTTATATCATTTATTATCGTTATATTTTTTTAAATCATTTTTTATCGGTTACCGGAATTCGTGTCGTTTTCGGCTAACGGGCAGCCGCCGGAAATCATTTATGGTGTTTATACTACAACAGCTGTTAGGTATAACTCGAAATTTCCGTAAGATGTAATATATTATTTTTTTTTTTTACCTCTCGACCAGTCTTATTACGTATAAATATATATAATCTTTCCGGAGAAACACTTCAATCCAAAATACTTGGATATTTCTGAGAAATCACTCTCGGGTCGTAAGATGGTATACAATCGATTTAAGTATAACCATATATAGTACTGTGTGCTGTATATATACTGCAGTAATATTTCACTTTGGAGTCGGTTGCTAATTTCATATTTGATTCCGCAAATATTTTTTAGTACGTGCTGTATTTTTGCAAGAATCGATGTTATAATTAAGTCTTAAAAAATTATTCCTGCAATTAATGTTAGTGATAACATTTGAGTTAGGTTACTCGGCGTATCACCTAAAATATTTATCTATATGTATATCAAAAAATTATAAGTACTTAAGTTTTATTGTAATTGCTGTTCTTATATGCGCATATCGTGACGGTCTAAAATATAAAATTGAACTATTATAGATTGTATAAAACCAATGTTGTATATATCATTATTATTTATTGAACGATGCAAATAGACTGTTACTGCATTCCTTCGAACTGCGATTGCTCTCCGGTTGATTTTTTTTTTATTTCGCGCCCGTAACAACTTATGAACAATAATAATAAAACAAGTTGGTTGAAAGGAAAAAAATTTACATTTTTATAACGCCGCAACGCTTATAACTATTATAACGTACGATAAATAAATCGTACGTTTTTTATGTGACAAAAAAAGTATATATATATAATATGTATGTGTGTATGTATGTATTATAATATATATACACAATATATAATAAGTAGTTTAAAACGCGAATGTGGAACTAATAATAATACGTTCTAGAGACACTGCACGTCGTATATTATATAAATTAAATTCGTTTTGGATCATTTTTACACACAACTATAAAAAGTAACAGGTCTATTAATATGCCGGCCAATTATTGTTAAGAATTATTCACAATATTTGTGTAAAGAATTATACGACGGGTTGGAATCGCGAAATAATATAACAGAGTCGCGGGCTGTCATAGAATGACAAATGTATACGCGAGCGTTTAACGAGACCGGATTTTCGTTCGTTGCATATATTATTACAATCGTAAAAATAATACTAATAATACATATTATACGATATATTATGTTTTACCAGAGGAAAATTAAGAAAACGCGTTCGCCTCGGTATTCTTCCATCGCGCGGCTGCAGCCATTTATAGATTATATATATATGTGCGAAATTATTATTGTGTATTTCATTTGCCCACTCTCATCGTCGAATCGTTTTTTCGTACCGTTTTCTGTGATTTCAGCACTTTGGTTTGGGTGGTCGCTGTAAAATACTTTATTACCTAAAAATCGTCTCTCCGAAAAATTAGATTCATTTTTCGTTTCGTTTCTATTATCTTTCCAAAACGAAAGATTAAAGTTTCTACATTTACATTTTTTCTCTTCTAATTCTATTTAGCTGCGTGCGCACTGCGCAGGTAAGGCACTAAGGTACCACAGAATGGAGACTTCATTGCATACCTATTAAAATATATATGATGCACAAAACTACAAAACGTTATGTTTCCTTTATATTTTCAAAACATAATTTAATGAATTGAGAATAGTTTCACACTGAAATATTTCATAATTTTATAGGCAGGTACTGCGTATTTTATATTTTATGAATATATCAAACGCTGCCATTATACCGCGAACATACATAAAATATCTACATATGTAATAATATTATTGTATTTCAGTCGCTTTTATAGATCGTTTTGTCCACTGGCGTTTTAGTACCTATGTATAGGTATGCGATGATACGATTATTTAATATAATATACGATTCGCATTTTATAAGCGCCTATATACGAGTATTATACACACGTATATATACCTATAATATACGAATGTATTAAAATATTTATAATATATATTATTATATATTTATGTCTTATACACGCATTTCTTATCGTCGTGTTTAGCCGGTTATTAATACAGATTTAAGAATAATCCGTCAGGTGAACGTGATTAATATTACTCTTAAGTCCTACAGTATTATTGAATCGACGCAATACACGTAGATCGGCATTGATATTATTGTAATTACGTTGTTTATACCGGTCCGGCTACCACTATATATATGTATATATATATATATATATATATTATAGTATATATACGTATATATATATCGCAGAGGTACACGAAAGTATGTTGTACAAATATGAATATAATATGTAAATATAAAATGTTTCGATTAAAAAAAAATAAATATCACATTTGACACGACTAAGCCACTGAATATAGCTTTTAGACGCGGATTGCGCTGCGCGCACATCATCAAATCTCTTAAATCGACGTGCGCGCGCGTGTGTGCGTAGATGAATCGATTATGTTATTATTTTACATATGAGGCATAAATAATAATCAAAGTACCTGTTGTATACGCGTAATACTAGAATTAATATTATTTTGTGTAGTACATAAATATTTTAGATTAGAATTATTTAAATCTCAAAGAACGTCGAACGCGTCGAAGCGTGAGACGATATATAATATATTGATATTTATATATATTTTTATGATTTTACGTGGAACTGTGATGTGTCATCGGAATAATAATATGCAATAATCAACTTATAATCGTTTGGTGTATAGGTTCGACGTACCTTTCGTAACCATACACGTGTGGTCAATATTGTATTATAATTATTATTGAATTGTAATAATTTGTTTAAAACGTGCAATTTCGAAACTATGAGGATGTATAGGTACCCTGCAATAAGTATATAATAATATGGACAAGCAGTATCGACGAGCATGATAAATATAATTTGAAAACGTCATTTAACTTAACGCGATGGTGCTTATGTTATGAAAATATGATTATAATAATTTTCTATAACGCTTAGCCTTGTTGAAAGCCGCAGCGACTGCGTGCTGGTCGCTCTACGCACAAGTGTCCGCGATACGAGCAGATCGGAAAATGGTCGTGAAAGAGTGATTTTTCAGATATTGTATTATATTTGCGTTCGATTAAAATGTAATAATATGTTGGTTGTTTTTTTATTAAACTCGACTGCACGGTGTGATTCATACGGTATTACGGTGTACTTAAAGAAAAATTAATATATTTTATACGTATCAATAATTGTGTTATAGAGGTGACGTTAAATTGTATACAATATATTATAACGAATATCGCACACACATAATTCAAAATATTAAAAACTACGGGAAAATAGGCGTACGCAAATTATTTACATAGCATATTTACATATTCTAAAATCTTAATCAGACGAATAATTTTTTTTCGTTCAACCTTTAAGAATTATTATTGATGGTTACGAGTTCGAATTTCCAAAAACGTTTGGCTAACGAAAAATGTTAATGAAATATTATCGAAAATGTTCTGTGAATTTACGTTAAATTATATATACAAATCATTATTTTAATTATTAATTTACAAAGAAATTAAAAATGTATATAAATACTGTTTTATTTCACAGCTGCATGTTCCGCAAAAATCTTATAAAATGTTAAGTGTTTCGTCATTCGTAAAAGATTAAGAACCACTGTATAAGTATTCAAAATTAATTAAATTTGCTTGCATTTATAAAACAACCACGGAAACATAACATCTGAATAAATAAAAACTTCATATATTTGAAAAAGAGTAAGCAACGACTAAAATTGAAAAAAGTGGATAAAAAAAAATTCCTGTTACGATAGTATATCGGCGTGGTCGAATACTGTGGCATAATGGCTATTATATTCGCATTTGGTTATTATTTTGAGACAAAATATCTTAAATTTCTAATGACCTACAGTAATATTATACGAGTATATTACAATCATTTATGTATATATATATAATAATACACAAGAGCCAAATTCGCTGAGGTAGAGATTTTCAAAGACTTTCTAGTTATTTTTAGCAAACGTTTTAAATTATAACTGTTATTCGGTGTATAGTAATTAAAAACATTGTGAAAAAACTACTGCGGACGTTTTTCACGAATAAATCTCTTGCCGTAGGGAAAAAAAATAACCGCATACCGTTTACAAACTTACTCTCCGAGCAGTATACTTAAATATATATATATATATTTATTTATTTTAGGCATAGAGGTCTTCCTATAAATACACTATTGTTCCCACGAGTACAATAGCGGATTAGCGTTTTTTTCTTTGCTCGCTTCTCTTGTCTATACTTAAATAATATGGTCGAAATAATTCTGCGCAGATTACTCACAGAAATAAAAACCTATCTGATCTATATATTCTCCGTTCCCTTTATGTTGAAAATGACACCGAAAATCGGAGCTTGTATGAGTTGTATAAAAATATATTATATACCGGAAAAAATTGTTTCAACCTTATTTATAATTTATAACTATTTTTATTTCAAACGTTTTCTGTAAAATAACTCAATCTGTTTTTCATCTGTGTTACGTGAACAAATAATCTTGTATTTACACAAATGGCGACTTTTATTCATTGTAACACAGTATATCATAATGTTGCATAAAACACAACGATTATTATATACAACACTTACTACTCCAATACTCCCATATTATTATTTATAAATTCTACATATAGTGTTCGCACGCTATACTACACATAATCTGATACAAATATTATTTAATTTAAAGCATTAATTGAAATTCGACATTAATGAAATATATTATTGATAGGATGCTGCTGTACCCAATAAAAAACTCGAAATGTAAAAACCATTTTACGTGTTTAATCATCTCCTAAATCAATTTTGACGCGTCATATGTTTCATATAAAATACAGTTTTTAATTATATTGCAATACTCGTGGTTATCAATTAAATCAAATCTTATATACATTTTCCGGGACAATTTTTCAAAAGGTCATGCCAATCGATATTTACGTGTTTTTGTAAAATATGCTCATCATTCAATATAGTTTTTTTTATATTATGTAACCGAATAACAGAATAAATTTTAAAGAAATTATCTACAATTTATTTTAAAAATAAAAATTCTAAGATATACTTGATGTTATGTAAAAACAAAAATGAGTATATGAACTACAAGTATGTACCTATAGGTATTATTGAAAGAATAAAAAGGTAAAAACAGAGAATGATGGATACATGGTTCAAGTCTCGTTTAATATCATAGTTCACCAATTTACAAAAATATTAAGAGATCTCATTTAAAAGCGTTTTTATTGATACGCCTGATAAGTATACACACACGATTAATAATATTCTGAAACGGAAAGTTTTACAGCCCAAAATAAGTATAAAATAATTATCATAAAATACTGCCTTTTTTTTTTTACCAATTCTTGTATAGTTGTATTATTGAAGAAAAAAGTTTTACAATAATAGATATTATAGTCTGGAGTATTTATAACACTTCATTAAAAAAAACCTCATAAGTTCAAAGTTTAAATTTAGTGTTTCAAATACTATTATTATTAAGTATTAGTAAATATTAATTATAGCAATAAAAAAAAAAAAATTAAAAACTAAAATCAACCGTAGTTGTATTATGGATCCCTCTGTATTACACAGAAATTTCAAGCGTTAATATTTTATCACGGTATCACTGATTTTTTTAAAATAATTTCAATTTTCTCATTACCATATCTATAATTTATCTTTATATACCATCATCTATACCTCCAAATATTTAAAGAAAACCTGTATTTATATTTTCTGATAAACATTTAATTTGAAAATATTATAATAAATAAACAGCAGGTGATCGTGTGAAAAGTTTTATACTTCTTCAAACTTTAAATCGCGAGCCCGCATGCTTTCAATAAGTTTTAAACTACCTTTATATTTTTTTATACTTGACTGTTTTACAAATTTTATAAAAAGAAGTATGTATACTTACTTATAAGACCGCTTACTCTTTAAACTATGTATAATAGTATTGGTAAATTATTTTATTGTTTTATTACAATGTTTCAGCGCTCATCCGACAAAAAAGAAAGTAGTCCAACGGTTATTGGCGGAAGGACGTTTGGAGATCACTACCGGCGGATGGGTGATGACGGACGAAGCCACAACACACATCTATGCCATGTTGGATCAATTAATCGAAGGTAATGTAATAATAGCGAAATCATATTAATAGTACGAACGATCACAACAATATACCTATGTGGCCATGAAACAGTCTACCGACGCAATATAGGTACATCACCGTTATTTTAGTTATTTACTATTATTATATTATTGTGCGGTATCGGTCGTCATCTCAACTAAACGTTTCTCATTGCTACATGTAAGCGGAGCACAATATAGTATTATGTCAGTTTATAATTATTATTGTCTTCAGATCTAATCTCCAACGATCCAGTTATTGTATTGCATTTTGTAACTCTATAAAACGATTCCACTTTTCCATTTTATCAAACTGCCATTTTAACCGTTTTCCAACACTCGAATCGCAACGATTATCTTTTATGAATATTAGAACAATTTTAATGTCGGTACTCGTCATGTATATGTATGGTTCTTTTATCGGAACACTTTTTACAAACAATAAATCCATTTAACGTTGCATTTTTTTTTTTGAACATTAGTTTTCACAAAAAAATGTATTCTCATCTCTACATCACAACTCTTATTACAGTTACTATTGTAATATACATATATAAATATGTATATTTTATTTCGCACAACTTTAAATGCACTCACTTTGTGCACTCTTTCAAGACTATATAAAGCAGCTCGGATGCTGATTGCTCCTCTAATCAAATATTATTATTGTGCAATGTTATTGGTCACGATCCCGACTCGGCCGTTTATACCGTCTGCTCGACGCGCATTCACTGACGTACAGACGCACAAAAGCACAATGAATTTATTAGCTTTTCCCCGAGTACGCTTTTAATAACTCAAATAATTTCCAGCTTTCCGTCTTCTCGTCGTTGTTTCGTCATTCCACTCAAACCTCTATAGTTCCGCAACTGTAGCGGGGGGCGTAGGATACTCTGTTCATTTTTTTTCCATTATTATTATTGCTATAACTAACTGTTTTACTGCTATAATACCCTTTTTAAGTATGCGTACACGTTTTTTTTTTTTTTTTACTCGTTTTTTCGAACAGTAGCTAACAGGCGACGGTAACGGCACTTTGTTAGACTTCTCCGCGGAACGCGCGCTCAAATTGCAATCACTTTGCGTACATTATTTTAATGGGAAATAATCTGCTACCGCGTTTTGTTTTTTTCGTCGTTATATAATAAAGGAGGGTAGGGTGAAAAATTAGAGATTCTTATATATATACGTTTTATATAATCTTATATACGTAGTAGTATATATACAATGAAAAATCGTTTACCATTTTAAGGCCGCTTTTATTTCGGCGAACACGGAATATGATTATGGCTTATATAGGGGTAGTTTTGACTTAATATTTGATTTGTACCACACTTCGCTGGAGCAACATTGATCAATAACTCGCCGATTAATTCTTAAGTAATGTAAGTACTCGGAAAAAAAATATATTTTAATAATTAAACGTAGGTCATCGCTACACGAAAACGAGTGACGATCGTTCATGTTCAGAATCGAAAGTCAATACATTAATAAACCGTGCACCGGTGGATTATATAATAAATTAATAAATTATTAAATATTTCCATCCGAGTTCGTATGTTTTTTATTTTTTTTATGGACGTTGGCGAATTATCGTTTATTACACTTATATCTACCTGTTTAGATATACATTATACATATATATATAATGTCGTGGTGAACTTCATCAGTGTCGATCCCGGGCAACTATATAAGCATATTATACTATATATGCAATTTTAATTCGTCATACTCGTTGTTTGTGGCGATAAAAAATAATTATAACAACGGCTATATTACGCGTATAATATTATAATAGCGCATTTGTACACGTGTTCGGTCTCGGGATCGCGGGCCATATTTAGTCATATAGTATAATAATAATAATAATATGTAGTCGGCAAGCGTCATAAAACATAATTTTACCTATGTGTATACACGACAACCTGCAGCAGCCGTCCGTCTGCATCGATTACGACGCGAAATCGTGAGACCGTGAATTTTATGGGTGATGGATGACGCGTGGTGTACGCATACAACTCTATACGCGCTGCTTGCACGCATATATATATCGTTATTATTACATAATATACAGTGCGCCATATCAGACTCGCGTGTCCCCCCCCCCCCCAAAAAAAACCCAGGCACCGCCCAACCCCGTCGACGTATATAAATGTGTGTGTTCACAAAATCTTCGTGACGAGACCCATCACGAATTCCTCCTCCACGCAGCCTCACAGCGCCTGTACACCCGTATTATAATAATACTACGTTTATATCGCATAAAATATTATTTACACATATATTATATATTATATTAATAATGTAAGTATTCCGCCGAGATTCGTCTGCTCGCCGTATTTGGCCGCCGCCGCCACCGCTTTCGGGGGTTGTGGAAACAACCCCGCCGGGCAGATTATACGTGGGTACGGCAATTCCTATCTGACGTGCCAAATATTACATCGAACGCCATACATTATACGTTGTTATTATTACGCTACAGCATTGTTCTTCGCGTTACGCACGAGCGTGAGCTTTTTTCGCATATAATATAATATTAAATATATATTACGTATATAATATTTTCGCGCGTGGCGGAACGTATATATTATGGCCGTAACAATATACTTACATTATAAACCCGGAGAGTCATTGCTTGTTATATTTTGGCTGACGATGTGTGTTTTGCGACAATTCTTATATTATTCCTATAAAAAACGAGCTCGTCCTTATAATAATACAAAAATAATAATACGCATAACATATTATATTATCCGTGTTCGTACATATTGTATTCTTCTAATTTGATGGATGCCATTACAATGTTTATCAGATTTGAAACTATTTATAAAATTATGTCAAATCAAATATCTCAAAGAGCGCTGATTATTAAATCGATCTCCAATAGTCAAATAGTATAGGTACCAACAAATAATTACAAAACGTTGGTTTTTCGATACCTAACAGATTCCTGTTGTGAGTCCCTCGTCTTTATTCGTTAAATTCAAAATTTTAAATATTGGCTTCGAGACGCACTTCCTCGGGTATTACCTGCAGGTTTATGAATCTGCGAGTTCTGAGAACTATATATAGGTAAATGCGAGACTTGGCCGTGGATCGCTTACACGCGCAAACATATACATACAACACTGTCTTTAATATACGCATAATAACACAGTAGGTATTTATATGTCATATATAAATCCAGCAAGATGAAGGAGCACAATTCCATTGTGCCTTTGACTTAAATACCTGAGTAAACTTTATCGATACGACGGTAAAATAATGATTGAACCGAAGATACAACTCGATTTGTACGTACATCTGTGTGTATAATATATGTCTGTTAAAAATATGTTTATTCAGACGAATTAATCAATGTTTAATCTATACCTTCTCAATCCCGCGCGTTTTATTTACTCGTTATTCCATCTCTATCGGAAGTCGGAGAAGGTTTATACCGTATTATATTAACCGGTGACGGAGACGGTTGTTTTATAACAATATATATATATATATATATCGTGTTTAACTACAACTGTCGCGGTACACGGTCGTTTAATTCCGTTCACGACTCGCGCAGTGAGTGATTTCTCTGGAGGACGATACATGTATAGGTACAACCGCGGAATAATTTCTTTTCTCGGCCATACACGTGGTTTAGATATATACCAAAGGTACAAACGTACTATATAATGTATAGCGATTCCATGAACGTCTTTCGTGATTCGCCGCGGATAAGTACACATGAAAAAAAAAAATAATATTATTGTATGTAGTTCGATGTACGATTTGTCAGCTGCTCGGAAGATTATTATTTATTCATATGTTTTGGACGCGGTCCCATTGCGTTTGTATAGACGGTGCATTATAGATAAAAAGAGAGAGAGAGTTATGACTTTGTGGCGTAAAAGATAATCGGTTCGAGTAATCGACTATAATAATAATAATATGATGGATCGCTGTTATATTGCGTCCTGTTCGACGAAAAAAATATACGTCCACCTCGCGTCCGCGTCCGCCTGATCTCGTATATAGAAACCCAAATATTATTCCACGGTAGACTCATCTTTGCGATGTTCACGCGAGTAAATCATCTACCCGTGACCGGACGAACGCAACATAATTTTATATCCCATACCTGTGTACAAAAACGCTGCGATAATATACACTAAAAGTAATATATCGTGAATATCGTACGATATATTATAATAATATTACAATGTTATCGCGCTGAATATTAGGCTGATCTGACCGGAGAAAAATTCAGTAAATTCTCCACAAAGATATAATAATAGCAATATTTTAACCCGCGTGTATTATACCGCGGTATTGGTTATATGGTAATAGTATATGTATTATATTATACTCGTGTCGATAACAATATAATAATAATACGGTACGTTGTTTTTCTCGCCCGGGACATTGTTCAAAATTTCAAACGCAGAATTTATTATTTCACCCACCCGCGGACGAGTAACATAGTATTATTTTAATCAAATCATTAGTTTCGTTTCACTTAGTACAACGAGTCAAAGCTGTTCAAAACAAATAATAAGGTTATCAAAACATCGGAAATACTCTGAATACTAAATTTAATATCTAGAGATATTTGTTAACCACAATTATATGGATAAAGCTTAGTTTTATATAATACTATAGTTATATAGTAGTTTGTAGTGTAATATATTAAATTCAAAGTTGTACGTCTACTATTTCCGTGAAAACTATAATGCATATATTATTAATGCGTTATACTGTATACCTACTTAGCAACATTACAATTTTTCATTTGGAGATGCGTTACTACGATTCGGTATGCATAATATCAAAAAGTAAGTTAAGGGATGCAAAATGTTATAAATATAAGAACAATAATATGTTTTTACACCAGAGTCAGATAGTTAGTTAAGTTACAAATCATAACTGCGTATACGAGTTATAACTTACGTATACGGAATTCTCGAAACATAATATATATTATTAATTAACTATAACTACCCTCTTTAGGTACAGTGTTTTCATATATAGTAATATCGCTACATCCAATTCAGATTAGGTATACTGCTGCAAGTTATATATTATTGTATATTATAATATTATGAGAGTTAGAAGTGAGGTATACCGCGCACAATATCATCATCATTCGGCCGGGCAAGATCCCGAGCGTCCATTACTGCTCTGCTGCAAGAATAGTCGATGGTCGATAGAAAACCAAATGACAAAACTTGTCTCCCGCGATGAAAAATATTTGTACATATATTGCGCAGTATAATATACGTTAATGGTGTATCGATCTCGTAGCTTTCAAAAGTATAATAATATTATAATGTACACACGCGTACCTACTTCAACTAGACGCTTGGGCGACGAGTACTCGCATATATACATACGTGCGTTATTCGTATTACGCCGTCGACTGCAGCCGTTTCGTTTTAGGACCCTCCGGAGCAGTCAGGTAGGCACACACACACTGCAGACAAACGCACAACACTTGACAACTCTTCCGGAACGATAATAATAGTCGGGGCTTGTTAAAAACGCAGAGTCGCGTAGTTCGACGTTATAATAATAATAATAATAACAAACGCACGCGGAAAATAGAGAGTCTGAAAGCACAACCTCTCCCATACCGGGTGATCCATTCAATACAAAACATCAATTACTTTCAAAATCATTAAATTTTTTTATAAATATTATTTTGTTTTTTTTTTTACATACAATTTAAAAAAAAACACTTCAAAAAGAAAATTTTTTAATATACATTTACAATTCTTTATTTCAGAAAAAAAATAGTAAATATTTTTTTGAGTACTTCGATACAAAAGAAAAAAAATAGAATTTTGGACGAAGTACCATCTTGACATCGCTTTGTTCAATCAACCACACGTGCTTGTCAAATCAATTTCAGATATTATATTAATATTTTCGGCTTATTGTAATAATGAAATGTACGGATCATACATTTCTCTCATAAATAATAATAAAATAATACGTAATTTTACAAGTTATAAGTATTTAAAGTTTAAACAAACTGCAGAGGACAGAGGTAGTTAGTTATACCACACAAAATTTCGATCTAGGTACTAATAAACTCATTTGTTTGAGATTTGATTTTTAAAGATCAAAATACTCTGAATAAAATTCTGCTTCGGAATATGAAATTAAAAATGTACTATCTTTATGATGTCTTTTAAAACCGTGCTAAAACCTAAAAAAAAATTTTTTTGTTCTTATAATTATGTAAAAGAAATAATTTCAAAAACATATTAGTGGTTTTTTTTAATAATTTAACGTGTCTCGCGTTAAATTGATCACCCCGTATATTTATATACCTACCACATATACCTAAATACAATATGTTTAATAGTGCGTGTAGGTCCGCAAGACAAGGGCTCAGAATAATTGCGAGAAACGCTTCCATTATATTGTGTATGCGTGTGCGTGGGTGTACTTAATTAAGACCGGAACTGTAGCCGTAATCCATTATCGAATCACGGAAGCCCTCCTTAAGAAAATCGTTGATCAACCATTATACGTATATATATGATTATTGTATTAAATAAGGTGAAATTCGCGACCGGCACGCGACCGTCGAAAATAAAGCTGCACCGCGCCACATTACGTCCCGCATATGTCTATGGCAAACACCGTCGGTTAAATGCACGTGCGTATATTTAACTAGGTTATTACGTGCGTGAACTTTGTTAACGAGTTTTGTTTGACTATATTATAAAGTCATAAACTCGCCCGAAACTGTCTGTCTATGGCGCATTCGAATGTCTCACTTTTGAAATGTATTTATTTTTCAATTGAAATTTATTGCAAAGAAAAATGTTTGTATTGGTGTGTACCTATCTGTATCATTACATTACTTTATCATAACCCTAAGTAATAAGACGTAATTTATGTTGTACTTCATAATGATATAAAGCTTTTTCAAAATCAAAAAAACAATATTTATTGTAACGTCACTGGGTTGATGGTTAAGTCAATATTATATATTATATAATATTATAACTATGTATAAAAGTTATTGTCAATAATATTTTAAATCTGTATCAAAAAGTAAAAACAATAATAGCCATTTTTTATTAAAGCTATATTTTCATAACTTCAGTTTTTCGAATTTTTAATACAAAATTTTATCTAAATTCAGGCGTTTTTTTAATAAAATTTTATATATAATATAATATAGGTATATAATATACTGCTAGTATATCACTTATAATTAAATTTTAGTTTTGAATAGCAAACATACGTGTGTGACAGGATGGTTCTAAAAATAAAGTGTTAATGTGTTAACAATCTAAGTGTAAATAATTTGTATTTGAAACATATTATTCCAGCAAAGATGTCAGAATTATTTTGTTTGTTTTCTGTGACAACAAAGATCTGTAAACGGAATTTCTATTTATATACTACCGATAGATTAAATCGTACAAAGATCAATAGTTGTACGGATAGTAAAAAGAAAAGATTATTGTTTTACTCGTTATATTTGATTTGTTTCCACGTTCAAAAATCAAATAAGACAAAATAAAATATAAAACTGTTCACGGATAAATTAATTTTTTAATATTCATCGGTTATGCATGTATAATTAACGATTCTATACTTACGTTTCATTAACCTTAAGTAATTATTAGCCATTATTTATCATATTTTTCATTTGCCCATGTAGGTCACCAATGGGTAAAGAACAACCTCGGAGTGAACATCAAGACCGGATGGTCAGTGGACCCGTTTGGACATGGTCCTACAGTACCTTATCTATTGAAAAAATCCGAGATCACCGGTGGAACGGTCATCCAACGCTTGCACTACGCGTGGAAAGAATGGTTTGCACGAACGCAAAACGGTGATTTTTTGTGGAGACAAAACTGGGATAGGACAGGTCACACCGACACACTGGTGCATAATATGCCGTTTTCCATATACTCGATAAGAGGCTCTTGTGGTCCTCATCCACAGGTACGTGAAGTGATGAAATTATAATATTTTTTATCATAATTTATTGATACAATAACATTAGGTAGTATAATAATCATCGTTAACGTGTATTATTTTTTTTATTTTTTTAATAAGGTGTGCATCAATTACGACTTTCGAAAAGTGCCCGGCGAGTTCACTGACTATTCGGAACTAGCGGTTTTCATTGATGACCAGAACGTGAAACAGAAGGCCGACGTACTGATGGATCAATACGGCCGCACGGCTTCCGTATCGCCGTATAATGTGGCTCTAATACCGTTGGGAGACGACTTCCGGTACGATCATGACACCGAGTGGGACCAGCAGTACACCAACTACATGAAGCTGTTTAACTACATAAATGCCAACAAAGACAGATACCATGGAGCGGAAGTAGGTTTCGGCACGCCGTCAGATTTCTTCCGTGCGTTAAGGGCGAGAAGTGACGGTCAGTTTCCTACGTTGCGTGGCGATTTTTTCGTGTACAGTGACGTTTTCTCTGAGGGTCGGCCGGCCTACTGGAGCGGATACTACACTACCCGGCCATACTGGAAGGTGTTAGATCGGGAGTTAGAAACCAAGCTCAGGTCGACGGAAATTCTGTACACTTTTGCCGTTAACGACGCCCGGCGGAAAAAGCTCCAGACGGTAAGGCTGCTGGAGCGGAACTACGAGAAACTAACTCGAGCCAGACAGAACTTGGCGTTATTTCAACACCACGATGCTATAACGGGGACGTCCAAGTCTTTCGTGATGAACGATTATGCTCTGAAGCTATTCGAGGGCATCCAAAATTGCGCAGCGATCCAGAGCTTCGCGGTCCAGTGTCTGCTGTCAAAATCTGGTGACTCGGGCGCGCCGTTGTCCGCCAAAATCGTCGTGCCCGATAGCGATCGTCAAACGTACGACCAGCCGACGTACAGACTGGCGTTAAACATTGATAAGTCTCGACCCCGAAACGTGATCGTATTCAATCCACACGGTCGCCGGAAAACGGAACCCATCAAGGTGTTGGTATCGGAGCCAAACGTCCGGGTGGTGGACAGCGATGGGTCAGTTGTTCGGCACCAGATAAACCCCGTATGGAACCTGAGCGAAACGGCTGAACAGCCGTTGGCAATGTCCAAAGTATGCTTCGAGTTGCTGTTCATCGCTGTGCTGGACCCGTTGAGCCTGACCACGTTCACTATCCAAAAGGCGCCAAACCCGGAAGGCCTGGCTCTGGTTTACTGTAAAAACTGTGCTGGACATTCGGTGTTCACCGTCAAGCCTATGAGGCTTGGTGACATTCAGTTGGAGAACGATCACATGCAGGTGCTGTTTGACGGCAAGACGGGTCTGATGAGCTCGATCGTGGACAAGGGCACGGGCGTGTCGCAATACGTGAACATCGACTTCGCGGCTTACCAAGCGGCTCAGTTGCACAGTGGCGCCTACCTGTTCATGCCTGACCCGAACTTGAGGGACACCGAGAAGAAGGTGCTGGACGACTATCCTGGGCCGTCTACAGTGATAATAACTTCCGGTCCGCTATCATCCGAGATCACGGTCGTCTACGGCATTGTGACGCACAAGGTGCGGCTTTACCACGGAAAGGGCGTGGAAAGCAAGGGCCTGTACGTAGAGAATGTGGTGGACTTCAAACAGCCACCCAAGAATCGGGAGACGGAGCTGTTCATGCGGCTATCGTCGGGCATCGCCAACGGTGAACCTGCAGTCATCTACACCGACTCCAACGGGTTCCAGATGCAGAAGCGCGTAACGGTGAAGAGAGTGGGTATCGAGGGCAACTACTATCCGACTACGACGACCGCGTACATCGAAGACGACCACCACCGGCTGACCGTGTTGGTAAACCACGCGCAAGGCGCGGCCGGATGGGAGCCTGGCCGAATCGAGCTGATGCTGGACCGGCGGACGCTGTACGATGATTCGAGGGGAATGGGTGAGGGGGTGGTGGACAATAAGCCAACGCTCACAAAATACTGGATACTGTTGGAGACGTTGTCGGACGACGGAGGCGGCTCGAAGGGCGGTGACCGGGTGTCCAACCCCAGCCTGGTGGCTAATCAGCTGTCCGAAAGTCTTCTGTATCCGGCCGAAGTATTCGTCGTCGAACCGGATACCGAACACCATCTTCGGCCCGCGATAGCCATGATTGACAGGCCTGTTCCGTGCGACGTGCACCTGATGAACTTCCGGACGAACACCGACCCAGTGTTTCAGCAGTTCCCGTCACCTTCCGCACTCATGGTGCTGCACCGGAAAGGCTTCGACTGTCGGGTAGACAAGGGCTACCGGATACCCGAGTGCCAGCTCAGACGTGATAGGGGCGTATTCGACTCGGGCACAGTGTTCACCGGACTCGGACGACTACAGATCGCCAGAACCACTGTCACCGGTATGCATCCGATGGACGCCGTCGACCGACTCGACCAGGTGGAGGTGGCACCAATGGAGTTGGCCGTATTTAACGTCACGTTTATCGATTGAACAAGTCATTTGTCACAATCGCGTTCCCACGCAACATATTATATTTAATATTTTAATACGTTTGTAATTTATCTGCCTGCGACCAAATTTCTAGAACCTTGCGCTGTGTTATGAAAACGAAATGTCGAATAATATTACTGGTTTCAGTACATCGATTCCACCTCAGATTACGATATCACACCTATATTATATATCACATACTTGCATACAATACGAGCAGGGTTGTACCTTGGGCTAGTTCAAACATCACCCCTCTTTGAAAATTTTACGGATTACGTAACCTAACATAAATTTGATTTTTTTTAATAATATTTCACAGCCCTCGACTCGAAAATGTATTCTGAGTTTGACATTGAGTACAAATCATTTCTAAGACCACTAACTAGAAATATTATATTTTATAATTGACTCGATTGTATACTATCAGGTATTAATTTTTAAGTTTCTCACACGCCCACTGGCAGTAGATCGTTAATGGGGATGCAAACATCGACACGAGGCTCCTTTACATAAGGAAGTTTTTCGCAGTCGCTTAGCGTGAAAACCATGCGTGAATACGTAACATGTTCGCAAAGTTTTCGTTGCGCAGAAATGTAATATAGAATTAAGCGTTAGCGATTATAATATCGTTATGACTTTAAATTGTTTGTAAAAAAATATATGTTAATTTGAAACTTGTATATTGTTTTCTCGCAACAGTATATATTATTATACCTATATAATGTTATATTTTGAATTTAAAATTTGTTGAAAAATACTAAACATATTACATATAAAATCAAATATTTATAAGGTGTGTGTGCAGTTTTCGTTATATTATTATTATTATTATTACATATGTTCCGGAAATTATCACTGCACAGCGTAATATTGCATAAATTTTTTTATAATATTGTTCTTTTTTTTACCTTTAGAAATTATGGAAATGTTTTTATTTCTAGTCACATGTCCTACGCAAATCTCGATGATAAACATATTATTATGTACTAATTTTCGTTCATTTTAAACTTATTGTGTTTGACTATTATTTGGGTATTACATTGTGTAGCTTTGGTAATATCATAATACTATTATTAAGTTTAAGCACTATTTTTACTTTTTCTTTTCATTTTTCGTTAAGATAAACGGAAATTAGGTGTGTCATATACTCATATACAAATAAGTAATTTTTACTATAAGTAGTGTAATATATTATATTATATGTTATTTTTTATAAATAAAAAAAAAATTACCCATGTGTTAATATTGTTAACTTATATATTTATAGGCTGTAGGAATTGTGATATAATATAATTGGATCGGTGTTTATTTATAATAATAAAAAAAAAAAAAACATTTATAAGAAACTGTTTTGATATAATTTTTTTATTTATTATACGGATGAGTTTCCCAAACTCCATTGACTCATATTCCTGTAGTAATTTATGATAACTATACAACGTTTTCAGTTATTTGTTTTGTTCAATATTAATTATTGTTATTTGTATTATAATTGTTGAAATTTTTATGTTAATATTACATTAAAATAAAAAAATTGTCAGTGTAAAATTACTCTATTGCCTATGATAACCGCTGATGTTTTATAAGCGGATCTAGTTGAGACTTGACTACTTGAGAGCGAACGAGTCTCACATTTATGTTGGGTGTATTTTAAAATCTGGCGACTACTATCTCTATTCGGAGTGTCTAGACAGTTGTCAGTTACCATGTCATATTATAATACATTAATACATTATTCAATGGATTAAATTATTCATCATTTATGAAATAAAACTAACAAATTGTGATTGTATGGGCGTACTGGTGTATTGTGTATGATGGATTTATAACTAAAATCATACTACACTTATATAATACCTATATATTGTATTTTCTTTTTAAAACGACTTTTATTGAATAGAAAATATGTTGAATTTTAAAATTTCTTAGTATTTTACATGATTGTGGTATCCTTGACTTGTCACAAAAAAACATAATATAAAATATAAAAAAAACCACGCTAATTTTATGAAAATCAGTTTATGGACACGGGCGTATAAACCTATAAAGTACCTATATTATGTACAGTATAATGTTATGGTAAATCGTGTTATTTAACAATATGTATATTTATTGATTTACTGCTATTATCTTTGGAAATCATATTGTATGACTCGAGTCCAAAAGACGGTAAACGTACAATATTGACTGAATGTTCAATAATATACTAATCGATCATTAGGTTGTATTGTGTACATATTACACCTATAGTTGTGTAAACCGGTTTCGATCACGTACCTGAGAACCACGGCAATGTTTCCAATTCCGACGTAGACCCCCTTAGTGGTGCTCACGTCCAGTAGGTATTTTATAAATCCTAGATGGAACAAAACCTACTTGTGGGTGGCACTGACGAACCGCACTAGCGTAAATATGATTAAAAATCTGGAGGGGGTAGCTAGAAACATATAATCCAACACAATAAGTCGTAAATAAAACGATAACACAATATTTTATTGTTCTGACAAAATTAAATTCAAAAATATTTAGCAAGGAGTAGATGAGGGGTTTTAGAAATTTTTGGAGACAAAGTCCTCCGGTTAACACATAAAATAATGTTCATAGATCACAACCCATTCACCCTTCTATATAGGTACTTCTTTGAATATATATTTCAAAGAATAAAATACTTATTTTTATTATTATTTATTAACGGGCTGAGCCCTATACAACAGTTTAAAATATATAATACAGTTTACAGTTTGAATAATCGATACAGATTACACACATATACGTTTAAACACCTAATAAGATAATAGGTAACACAAGTATTATAATAATGATAATATGTATGTACTATGTATAGTAGGAGTAATTATAATTTTATTAGTTACGATAAATGTTGCGCTCGTTGGCCAACTACACCATGCGGTCTAACGGATTATTTCTGCCATAATTAGTAGTGTGCACGGTAACTACGAAAAGAACATAATATTATGGTGTCTAGTAGCGCGAAAAGGAGTTTTAAAATTGATCAACGAAAGAAGTGAGGGAGTATTTCACCAGTTTTTCGAAAAACTCTACGTTAACGTTAGTTCACCTGTCTGCCAGTGAGATGAGACCGATTTCCTGTATTACTGTATGGAATATAATCATGCGGAGATTTTAATTTAAGTTTACATTTACAGTTCCGGTGGTAGGAAAAAGAGTATAACCGGGCGAGTCAGTCATATCGTCGTCGGGAAGCAATCATCCTTGTGTCACCCAATTCCGGTCGCCGCGATATATATAAAGTACCTATATTTAGTGTTTATCTACTCGTACCTATTCAATGTTGAGGACTTGCGATGTAAAATTATAATCCGTTTACAAAAAGATGTAAGATTTTTTGATTTATTGATCAGGTTTATTTTTATGTGTACAGAGAACATTAAAATCGTAAACCCTTGTACAAATCAGTGGCGGTCAAACGGGGGGGGATGAGGGGGATAGACCCCCCCCTTGGAAAAAAAAACAAAAAAATAGATTTAATAATATAATACAAATATTGTTAATATTAGTAATATTACATTGTTATAAATAAAGTAACAATTTACCTGAATTTAAAAAAATTGATATTAGGCATAACCATAAATTATATTTTAATGATTAATAGTAGTGCATATTAAAAAATCAGCCTCATCCCCCCCCCATGACAAAATCATTTGACCGCCACTGGTACAAATCATAATTTCAACTAATATTATTAGACACCAATACAATTTCACAGAATCTATTCGTCAATTGTTATCTGGTATAGTTGTCGCCAACATTCATTTATACCTGCTCAATACTGCAGAAATAAGCTGCAGTTTATAATTAGATGGGTAAATTGTCTTTGAAGTTGACAGTGTAGTGTTCTTCTGTATGCATATTATACAGTCTGTATTGTCAATAATTATGACATTGTTTGACAAAGCATTATCAATGTACGTTATTGTTGTACCAGTTATATATTACCATTTATAGTTGTATAATTGTTCACGACTTTCCGAGTACAAATTGGTATCGTTTTCGGTTCAGTGGCACAACTATGGGAAACATATTATTCGTGATGGGTGTGTGTTTGGGAGTTTCATAGGCGGCGCCAGGGGGTGTGCAGGGTATGTCGTGGCACCCCCTAAACAAACAAAAAAGTTCTTTACACAATATGAGACGTTTCATAGATTCTGAACGGAACGAGTCATTCAAGTCATTGTGTACAATATACAATATGATATAAATAATCCGAGTTAAGATTTTCCAGAAATATTTGCGCTTCTTGAGCACGAAGGCTGGCTCCGCCAGGTGTTATAAATTTATTATGTAACAGTAACACTGTAAAAATATTCTTTACTCAAAAAAAAAAAAAAATTATAATAATACCTATTTTTAATCAAATATTTGTTTGATACAGTATTGATATCGATTGCATGTATACTATAAATTAGCCACATATGTAGGTACATTTTCACAAATTATCCATATTTTATCAAGAAGCGACATTAAACATTACAACATAAGTCATTACGTACAAAATAATATTATACTCAACAAATTTTTATTACACTATTACCACCGTATTCCGTATGACGCGGTCCAAGTTCAGAATTGTTATTCACCAATGTGATTAAGTAGGTATAGTATTGTTTCGACAAAGTCATAAATAACCTCATTTAAAAAAAATCACATAACTCTTCATGAAATAACTGAATATTTTCAACTAGATATTAAGTTTATTTTGGTACTTATAACGAGTTAACCATACGGTTTACATACGAGGAATATGGAGTCAAACATACCTAATATACATATTATTTTGTGCTATTTTATTATTATTTTCTTTAGATTCTGAGGAAGAATAGATTTTTACCTTAAAATCGAATCAACTATATAATGGGCATCTATCACAGTTGCTAGTTGCATATTATTATATTTTGTACCTGAGATTTTTACGGATTTGAAATAGCTATTATCAACTCAAAACCGGTGATTGCATTATCTCTGCGGTTTAAAATATATTGATAACAACAGACCGAATAAGGCAGATTCGACGATATCATTTTAAAAGTGATAAACTGACGAGTGACGACCACTGACAATTCGCAAGATTCAAGTGTTTCAACAATTTATTATTTAACTGAGTAGTCTATAAATTACAGTATTTGTTTACAACAATTACCTAGGAAGTTAGGATACAAAAAATTAATTTAAAATCAGGTTCCTTATCAAATACTGTTAGACCTATTCAAAACTGTTCAAAATGTCAAATGAAATGTTAAGAGAAAATCTAGAAGCTCAATTGGAACGTTTAGTCCAACAACTTAGCGATTTAGAGGAGTGCAGGTAAAGTTTTAATATATCATGTGCAATACTCACTTATTACCATTTACTTAAATGTTATCTGTCATAAAAATGATCACATTTTATAATGATAGTAAACCATTGATATAATAATTACAGTCAATCGTAAGTATTTAAAGACACTTTCAATCTCTGCTGAATATCTGATTCAAGAACAGAAATTAGTTTTTTTGTTTAAAAAGTAAAATTATGTTACAGAAGCGACATGACTGACGATGAATACAACGAGTCAAAAGAAGATACCGTCGAACAGTTAAAAGAATTTAATGATCGACTAAGTAAAATTACTGCTGGTGATATGACTATACATGACAATTTGAGCATTATGCGTTTAGTTAGTATTAATATAAATTTTAATATCATAGTACTCATTTGACATTTAAATATTATTAACTACATTTTGTTAAGTTGTTAATTTTAAAATTAAACATTAATCAATCAAAGTAAGTGTACAACTGTATAATATTGATGTTTTATTCATAGGCAACTAGTGCAGCCATAACAAAAGCATTTCAAACACCTTCTATCATTAAGATGTTTGCTAAAAATGAACCAAATGCACTCAAAGACAAACGCAATCAAATTGAAAGGGATCTGAAGTTAGGTAAATTGAGCGTGGAGGTTGGAAATCGACAAAAGGTTAGTCTCATTTAAATAAAAATAGATGTGTACAGTATACTTAATATGTTTTTGTGTTTGATTTATTGAAATAAAATTTATTGATCTAATTGTTTAGTTTATGATTTATTCTACATTTAACAGCTTGAAGTATTAACTGCGTTGAGACATCTTGGTTGTGAACTGACAGATAGTGATAAAATATTTATTCAAGAAGAAACAAGCAAACTTCAAAGCAATGTGTCATCAAATGGTTTTAATATATCAGACTCTTTAAATGGATTTGGTATGAATAATTCATTATTTAAATCACATAAATTGTTTGTATATAAATATTGTATTGATTACCTGTTTGAATTAATTAAATTTATTACTTTAATTGTTAAAGATATAACACAAATAACGCTAATAATAAACAATTAAAATCATAGGGTAATTTTCAACTTTATACTAGGTATAGGTACATTTTTAGAAAAATTGCTTTAATTTTATTTTTCATATAATAATTTTCCCATATTCCATCAGTTCTGAACCATAAAAGGAGGGTTTTTTTTTTGTGTTAGATATTTAAATGTGAATATGGTTTTTTTATTAACTTTATATCATTCTTATTAATTTCATATAACCTTTTCTATTTTTTTTCTTGTTATAAAATATACAATATTTTTAGGTTATTTTTTATATAAATTATTATTTTGTAATACAATACAATTAAAACAAAAATTCTGTGTTCAAAACATTAATAAAATTATAATATTTGTAACAAAAAATAAACACCTAAGACAAATCTATAAACAATTTTATATCGTTCCCAAACTAATGATTATAAAATAAAATAAATATATTAGTGGTTTGTTATCAACAAAAGAGTTAGGTACTAAAACTATTAATTAAATACAAAATTAAAAATAGTTTTCATTGATCATTTCATCAATTCCATATGGCTTAGTCTTTTTACATTATCTTAATAATTATTTTTTTTTATAAGCTCTGTAAGCAATACAATTTTAAATATAAACTATACAATAAAACATCATTAAAAATTTTCTGTGAATAATTGATTTGGTCACTTATTAGTAAATAACTGTTTCTACAAAAATACTAATTTAATAATTTACAATATCATAATATAAGACTCTTTATAGTATAATATCTACTCAGATAATGTAAAAAACATAATATACATACATATTACATATTTAACCATGATTATAATATTGGTACATTTAGATTTAAAAATAAGATTACAAATGTATAATGATAATGAGAAAATAATATTATTATTTGGAATTTTACATGTGTATTTATTAATTTGTTAATTTATTTTTATTTTTTATGTTTATATGTTATAGGTAAATATAGAAAGTGCAATATATTATAGATTATTATATATATATTTTTTTTTCAGATTACAATATGTTTTTGAAACTGGACGACACTACAACGTAAACAAGGCTTATTTAATGTTTAAACTTTACCAACTACTAACCAATGTCGTAATCAATAGTATTTGTTATATTATGATTGATTGTTGTACTTTTTTAGGTACTTAATCGTGATTTACAATGATCAAATTTTCACCATTTTATTAAAAACTTGTATTTCGTGTTCTAATAATATAATTATGTTATTTGTAAATAATTGTGAATTTTATTTTAAAAACTTGAATAATTTTAATATTTTATTGTTGTAAGAAGTATAATTTTATAAAAAAAAGTGCAATAACTCAACTAAATGCCATGTAATGCCATGTTTATATTAAAAAATCATCTATTATACTATATAAAATGTAAAATGTAATTTGAATTTATTTACCGTATAATATAAGAATATTATAAAATCATGTTTCTTATTTAACTTTTATATTTTAAATTGTATAATATCAAGAAGGATTCTCTTTGTTTATTGTTTAAATTAGTGGTCTAAAGCTGTCTGATTGGTAATTTGAGTTTGAGACCACTTTATAACTTTTATGTAGGTATATAGTATTCTTAGTTGGTACTGCAGGTTTCAAATGATGAGATAAATCTTAATGATATAGTAACTACATAGGAGTCAATTATTATCTAAAGATAAATGTTTACTTATAGTGTGTACTAATTTTTATTTAAATTCGGTACAGTACTGCAATAATTACACATGTTAGGTCAACATTTTTAAACGATATAGCTTTCTTTAAGATTCTGAGTGGGCTTTGTAGAATGATGAATGTATTGACTTCACTATGATATATATATTTTTTAATTTTTTTGTTTTGATATGTATACACAGTAAATAGTCCATAGAATTCTTAAATTTTCAATTTAGTGGTTGTTTTAAGCTAGCAAATTTTATCTAGTTTATAGTTTAAAGAAGTAAAGTTGTCAACATTTTTTTTTATGGCCCAGCAAAACACAACAAATTTAAAAAAAACAGAAATTTTTATGCTAGCTTAACCAGTTTTTAACTGAATTGATTTGTTTATTATTTTATAATTAATTAACAAATAACCGTAGAAACTTGAATTTTTGTATTATTATTAATTTCTATATTACAATTACATGATATAATTTTCAAAATATTTTTACTTTGAGCTATTTATATGCATAAGAAACGATTATTTTTTTTCTAGGTTTTTCTATGGTTCAAAATTCTTGAAACTTTAATACAAGGTAAAAATCTCTCATAAGTTATTCTTGTATTTGTATAAAATTATTGAAAACACATGAGCGCAAATTTTTTTAAAAAAAGCATTTGATGTTCATATTTTTACAAATATACAAATGTATTATTATTGTTATTATTTAGAAAATTACAAGTTACAGGTATTTCGTAGTAACAGATTTATTAAATCCTTAATTATTATTTTAACTAAATGTAATATAATATTATCATAAGTATTTTATACCTACTGAAACTAAAATGTCTTAAAGGTAGGTAGGTGTACAAATACAATTATTTCTTATAGACATTTTGAAAAAGATCAAATTTGAACAAAATTATGTAGGTATTTTAAGAAAGATTAATGATTTTATTATAAGTTAAAAACATTATTTGTAGCCTTGTAGGGATATAAAACTTTTTAATAATTATTTTTTGATTTATTTTAAAATATTATCTATTTATACTATTTTAATATTAATAGTAAAATAAATAACTTTAATAGCAGCTATATGTAAAAAAATACTCATCGTTTCATAAAATATATTTAGTGAAATAGAGCATATAGGTTGGCAGTTTGTCTCCTTTCAGAATCGTTTTTTGTATAAAATAATTTATTACCAAATTCAAATTTAACATATGTACCTATAGCAATGACCTACTGTAGAAATGAGTAGTACCTACCCACTACCTATTTTTTTTATGTAATTTTTTTTAATATAAAATAAGCTGGGACAGGTTGTATTTAAAAATTGTATTTAATATGTCGAATTAAAATAATGGTATTATTTAATGTAGGATTCATTGGATAAAAAACAATACTTAGACTACTTTATTTAAATATTATGGTTTTTTATATTTTTCTAATAACAGTTTATTTCATTTATTTATTTCATTTTAATACTTTGATATAACTTAAAAGTGGTTAGCTCCAAGCAAATTATGGTTAATATAAAACAGTAAAACGTCACATTAACATTTATGGATTTATGTCATCTATAGTAAAATGTTATCCTGTGAAATGTTTGAGTCCAATATTCAAGTTTGTCATGTTACGTGTTATAGAAATTAAACTTTATAATTATCTCTCCTAAGTCCAAGCATAATAAGTTAAATATGATAGGTACTTAAAAGCTAGTTTCAGTGATATTTCATTTTTGAATATGTTTAATCGATAAACATAACATTCCATCAAGTACAAAATTAATGTACAATATTTATTTTTATCATTATCAATAATATTATTTGTAGGTAGCCTTTTTGAATAATATTGTCTAATGTCATTTGATTAGATATTTTAAAATATGTATAATCATTTTTTTTTTTTTTTTTTGTTCCTTTAACCTACCTACCCAGTTATTATAGTGTTTTGGCCATAATTATCAACTATACCGTCATTCCACATCAAACGATTTGACCATTTTTGCTGAAAATGTAATACCATAGATTATAGATATGTAAAATGTAATATTTTAACTTCTAATAATTTACAACCATTTGAGGCATCAGAGATAATATTATATTACCTATAGATTTTTTGGAGTTTATTAATGTTTCAAATAGTGTTTTACAAAGGAAACAAAAAAAAAACCATATAATTTTTAAATAAATAACTCTCTCTTTGGTAGTCAGGACTCAGAAACTATTACGTTACTACTTCATTGGGTAACAAAAATATTTTAAATGTAAGTACAAATTATAAATTAGGTATATCGTAAATAAATGTATTATATTTTATAACACTATGAGTTGTGAATATGTACTCAATTTAATATTTGAATTATTAAAATTAGTTTTAGTTTATTTTGAACAATAAATAGTTGTTTATTTTAATTTCATTAATTATTAGCATTTAAAGGAATTCCATACTTAACTTTTTTTTAAAGAAAAAATACCATCTATATTTTGTTTTTGTTCATATTGGTATCGATCAAATTTGTGATGAGATCAGAAATTTAAATAAATATTTGAGTTTGTTATGGTTTATGAAGTTTATTTTAGTTCAACTTTTGCGCGTTTTAACTACATGTTATATTGTCTCTTAAAATTTAATTTTAAAATGTTAAAATTGAAAAATTTTTAAATATTATTAATTGTACGGAATTGTAAAAATAAATAAATTGGCATGAACGATCTTAAAATGATCGAATTAAACTTCATCACGATTATGTTTTCAGATTTCTTAACATATTAGTATAATATTTAGTTATATTATTAATACGATTCACAAAATATTTGGTAGGTGAAAAATATTTCTTTTGACCACAGGTTGGTGAGTGGTGACATATGTACCTACGTGTTTTAGTTGGAAGCTCTATCAATTTATTTCACAATAAGCACAAGCACGCACTTAGAATATTACCTAATATATTATTGTACTATTTGTACTCCATATTAACGATCGATAACAAATCCCCTTAAATACCATTCATACGCAATTAAGTATCAATAATAATGATCGAAAAACTACTGCAATATGCAGTCTCTTTTTTTTGTCTTTTAAGAAAGTACCTATTGCACATTTCCCATAATAACTAAAAATTTATTAATATAGATATAATAAAATATTAACAGTGAATAAAAACCCCTAAAACAAAAATTATGTACATGTTATTATATAATATACAACAATGATAATTTTAACCGACAATCTAAGTGTTCACCGGCATAAATTTCTATCTATTAGTTGTTCACGTTGTCAGGAATCGAGTAAGACGTCAAGACGCCTCGCCTGTTGGGATTCACGCCTAAATTTTCCCAGTTGATCCATGAAAGTCTAGCTGTTAGATCTGTAGAAACAAAACAAACACAATTCATCAATAAATAGTACAAACTAAATAAAATAACTCATTAGGGTATAATGTTGATCGTTGTTTTTGAAATCATAGATAAAATCTATAAAAGAGTAAGTATACAGGTATATACAGTTGCGAAATTTACAAACAAGTACCTATATGAGTATATACTATGAGACAAATTCAAATTATGGTTTGAGTGGTTCGAACTTAAAAATAACGAATAATAATTATTTTAGAAATATCAATATTCAATATAGATAAAAAAATATTTCGATATCAACATTTTAATTTAAACTTTTGTTATTTTTACACTGTCAAATGTGTCTGAAACCCGCTGCAGGCCGCAACTATAAAATTGGACGAATCAAACAATCAAAGTGTATTCATAAAATTACAATTTTTAATACGTCATTAGGTATAATACATATAGGAATATAATATAAAGCATTTTTTATGTGTTACAAGCTCGCAATACAAAAAAAAATATTACTATGTACTTTCTCGGTACATAGTTTAGTTTTCTTCTGGTTTTTAATATATTAATACTACGCAATGAACGCGTCAAAAGTTGTCAAATTTTAAGTTACAATACACTATTAGTGTTCACTGCAGTCTCTGCAGCGAGTTTTTTTTCGACATTTTAATATTAAAACATTAGTGTCGTGACTTAGACGAGTGTTTTGAAAACTGGAATAATGAAGTATTTTTACAAATCGTATATAAGTATACACTGACCGCTGGTGTTCCATTCGGCACGTTCGGGAGTCCGCTCGCCGCTCAGACACCGCTGGACATAAGTCAACGGGTCGCAGTCGGCCGACAGCACTTCGCGCAACAGCGCAATGTACGCGATCGCCAGCCGGAGAGTATCGATCTTGCTGAGCCGCTTCTCGTACGGGAACGTGGGCACATGACCGCGGAGCTCGTCGAACGCCGAGTTGATGCTGCTAAACACCAAACGATTCATTATAATAAAATATCGCCATAGTATGTGACCGCAAACGTCGTTTGTCGGTAATTATTTATAATTATATAACGATGAGAACTCAACATGCTATATATTATTATTATCATAAGTGTAAGACGTAGGTTAAGTTATATATCTTTTCGAAAAAAAAACGTCTTAGTTTGGAATTTCGCGCAAGATCGTGTGGCAACAGAAATTTCAAATATTATTGATGATAATATATTATTTACTTCTGTAATTAAAGGAAATGTATTTAATATATATGGAGGGCGTAGAGCAGGGGTCACCAAATGGCGGCCCGCGGATGAATTTTAACTAGCCCGCAGACAAGGAGAGAAAAAGCTGATAATTTAATATGTAACCTAATTCAATCGGCATATTATAATAAATATTATGTACTTCGAATTTTTATGGCCCGCGAGAATTTTCCGAATTCTTAATGTGACGGAAAATATTAATTGGTGACCTCTGGTGTAGAGTGTCGACAATTTTAAAATCGGTTAATACCACTTACGACTGTTATACACGTCATTAAAACCCCATATGTAAAAGATGCATTTGGTCGGTTTGGGGTGGTTTACAAATCGTAAAAATTCTGAATTTCTTACTAAATGAACATAATATAACAAAATAATATTATCCTTTATGTAAAATTTATCTGTACGATGATAATATACTGTCTATACCAGAAATTCTTAAACTGCAATAAATACGCGTATACTTATACGCAGTTATACCATAGTGGTACGGGAAATTATAAATCAATAATTGTTTAGGTACCTATGTAAATATCATGGCAATGTGTTCTAATTCTAAGTAATAATTAAAAACGCAACATTTAAGTGACTGGTATTTATAGAATAGATATAAAAATCAGTTTTTAAAATTTTAAAGTTTTAAAATTAATATAAGTACACCTCTACGTCATAATCTGCCTAATCTACCGTGTTATCGTGTGTGATCTGCGTACGAATTCTAATAAAATCATAAAAAAACGTCGTTTTAGAGTGCATGTCGGATAAGGAGCCTCCGGTTTTTTAATTTTTTTTTTTTACTCATTCGCGTGAGATCGCCGTGCGACGGTCGAACGTAGGTATTGGCGTTTACGCGCGCGTGCGCCGCGTCAGGGTCTTACATTTTGACCGGCGTGGGCCTATCCGCTGCCCGAGTCGGCGCCAGGTCTGACCTCAACATTCGTCTACGTTCCCGTATGTTGGCCGCTTGCCTCTGGACCCTGTAACCGCCACTTCCACCGCCTCCACCGGCACCGACGCTGGCCGCGCCTTGTACGTCCACAATCGTCGCCGCCGCCATTCCCGCCGGAGCGTTGTGATGATGATGATGGTTGTGGTGGTTATGGCCGTTTCCGTTGCTGTTGTGGTGATGATGATGATGGTGACCATGGTGATGGTGGTGATGATGATGGCCCGTGCTACCACTACTACTGTGGTTGCCGGTACCCCCGACGTAGTAACCGTCCGCCACGGCTGCCGCGGCCACCGCCACCATGTTGTGTCGACCCATCAAACCGGGCGACGACAAGTCAGCACCTGATCGCAAACAATAATCATTATTACCTATTAAAATGTATAATCCATCAAATTTTATGTTTTCTTGAGGATATAATATAGAAATCAAAGAAAACAAAAACGTTGATATTATCTACAAGAGTTATGTGACTGTGTGAGTCTTGAGACTGTATTTCGAAACTTAGAAATCGTTGAGAAATTTGTACGCTTATATATTATAACTATTATAATACAATAATAATTTAATAATATTTTATATAAATTAACAAATATAAATATATTCTACAAATACTATAATAGTGAATATATAATTTATTAATATAAACGTGCAGTGGCGCAATTAGAAAAAAATTTCGGGAGGGGGTTATATTAATATAATATATACCACCAAGTTAACCAACGTGAAGGAGTACTGTGGCCAAGGAGAAATTTCAGGGGGGGTTACAACCCCTTAACCCCACCCCTGATTGCGCCACTCGGTTTATACTCGATTGAGTTTTTAATATTATTTTAAAGTGCACCTTTAATAAAAAAAATAGAATTAAATCTCACATTGTACATCTATATAACTGTGTAAGTCTGTGCTCTGAATTTGATAATTACATAATTGAATTTTAAAAATCTTCTGATTTCATTTCATTACAGTATCCTCCATATATTTACCATAACATATAATAATATTTATCTTAAGAAAAAAAAATTAAAGTAAGCAAACAATTTTTATGATAGATTTATGTTTATATTTCTCTGTAGTAGACAATTAGTAATTTATCATATTATTTAAAAAATTATTATACCTTATTTTAAATAATTTTCGATCTAGTAAGGATAACGTATTAGTACCTATATTAAATATTATTGTATTAAGTAATAAGTAGTATTATATATTATAAATATCGTATAACCCATATTTTATCTATTTTAATATAGTCTAATAGTTTATAAATAATGTAGAATTTTAAGAATTGTAATGAATTAAATTTTTAAGTGAGTAAAAACTAATATAAGTATCAACATTAAAACCGTACTATTTAGTTGTTATTTTGATTAAGTTTTATTGAATAAGATGCATTTTTCAAAAATCTAAATTTATTTTAAATTCGTTAACTATAATATTATTATCTACTATTGTAATAATAAAATAATGGTTAAATTGTGTGATAATAATCACAGTTTAAAATTATATAGTTTCAGATAAATTTATTATTGAATTTGTACTATATGGCTGTAATTCTATAATCTATAGTTGTTGTTGTATTATAATGTAGATAATTAAATGATTTGAGAAAATATAACTTTATGAAGATAAAATTTACCGAATCACACAATAAAATATTTAATGCTGCTTCTGCTGCTTCTATACGGAATAGCCTATAATAACATTATCGAGTAGAAGTATCATTAGATATAGTAATAATAATATTATCTATTCTATCTATTGGTAGACAACACAATATATTTATATAGGTATATTACGATATAAGTTTATTATACAGTTTATTAAGAGGGTGCCTGCTAAGGCTGCCGGTATTTTAGGTACCTATACTTGTAATTAACTGTATTTTAATTTTTAACTACCAATAATCGGTACTTTTGATATTTTAAAATATTGTTTTATCATAATTTAATATCGTTGTCACCAAAAATACCTAAACTTGATCGGTGTAATCGTGTAAAGGGTAACTACCGGCCGGTATGTATATGACGTAGGTTAGGTTTAAAAAAATGGACCGTTAATCGTTAATTATGTTATAACCTTGTTAGTTTTAGTATTAGAATGAACCAAGATAAAATATAAAATATTTAAACTTCAAGTTCAGGATATTATTAGTTGACTTTTTTACGATATTTAAATTTTAAAGCAAGTTATGGATGTTATTGGATTGAAATTTCTAGTATAATTAGTAGGCATAGTAGAATAAAGTCATAAATTCATAATTTATATCAAAATAATATTCTTAACTTTAAGTTTATAATGATTGGTTAATTTACTTTAGTACTAATGCTAACAATATAACACGCAGGATTAATTATTGTGAATTGAAAATTATAAAAATCAATTTGTAATTATTTGCAAAATATTGTTACAATTTTCATATCTATCAAACAATTTCCGCAGGAGGTCAATTTCACTGACATATTTATAGCTATAAATGTCTGACTATCCAACAAACTAAAGAAAGATTAACTATATTGCTAGTTTGAATAAATCAATTAAACATTTTTCCAATGTATATTATATAATATAGTAATTTATGATATTTTTTTCGATTTAAGTTTATTTTTATACTGCAATATTGCAGGTTTACACTAGTAAATACATAATATATAACTATAAAAATATTATATTAGTGCAATTATAATATATTTAGACTACCAAGACTACGGGAAACAACTAGCGAGACGCTCAAAATTATCAACAAACCCAACATTTTATATTATACAGTATACAAACGAAAACACATAACAAGTTTTAAGGCGTCACATTAAATATATAAATATGCATTTCGTATTTCCACCACAAGCTTTTACACACTTACAACAGGTTTGAAAAAAAAATCAATGAATAAAAAAATTAATAAATTGATAAGTGATAACTAGATACTCAACATCAGCGTTAAATTCACCAACTTGTATTCTGCATAAATTTCCTAATTTATAATGAGAGGGAGTCAAGAAATCATATACGGGTTGTAAGACAATATACCCTTGCGCGACGATCAAAGTGCCGAAAATGGAATTTATAATATTATATTAGCGTTTTTAATAATAAGATATATGATATACGCACTTTTTTTTATCTAAGAATACAATATGAGTACGACAATAGATATAGTAGAACAAAAGATAATTATATACGTACGCGAGCATGCTTAGGTACTTCTAAATATAATATTATATTAAATGCCACAGATGATCGGTTTTTTTTCAAATGATTATAATAATATTATAATTATTAATTTATAATAGGTATATGTTAAAAGATTTACTTGATTTTTGCTATTATTATTTCATACTTTCATCGATTTCAATAGGATTGACCGTTTTCCACCTCAATATTTTCAAAGTTAAGTGTAACAATTGTCTCATTTATTTGATATCTTTATAAAAACTAGCGTTGAATATATTACGAATGTTTACCTTGTCTTATCGGAGTCCCTGAAAAACTGTGGTTGACAGATCGGTAAGTGCAGCTGGGTTGACTTGAATCTTCGCCATCGCTACAGCTGTCGTCATCCTGTTGCTGTTGTGTTTGACACGAGTTGTTGGATAACATGAAATCTTGGGTGAAAGTTGAAGTTTTACTGAAATTGGAAATAATGGTCAGAGTCAAGTAGGTACTGAGTATTCTGTTAACTTATAAACCCCATTGGTAGATTAAATAGTAAATAAGTGTTTTTCGAAATCAATGATAATAATATACGAGTAGGTCGTTAATAATTCCTAATAATTCATTCTCAAATCATTCAAGTAATTATCGTATATAAATTTATATAATATTTTTATTCGCTCATGGTACATAATAGAACTTATAATTATAATAGAAAATTTGTTTTATATATCGACTAGTTTTAATTTAACACCAAAACATTAATTCAATTCATAATTAATTATGGTATTTCTATCTGAGGACTTAAGAGGTGTGTACCAAAAAGTTATGGGTACCTAATACACGATTGCGAACATTCCTTTTTTTCCGGTAACACGATTACGAAAGTTTTTATCTGCTTTTAATAATTTTACCGTGTTTCCAGATTTGGTGTTAGTCAATTATACATTTTCAAATAATAATTTAAAAAATAATCAAATAATATAAGGGTTTTCTGCTATTTCGCCGGGTTATAAGATAGGTACCTATAGGTAAGTACGATGTAGAATAAATTATAAATCTATTAAAATAAAATAAAAAATATTCGAAAAATGACTCAAGATACCATACAAAATGCTTGTACCTACAATGATATGAATTTACTACCAGTAAGAACATTATTTAACAAAATTTCGGTACATAATTAAAAATATACTTATTTTTAAAACTGAATTCATATGCAAGACAAATATTATTGTTTTAGTTATATACATAAGACAAATATATTATAATATTGTTAATAAAATGTTGGTGGAAAAATATAAGCACGTACAATTATACTAATAATTTGTACCTAATATGTATATTACCTATTTAATCTATATATTTATATTATGTAATGTATTTTTATTATTGTTATTATTTTTTATTTATTGTTACATCCAATGGCCATTGCAGCCGCGGACCGTTTTATTTTCGTTATTAAAAAATAAAAATTAATAAATATTAAATAATATTACCTACTCGTACTAGTCGTACATGTCTATAAATATATACCTAATATATTTATTTATTTTGGAATTTAAAAGAAGTGGATTTATTATTTACTGAAAATTCATAAGGTAACATTATTTCTTTCATTATATTTTTTTATATCTTATATATTATATTATGATAGAATAACCTACAACCTATTAATACTTTATTTTAATATAATATAATAAATTTTATGATAACATTTTTGATAAAATAAAAAAAACCATAATTTGACAATCAGCTAAGTAGTTAAACAATTTTAAGTTAATCGAAATTAAATAAAAAATTTATTTTTTATAAAATTCATACTCATAATTACTTATATTTATATACTTACTTATAACAAAGTGACGGCGAAGATGATGAAGAATCGGCTTTAGTGGTTACAACGTGACCACCACTTCTGAGTAAATCGGGTGATTGTTGCTGGTGCTGTTGTTGTTGATGATGATGATGGTGAAAACCGTAAATGTTGTGCATGTCCGGTGACGGCGTCATCGAATGGTTCATATTAATAACAGTTTTACGGCTGATAGGTTAGTCGTATCGATTGCAATATGGGAAAACATTAAAACAAAATAATTTCCAAGTTAACAATTTCGAGTGAGATATGACCCAAACTACAAATCTGTCCAGTTTTAGCGAACGAGGTCCATCGACTAACTGATATTCAGACGGCGGAGGAGACCTATTTAAAACCATTGCTCGTCCCTTTGCGCTTGGAGCTCACCCCATTTGGGCGGAGCCAAAGCATTACACAGGAAAATGGCGGACCATCCCTTCGTTGAATTAATCGTGTCTGTATCTGAAAGCCTGACTGCTGCAGGTTATTTCTTTCAATTTCTGTGTTTAATTTATAGTCGGGCGGTAGAACAAAAAACCTAGTTTTTCCAAATAATTAACAAATTATAGTAACCGATGAAGAAAAACAATCTCGTGTTCTTATACAAGAAATGTTTTTTGAAACTTATAATTGGAGATTTTTTAATATATATTTTGTTTAAATAATGTTTAAAAAACATTTGTTTAATCGTAATAAAGACATTAAATACTTACAAAAAAGAAAAAAATGGTAGTGGTTTATTTATTAATTATAATATGTTATAAATAATTTAAGGCATTATCTATATTGGAGTTTTATTAGAAATAAAATAAATTACATAAAATATTTTATCTTAATAAAATATTAATTTGTATACCTATTCAGTATAACTATAAGTGTCTCGTCAATTGTTTAGTATCATTAGCATAAAAATCCTCTCGTATTCTTCTATTTGGAATTAGTCTAAGCTGTCACTGATACAGAAACACAAGACTAGATACATGTTCTCAAAGTTATAAATACATTGACTTATTTAATTGACTGATTGACTGTGTGTACTCGGTACTTCATCTTTACTATTCATTCCTGAATAAATTGTCTAATATTGATCATACTCGTAATTCATAAATGTTTAAATTATTTATAAAAGTTATCACAGTAAGTTGTTAAAAATTATTTTTAATACATTTATCGTTGTTTGTATTTTTACAATGGTACAAGCAAAATATAAATTATAAAAAAGTGGCCAAGTAAGTAACATTCTACTGTACAGTAGGTTCAATAGTAAATAGTTATTATGCTGATTGTATTAATTTTGAATTCAATTATATACATATAAATATATGTATATAGTATATAATATATATCTTCGACCTTCGTATATAAAATGTATTCTGGAAGGAAAACTGTCAATAATATCACTAAGTATATTTTATGTTATATTTTTTGATATTACTATTAAAGTCATTTATTATACTATATTCGTAATACATTAGGTTGAATTAATTTTTGTTGATAACATTAGATTTTAAAATGTAATTGAGTATATAAAATATAATTATGTAATTTAATGTATGTAAAAGTGCCATATCCCTATAAATGGTGTTATTGAATAAAAAAAAACAATAAATAACGTTATTTTGAACAGGTAGCTTAAAATTTAAAATTTAAATTTTGTCCAAATGCCTAAATAAAAGACCTCAAAACAAGACAAATATTTTGAAAATTAAAAAATGTGAAGAAAATGCCAATTTAAATAGCTGGCGGAGGTTTCAAGTATCCACACGACTTAAACGTTTTGAATAATAACAACTATTATAATCATTAACGTTACTCGATTTCGTAAAATTTCAAATTCAGATGCCTATAAAAATGTTTTCTATAATGATGATTGAGTTTTATTTATAGTACTTTAAAGTAGAAACTTATGGAAAACTTTGTGTTTAATTTTTAACCAAAGTTACTTGCAAATTTTCATGATTTTAACATAATTCGAAACATTTGAACTTTAAACTCTTATAAAAAAATTGTGACTTACGATTTTTGAATTTTGTCTAGCTAAAATAAGAACAATAACTTAAAAAAAACTTTATATTAAATTTTCATGTGTTTTAGGGCATATTATAGTTACCAAAAAAAAAAAAAAAATACTTAAAAAAATCCAAAATTTCAATTGTCTATAAATAACGCATAAAAGCTAGAATATTTTTAAAATGTAATTATGTATAGATAACGTTAGTATAAACATTTAATGAAAATTTTAAGTATTTATAGTGATTCGTTTTTAGTTGCAACAAAATAAAAAAATCGATTATGTCGAAAACTGGTGTTGCGTAAAAATTCCAGTTTTTCTATCACTTTATTGTGGTTTTTTCACGATGCTTTTAAAACTGCTGAAAACTTCTTACTTTTAACTTTTATAATGCACCAAGGGTATTTAATTTACCACCGGAATCCACTCCTGAAGACACAAAAAACACACTTCATTGTAGAATCAATATATTCATCACGTTAAAATGTATATGTAATATAAATAGTTAATTGTAATAACTAATAAATAATACGAAATATGATATAATATATTATGGTTTTATACAACGTAAATATTTATATTATAACATACCATATTATTGAAGTTATATACTTATATATGCATCATTTTTGATAATAGTTGAATATTCATAGAATAGAAAAGTTAGTATTAGGAACTTGGGGGATAAAGCTTGGAGTTCGAATACCAAATCATTTAATTATTTTTGAAGTATCATTAGTATCAACTCCACTTTCAACGACTAATCCTTGAATGAACCAATTTCCAATTTTGTTATGCCTATGTAATCATTTATAAAGAATAAATTTCAACTTTCAAGAATCAAAATAAATAGCCTATATATATAATTGTGCACTAGATATGTAAATTATAAAGGTTATATATATTTATTATTATTTGATTTTTTGATTATTGTTTAAATTTAAAACAATATAAATGTACGATAGACATTAGACATTATTATAATATAAGTTAAGTTTATATTGTTGTATTTATCTAATACGATATAATAATATGTATAACAGAGTTCGTATTATAACATATTTCGTTTTACAACCATTTCTGTTAAATATTTATGGTATACATTTGTACATTTTATCGACTTACATACCTATCGTTATTCGAAATATATTTATAAATAATATTTATCTGTCTAATGTTATAATGTACTTTATTGCGAATCTTTCATGTACTATAAAATAAAAAATATTAGATATCGAAGAAAAATAATATCAGATTTTCCAAACACTATCCAATAAACACTCACACACACATAATATGTATAAGAGAGAGGAAGATTAGAAAGAGTAGGTACACCCATTCCAAAAGTCGTGCGTTTGACATATACCATAAAATAAACTCCCTGTTAATGTAATATAGGTATATAGTGGTTGTGGTATGTATAAGCAAGTCGAATAAGGGCGGCGGTGAATACTTCAGTTTATGAATCGACCTGTCACACGCACACCGACCAATCAGATATGGTACTGCACAGCAGAATACTTGATCAATATACACAAATACGATTTAATGAATGAGTGAATATTTCAACAGTGCACCTATATCATATGTGTATTGTATATTATAAATATGTATGGTGTGAGAGTTCATTATGGAATTAAGTGTTAAAACAGTCTTTATTAAATAAATATTAAAAAAAAAAGATTTTTGGCTTACAAATAACTTTACAAGTCGAAAAATAACTTATGAAACTTAAAAATACTATTATTATACCTTACCGAATTAATATGATTGATGAAATAATCATGGGTAACACTAATAAGGTGAAAACTTATTAGAGATAATTATTCATAGGGATTCAAGTCGTGTATGATTATGAGCGTTTTGAACTTTGAATACAATTATTACTACATTGGTATTGTTATATAAAAATATTTAAAATGCGATAGTATATTGTATTATTAATATAATATTAATAATTAATGAAATCTAAATTCTGGAGTAATAAATTGTATAAGTACCTACCTAAATAAAAAAAAAAATTAGCTTACATCATATTTGCATGAGAGTATATATTACCTATATATAAGTATAATATAATGAGTATTATTTTGTATTTTTGTGTGAATATTTAAATTTTCAATTTAACAGTAAACAAAGATAAAATATTTTATGAATTTTTTTACTTTTTATTCTGGTACGATTACATTTTTATTTGTAAATAAAAGAGCTTAAATATTTAATATGACTTTCTGATAAGTTTTTCTTGCAGAAATTCAATAAACCTCAAAAATATTTAGTCAGAACAAATTAAAAATAATAATAATAATAATAATAACTCTGAAAGTTCAAATGTTGACAGTCTATTATGTAAACACACAGAAATATTTAAATGAAAAAAAAAACGATTTAATATAGTTATTTATTGTAATTTAAAAATATTATAGGTATATTTAAGGGTTTTAAACTTTTTGACACTACATATTTACCGACTAGTTTTGACTATCGATAATTTATAAAAACAACCGAATAAATAGTTATAATAGATAGTTTAAAACAATAGAGTAGTTCTATAATTTTCACTCGATAGTGCCCATCACTATATTTTATTATTTACTATACACGATGACATTTAAAAACGATTTAAACTATTTTTAAGCTATTTACTCCATAAATTTGTTCATAACGTTATAAAGTACTGCATAGTATTGATTTATAAGTTGTTAATAATATTAACAGATAAAGATAATGCTATGTTTTTGGCGGAAGATATTTAAAATGTCATTATATCGCATTCTATCACACAAAAAGTACTTGTACATTTTTATTCTTATTGTGATACAATAATACGTACTACTAAGTACTAACACGAAGAGGATTAAACATAATAATTTTTACAATTTTTTTAATAAAAAAAAATGAATACAATTTAAAATGACACTACGTGTTACAATAATTTTCGGCGGTAACCACGGATAATCGCCGTATGGAATGATTAAATGCGAAAAGGACTCAGCTCATGTATTGGGTTGTGACACATCATTCGTACAAATTGAGACTGCAGTATAGTGCAAATACAGTACACAGTTTATTTTAAGAGACGGCAGGTGCAATCGAAAAATTCAATACGGAAATCGTAAGCGGCTGTGACAACCCGTATAAAATATAATATAATATGTTATACGGTAATTATTAAAAAGCGGAACCGTGAGAAAAACAATTTTAGCGTCCGAGAACGGGTTGTGTGGGCGGAAAAATGCTAAAACTCTTACTCGGCGACGGCGTTTTTCCGTCCCACCTCACACCACACATCACCCTCAACCCCACAACAACTGGGTAGTCGACGGCCATACCGGTGCCGGCGGTGGCGTGTGTACACGGGCGGATCGCTGCCGATCTGTAGTAATATACAATATTATTTTATTTTGATCGTGTGACGGACACGGCCAATTTGGACGCAATAATAACAGGGAAGCGCGGCTATAGCGAAATAGGTACGGAGGACCGTGAAAAAAAAATATACACATATTACAACACAATAACAACAAATCCCTCAAGGGTAAATAAAGATTGAGCGCGGGAACGTCGTCGTCGAGTAGCCCGTCACCACCCTATTTATAACATTATATATTATATTTTGTGTGTTTACACGTGCGGCGTTGTACATATTATATACATGTCGAATTTCGACCGGGCACACCCCTTTTATTTTGAATAATTTTTTTATTCCTACCGGTCGTACAAAGCCCGGGGCTAATATATATTATTATTGTTCGTAATTAGTTGGTGTTTTTTTTATTACAATAACGACAACAACCCACGATCAGTATCCTTCGACGCGAAAACTGTTAATTGTTTAACTCTGCAGTCTCAATTTTTCAAGTAAACTGTGAGATTCTGACTATGTTTCTATTTTATATATATTTTTATAATATTAGGTACATATTATATTGATAACAGGTACATTTATTCTTATGTTAAGGCTAACAACATAAAATGGATTATGCTGACAAAAATTTGCTATGTAAGATGGAGACAACAGACAGCATATTATTAGGATATAACGTCCTCTTAATAATTATATATAACAAAGTTAAATTTTCTTAGCAGTAACTAAATAATTTAAAATTGAATTATTTATTATAGTATGCTACTTATAAGTTATAATATTAGTGGACGATATTATATAATATTAATTGAAATTATAGTTTACTTACTTAAATTGAGTTAAATATGATTGTTTATTACACTTATCGATAATTCATAATTGTATAATAAAAGCAAACACATTTTAATTAAATGATACATATATAGTATATACATTTAAAAAGCACAAGCATATTGTTTATTGGCTACATATATGTGCTATAGTAAAATGTCAATTGCAAAAATAAGGTGTACAACCCTTGTCAATTATTTCAAAAATAAATTCAACAATGTGTGTAAAAAGCGTAATAATTTAGAAGGGTTGCGGGCATAATGGTGAACAATATTTAACTTATTTTAAAATGTTATAGCAGGGAATAATTCTATTAATAAATTCAAAGGAGGCCAGCTTAATATCACAGTGATTCCCAACCGGCAGTACATGGAATTTAGTGGAAAAATAAGTTAGATTTTTAAGAAAATAGCTTTAAATAAAAAATTCTTATTTTAGCATTATGTCATTACCTATGTACCTATTATTGAACAACATAGGTATGCGTTAAAAAGTTACGTGGGCTGTTCTGAAAGCTATGGGCATTAATATAAAGCGGTGAAACTAATTGAGAACCAATAAATTTATGATTATCGATAATTCCTGATGGCCTGATACAAAGCTTTATTTCCTTTACCTACTCATGCGTTTTAAACATATTTTATATTGTGATATGTGAACACTTTCAAAAATTGTAATATAGCGCGTTTCGGTGCTCCGACGCCCCATACTCTATAATTCAAACATAGAAACCTAATTTCGAGGAGGAAAACGAGGAAAAGATAGTGACTTGAAGTGTGCGGAAACGGGAACCGAGCGCGGGAACGGGTAAAGTCCAAACGACGATTTGCATAATACCTAATAATAATAATATAATAAACTCGGTCGATGCGTGTGTGCACTGAGTATTATTGATACCGGGTATCGGGTTGATAACGTCACCGCAGACTTAACCGAAAATCCGAACGTCCGCGTGTGCGTCGTTCGCACTAATAAACTATAATATTATGTACGACTAAGTACAATACCTATATAGTATTATATATTATAAAATAAAGTTATAATACAACCGACGCGGGCGGCAGACGTCGCTGTCAATCATCTCTTATACAATAATCATGTGTTAACGCCGTATCGTCGCCGTTCGATTTTTTTCATCTATACAGAATAATTGTAAGAACTTAATTAATTCAAATCCGCAAGTTCAACCACCGCCGGTATAGGTGTTGGACCGTGTACGTGTGTTCGCAGCGTGTTCGTCCGCGTTTTGATATTATGCAAATTAGGTTCGCGGTTATAGCGTATATTATTTAATATTGTATTATGTTATACGAACAATGTACATATGTATGTATATATTTTTGTTCGTCTCTTACGATTGAAGTTAAAAAAAAAACCTTTCTCGATCCGAGTAAAACGTGCCCGAGGGATTACGAAAAATTATTGTCCAGTCCGTCGGGCGCGCACGTGTCTCGCACGGCACTTTGGTCGCACGCCGGAGCCATACGTTCAGGACGTACTGCCGCCGCAGCCCTCGAGGAAAACAATAATAATAATATGCAATTGGGCCGGCGCGCGGCGGACGACCGCGACACAAACAAACATAACAATTGGTCGGTTCGTTGAACACGACCGTCAACCAGTAATCAGACCGTACCGGATTTATCAAATACAATAAATACGAATTTTATAATCGATGGTAATCACATTTTTTCCTCCGTAAATCCGACAAACCCATCGAAGTCTAGTCAAGAGAGAATAAAGCGACAAAAATCTAATTTCATTAAATATTATACCTAGTATACTATTTCTATTATACAATAAATTCGTTTTCTTGCGATAGGCTTTTTGTAAATATGTTTTCATAATTGTTTCATATTTAATTTAAATTATCCATTTAGCAAGTTTTTCTTTTTAAAAAATTTAATTAATTATTTTTTTTTTAAATAATTATTCATATTCATTTTTTAAGTTCATTTTTCTTTTTTTTTTAAATACATTTAATTTTTTAGCAATTTAATTTTGTATAACAATCATACAAATACACAATTAAAACATTTTTAATCTATTACATAAAAATGACGTGAAAATGCATAGATAGTAATTTATCAATTATTGAGAACGACTGAGCCGATTTGGCTCAAATTCTTTTTGTATATTTAGTGGGTATGAGAATAGGTCTTAAAAGTATTTTTCATCCTCCTACCACCACCCCGGTAGGTGCTAAAACAGGGATTTTGAGATTTAAGATGGAAATTTTGATTTATAAATGGTTGCTATTGGTTTTTACTTTTTAAAAATAATTAGTTGCAATAATAAAGTGGTGGATGTGTCAACACATAAGTCAGGTTGTTTACCAACTATATAAAAAAACCACAAGACGGCACATTATTGTTACTAATCCATCGAAGTAAAAAAGAAAAATTGATAATAACTTTAAAATTAAGGGTTGGAAATTATAAACTTACTTACATATTTCGTGGGGTCCGCCTATACCTACCTGCAGATAATATACTGCTCACATAATCATAAGACTGCAGTCTCACGTGCAACGCCAAACGGAATGACTATAATATAACCTGACTAACTCACTGACTGATAAACGTAGAGCCTGAATAATGATAGATCGAAGTTTTCAATTTATACAAGGCACATTCGTACCATAAATTTAGTGTGCAATAAGAAAGGTTAGGTTAAAATTCGCATTTTAAAGTAGTGCTTGCACAATTTTTTTGAGATTCAAAATGGTCAATGAAAATCTTTAAGTTTTGAACACCGTTAAACCGAATATTAAGTAACAAATTAAACAAAGTTTGAATTATATTATAGAATCGACATTTTTAACTGGCAACGAAGTGCACGGGGTCAGCTATAGTATATTATAAAGTATAAACTAATAATTACAAAATTATGACTGTAGTCAGTTACACCAAAATATATCTCAAATATATTCAACATATGTATAATCTGCACACAATTTGAAGTAAGGTTCAACCTTATTAGGTTGCTATAGAAAGGTTTAAGCATGCATTTTGTTTTGGTTCACGAAAATCGGATAGCATTTTGTTTATATTATAAGTACCTACCTAAATAGAGTTAAGAAGTTAAAGAAATGACATTTAAAAACAATAGATAGTGTATAATAGCCAACCTGCCATGCTATGTGATTTTTGAAAATAAAAGAAAATAATATTCAATTTATGATTTGTAACTCATGTATCATATATATGACATATTACGCAGTACAATAAAATTACACAAAAAACACTTAATCAATTTTTACGAAAAATTAAGCTGAATACTTATCCAATATTACATCTATTGTAAAATTATTTTTAAGTACATATTCTTATATAATATAAACATTAAAATATCAATAAAAGTCTATGCGGTGCTCTATAGAATCTAGATAATATTATCATTACTTTTAAGTTTGATGGTGAGTAAATTGACTTTAATATTAAAGGTATCAGCATAAAACCGATTCCACTAAACGCAAATTTGTTGTTGTGCGTTCGTAGACGGAGACAACATATACGCGAGTGTTGGGTTAGGTAAGGATAGGTTTAAGTTTTGAATTATTTACATCGAAATTTTCGAAAAAATTATTTACAATAAAATTCACTGTAGGTAAGTATCATCATCACCACGGGACGTTCCGCCCGAGTAGTACAAAAGCAACTTGGCGAATCACACTGCAGTATACCATAAAAGCGTCTAGCAATTATAGGCTGCAGAGCAAGCGGATGATGATGACGATGATGTGTAAGCGCTCTCGAGACTCGTCCGTCGATTAATATTGACAATTTGCGACCCCGTGTCCCGCAGAGCACACCACTGTCGTACAGTCCACACGTAAGCATATAATAAATATAATAATATATGTGTAAAACTTACTAATCGTCGACCGCGGAGACAATAATATCACGTGCGCGTTGGCTATCCACGATATATTATACGGTAAACACGCGTATAATGTATTAATCGACGGTGACACTGCGACGATGATCAAAACGGCTCGTAAAAGTCGCGTGTCGGACAACGCAGTATGTAAACACACTCGACGAAGAGCGACACGTGGGAGAATAAAATGTATAGTACAACAACAATAATAATAATAATAATAATAGTAACAATATAATGTATAACATTTCCGAGACCGCGATTATACACACTGCAAAAGTGCAGACGACCAAACGTCCGACGCGGCTCGGTAAAATATTTCCTGGTGACATATTTTATTTATGGCGATAACGCGAACTGCAGTGTCCGCGGCCTTTGTGTGTGATTTTCGTTTTTTTTTTCTCGAAAGGGCTCGAGCAGCGCCGGTTTTCGGTGCCGAGTCGATGACACTGTACACACGCACACTCCTCGAGGGTAGGATTTTGGGATACGTTTGCACGACGAGCACACGCGCCGAATTAGAACGAGACCGGATCGGTGGACTGCAATATTATCACGCATAAAATATATGATAATAATACATACGAGAGCGACGTAATGAATGGCGCGGGAGACGACCGCGCGCGGTATATTAGTGACGGCCCATTAACCGTGGTCGCGGGTTCCCACAACAATACGCGCGCGGTTAGTGGTTACACGACGTACAACCGGTACAATAATAATATAATGCATTATTATTTCGATGGGACCGAACGACGATGAGTATGTTTTTTTCGGTCTGAGCGCAAATATTTGCACAATATCTATCCCTCGATGCCCCCCCCCCCCACACATGATACTTGTTGTAAGTACCTGCGAGTATACCTTCGTATAATAATCGTGTTGATACAATATGATATATACCCCCCACACGTTTTGTTTTTTCTCTCCCGGACTCATCATCCCGCGGTCTTGTTGCGTGTGGGCAAAATTTCATTATTCCGTATAAATATATAACATGTACAGCACCTGAAGTCGACCGCGAAGACTGTGCAAACACACGCCGCGATGGTGGTGGGAACGGTAAACAATGATCTGCAGCAGTACATGATGATGACGATGATGATGATGCACGCGACCTTCACTGCAGCTTTCGAGTGAGTACAATATTATAACCAATACTCTCAATAGTAGCCGTTTTGAATTAATAATTTAAACCCAACTACCCAAGGTTAGGTTACGTTAGGTAAATGGGATTTATATAAATGCATTGAAAAGCGGTCGAATACGTCAGATCTACCTATGTATAGGTACGGTACCCTTTAAAAGCATATTTAAAAGTTCGCGTACCTATCATGTACGTACTTCAAAATCGTCGTATACTATGTTTAATTATATTATGTTAATGAGTGTGTATAAGAATCACATCGACTTACAGAAACCGGTAGAGAAATGTTTACCAACAACAGAATTTTCAGAGTAAATTCCAAAATAACCTTTTCTTAAAAGCAACAATACCTATCGTCTGCTGCCTGTGAATGGCTTGTTGAATTTCGGTAAATTAGTCGTAGTTGCGAGTATTTTAAGTCAGACGAGAATTAAATGAGTTGATAATAAATAAAGTATAAACATAATGTTCGATTAAAATAAGTAATTTGATTTAATTATAAATAGAATAATATTTATTATAAATTCGAAGATTAATAGTACTGAGAATAGTGAGAACTGAAAATGGGTTATTTATCCACTAGGTTACCTTTAAATCAATATTCATACATAGTTTTATAAGTTAGGTACTGAGGTATATACATCATACAAGTAGACTTACTACAAAACGAAAAATGTATTCTTATTATAATTAGTATTATAATAAATTATACTATAATATATTAGTATAAGAATTATGTTTGAAAATTAATCGAATTTAAATTGTTTTTTTTAAAAAATAATTGTGCTTAAAAACATTTGTATAATTATCTAGATAAAATGTTGTCCAGAATTGGAGGGCTAGATTAATCAAAACACAAATAAGAGTGTTCATAACATTTATAATAAAGTTTCAATTTTTGTGGGGGCTATTGAAATTTCTAGAGTAGAGATTTGGAGAAGAGTTAACTTATTTAGTTCAGAACTATTACATTACTATTACGACAACGCGTATCCCCGTGATACACGTGTGGTATGTAAAATATAACGGTAATTGCGAATTATTGGTTTTGATTGTTTTCAATAACCATAGTGATGGATTCATCTGTAGTCTTGTATATAAGCTTGTAATGACTAATGACTAACGATATTTATATTTTATTATTAATTATTCTTTTTCGTGGTACGTGATTGTGGGGCTAGGACGGTTAGGTAAATTGAGTCCGAGATAACTTTGGTGCATTTTGAAGGCGGTAAATTGAGTTCCGGGAAAAAATTGGTAGTAAGTTAATATTTTGGCTGATGTTGAGTTATTTATAAGGATATATTATGGGATATTTTGATCTTAGATAATGGATTTTGCATAAAATGCATGTTGCTATTTTCAAAATCATATACATGCAGTCAATGAGTGTCAACAAATTATAAAAGCGATTGATTAAGTATCAAAATTTTATAGTGCATATTTTTGCATATTTTAACAAAAAACCGTATAAATATACTCCTAACGATCCAAAAAGGTGTTGAGCAAAAAAAATATAGATATACCTACGTTTATATAATATTATATAATATTAATATCAAATATTTCACGTCTCAAAGAATATTCAGACGCTAAAAATAGGTTAGGTTATTGTTATTCCAATTAACATACTACATTAAATTGTTCGTACTTTTTTCCTATTTATACCTACTAATAGATTACCAACGTATCTACTATTTAATTTGTATAAAATATTTTTACAATGTATCAATGATTAAAAATTAAATTACAATTTAACAAATTACATTTATATATTACATAGTATTATATTATACATCTTTCTTTTTGTTTATGAAAATTTTAATAAAACTTTTTATTCTGCATGTTTTGCATCTATCTCTTGCATATTTTGACTTTTTTAACGCATGTTTGCTTGCATATTTTTGATTTTAAAATGCATATAAATCCGGTCTTTGATAATAATGAAGTTTATTTTTTTAGAGTGCATACTACTACCTTATTTTTTCCGGGACTCAATACTTACCTACTACCTGTTGTTCCCCGGGACTCAATTTACCGAGTTAAGGTTATTTGGAACTCAATTTACCAATCCCGGCGATTGTAGACCTAGAGTCTAGACATTTTTTCCTGCAGTCATGACGATGGTGGTTGAATGGGACGATTGGTGACGATCATTTCGGTATAATGCTCATTTTTGATTTCAAGCAATCGGGACAGATCGACCAAATATGATTAACGAATATGTTTTTCAAATGGTCAATATTAATACGTTAACATTATAATATAGTACAAGAACGCAGTCTTATGTACATATAATATTATGCGCAAGCGCGATACATATGCTAACTACTATTAAGTAAAAATAAAGCGATTGACTTGGAAAATTAGTGTAGATATACATAGGCGTACAGCCATTACAGTTGATAACCACTCAAAAGATTCAATCAGTATTGGTCGATGTTCGACAAAAAGGGTTGGCGATGGCTGTATGACAATAATAAACGATTAAATCTCATCACGCGTTTCTGCGGTCGTCCGTATACTATATTTAATATAATATATGCAATACATAGTAGGCAGCGGCGAGTCGACGACGGCGCAACGACGACTGTTCGAAACGTTCGAATGATCGAACGTGGGTTATTCGGTTTCGTCTGCGGGGGATTTGTGCTGAGAGGGTTGGCAGGCGGCTGGTTTATGTCCGTACCAGAATCGGCGTGGAAAAACGAATAAATAGGAAACGTCGTCGACGGTCTCAAGTGGGCGCGTGTCGGACACGCGCGCTGCAAGACCGATAATTATTTATTTATGTTAATATTATCGGTACCGTCGAACACACAGTGACTGCAGCAGACGACATTATATTATTGACGTAGGTCACCCCTACCCCTTCCACTTCATCAGTACAAATTTTTTGTTTATTTATTTTTTGTAAATATTGTATGCGATTTGTATACATATATGTGTATAATGTATATGCTTATTTGCGAAAATTATGAATTAGAAAAACTTTTTTTTTTTTAATCGAGTGATTTGTGAAATTTAAAAAAATATATATATTTTACTCATCTAATATAACTACAACCTCAACAATTTACATGCAATAGTGGTCTATGATGAAGTGTCTCCCGTTAATTAAAATATGTGTGTTGAAAAACCTCGACCAACGTAAATTGGAAAGTATTTTTTGTTATATATATTTATTAATTTCAGCGATTTATAAAAATTAAAAATTATTCGTGACTAAACTAATAGACATACGACCAAATAGTTTTAAGATAATACCTGCAATAGCGCACAATTTAAATTATAATTCATTGATGTAACAATTTATTTTTATATCATTATAACTAATAATACTATATATAAAATTATGTATTATTTATGCCGTAAATTATTTAGGTTAATTTATTCAACCTGCCGCGCTAACCGAAAATAGGATTACTCCATTCTACACGGTTGTTGAGAAACAGCAAAAAACGTTTTTAACAGTAAATCAAGCCTAAAAATAACGTTTATCCAAAAATTGATCAAAATCTTGTACAATTTTACATTTAGAATCGGTTAAACACTTTTTATTTTAACTTTTTCGGGTTTTTTTTAAGAAGAAAATGGACTTATCATAAAATGATAAATTATAAGGATACATACTGCAGTGATAAACATGAGACATATTAATATTCATAACAATATCAGTTAAGTAAATTACAAAATAATACATCAAATAATCATTATTTTTAATTTATATAATGTGATTAAAGTTTATGTTATGACAATACCCTTTTTTTCAACTTCGGCCGGTCGTTGATTATATATGTTTAAAACGCATTAAAACAATTAAAGAAACAGATCAGAGGAATAAAGCGGAAACACTAAAACAACATTTTTATGTTAAACAAATCATTGAACACAATTATTTGTGATTTAAATCACACTCAACGTATTATGATCGATATTTAAAATTGACTGAGTAGAATCTATACATTAATTAGTAATAATTATCATTCAGCATCAATAAATTACTTTAGAAAAATGTAAAATTTATTGTAAAAAAAAAAAAAAAATGTTTTATTTTTACAATATGACGTTATAATACTTGATATTAACCTAACATAGTAAATTTATCATAGTTTTCATTGATGTCTGAGTGTTGGTAATTCATAAATCAATTCGGAAACAGACAACAGTTATGTAACTATTTTCCAAGGCTATAAATAAATTGATACGAAAAATTTGTGTGCATCGAATGTTCATAACAATCTCAATATTTAAAATAGAAAACATTTTATTCATGATAATTTTAAACTAGTATTTTTTAAATTTTATACATAAAAACAATTGAATTTAGGAATAACATTTTTAATTAAAAATACAATTTTATTGAAAGTATAAGTGAACCAATAGAAAATGGAAAATTGTAAAAATACATATAGAATTAAAATTAGATGAACAAATTCCCGTATAATTAGTACACCTATGCACAAATAAAATTAATGTTGAATTAAAAAAAAAAAATCGAAACATTAACAAATTTATAATAATGGGAGTTAAAATTGAAATTTCAACAGATACAATTCATATCAACGAAAAATATTTGTTAAAAAAATAATACACAAATGAACCAATAATATTTTGTTTCTTACACGGTAAGTTTAAAAATATTCCTTAGATTTATGTGTATCTAAAATGGCCGCGTTATTGTAGTTAATTTCGTTTTATCTTTTTTTTCGCGTTTAGTTTTGCCGTTCGACCTGGAGTCAGTAGTTTTGGTCGATGGTTGGACTTTGGCCGATCCTAACAATAAATCTGTTGGAGATGTTGGAGCATCTTTTTCTTTATTATTTGTTGTGGATGTTTTACGAACAACCGTCGTGTTGGCAACATCTGCATCGCCTACGGCTATGTCGAATTCACCTAATCCTATATTCGATATAATAGACGCCTTCCGTTCTTTATCTATGAATTCTGACATCGTATCCGTGTCTATCTTAACGTCATCCGCCTCAGGAATCAACGAAGATTTGGATCGTGACTTTCCAAATTTCAATAGACCGGAATTAGACCGGGACGATTTTTTAATAGGCGCAGAGTCCAACTGAGACTCGCTTTCAGCTTCTTGAATATCATCGTCTGCTGGTTGAGAAATAGACCGCTTAAATATTTTGGGCAACGACATAGACTTTTTGACCTTTTCCGGAGACTTGGGGTCCCGTTTGTCAGGCTCGTCATCTTCTACGTTTTTCGGCGATTTACTTTTACTGCGGTTCAGCTTCAAATCGGGCATACCGATCTTCAACTTTTTATCACCAACACTCATGCTGACTCCGGATTTTCCAATACCAAACTGGAAACCAGGCATTTTTTTCTCGTTTTCCGGTGAACCATCGGTGACCACAGTTTCTTCGAAGGTTTTTACTTCCCCGGGCAACGAAGATGACGATATTTTACGAGTTGTATGGACAGTAACCTTGGCGTGCCCAGACTCGTCCACGTCGTCCGGGTCGATTGTAGTAGTTTCTGTTATTTCTTCGATAATTTCTTCATCCTCGGCCCCATCAGCTCCGTCAATGTATACAACTTCTTCAATGACTTCAACTGATTCATCGTCGTCGTCATCTTCTTCTTTTTTTTCAGATTCAATGGATTCGTTTGCTACTTCTTGTTGTACATTTTTATCTTCTTTATCGAATCCTAAGAATTTCAATTTGGATTCATTTATTTTACTCGCAGTCTCCGAGATGGGCGTAACAACTAAGTCTCCGAGTTGTGCAGTCTTATTTTTCGTAACAACATCATTCTTGTCATTTGTATTCTCAATTGATTCTTCGGTCTTAACTTTATCTAATGTACTCGCTGTTTTCAAGTCAGATGCTTGTTTATTTGTTTCAATTTGTTGAAGATCCGGTACAGACACTTTTGGAATTATAACTTCATTAATAGGTTTAACGTTTTGAGACTGTTGCAATTCGTCAAGCTTTGTACTATTGATATTTTCTTGTACTACGGCATTGCCTATTTCAGTTTCATTTGAAGGTTCTTTTTCTGAATTATTTTGTGATTTACCTTTATTTTCAGGTTTAATTTCAATATTTTTTACTGGTTTTTCGTTTTCTAATAGTTTGGAGATTGTTTCTGCGTCTTTAGATATGGTATCCAAGTTTTTCTTTATTTCTTCTGTTGATTCAACTTTTTTCCCCACATTTTCAAAAATACCGTTAATTGTAGGTTTTAATTTTTCAGCGAATATTGAATTAATTTTTCCACTTATAACTTCTTTTATAGATTTTCCTTGCAAATTATTCTCAGCATTAGTAAGTTTCTCTTCGAGATTTTTCGCAAGTGATTTATTGTCTGTAGTAGAATTTTTGCTATTACGTTTTGCAGCCAATGGTTTACTTTCATTTTTCATACTCCCATATTCATTATTACTATTTTGTTGACTATCGTCGCTATCACTTTTTTGCTGTTTTCCATCGTCACTGCTTTTATTGCGCTTTTTGGATTTTTGAGAAGTTTCATCTACGACTACCGGTGACGAAGTATCGAATTTAGGTTGTAAAAGAGGTGTTTTTTCATTCGTAGAGTTTTGTGCTTCTAAGTCATCACCAGAAACACCAGAAACACAAGGCAAACAACAACAAAACTTTGTTATAATAGTCTGAAAAAAAATTATATTACGTTGAAATACAAACATATTTCCATTTTTTAAATTTTTTATATTATACTTACTTTAAATAAATTAAAAATTGACTGGAACGTTTCTTTGAAGGGTATTTGATCTATACCAGTTTTTTTATAATAATATCGATTTATGGCTGTTCCAATAACTCCAGTAGCGGCTATCAATGAAACTCTATAAAACAAAAATATTGGAATATTAAAAATATATATTTATAGTTTATTTTATCTTGTCATAAGCTTTAATAAATACTTACAATCCTCCAATTATTGAAGCTGCAGAGACGCGTATTTTCGAACTGGAGTTATTTTCTGATTGGTTTGCACTATCTTCATTCGTATTTAAATCATCACTTTTACTATTATCTGATAAATTTTCACTAGGTACCGGTTCCAATTGGTTTGGTTTTATATTTTTATGAACGCCATTGATATAACTTATAATTGTACCGTTTGGTTCTAATTTAGTGTCTGTTTCAATATTATTTGATGACGTGTTTATCGGTAATTCAGTAGACGAACCATTTACTTCACCAGATTCATTTATATTTGATGGACTATTTTTCGTTGGCTTAATTGTAACAACAAAAGCGGTTTTATCATTATCGCTAGTTATATTATAATTATTTTTCATTATATTCCTTTCATCAGCATCGATAATTTTATTATCATCTCTTGTACTATGTCTTGTTGTATTAATATTATTAGTATCAATACTTTTATCTTCAACATCGGTTGGTTTTTTTTCATCGTCATCACGAGGGATTATTGAACCATTGATGTCTCTCGCATTGTTTTTGATTACAGTTTTTGAATCTACTTCTTGAGATCTAAAATCCACCAAATCATTTTTTTGCGAATGCGTTTGATTTGTGTTATTTTCTTTAGCTCTTTCACCTGGTACCTTGCTATCATCATGAATAATCGATTTGGTGTTTTTTGATTGGCTTTGATTTGAAATATCGACTTTTTTTCCTTCGTCAATTATATTATGTTTGATCCCATTATTCAAGTTCAAAGCATTATTATTAGTATCGTTATATAAATTCGATTTTTGTGGGTACTCTGGGTTAAACTTTTTTTCATTATCTGAAGGTTTTTTGCTATCTACGGAATCGTTGATCTCTTTATTTGATGTTTTGTTTTCAAATGTTTTTCGTTTCGAAATTTTTTCCATTTCGGGAACATTCTGATTTAATATGTCGTCCTTTTTTTTATCATATTTTGTTGATTCGTTTATATTGTTTATAACCGAATTCTCATATTTACCTTCAGAGTTTTTATTTTGATTTAAATATTTTTTTAAACTATTATAGTGCAAGATAGTTTCATTTTTTCCGGGATAACCGTATTCGTTATTATACGATGTACTAGGAACGGTGTTGTTAATTTTGAGATTAGTAAATTTATTTTCCAAATCATTACTTGAATAATTATTATTATTTTCATGATCTGCTAATATTTTGTTTTCAGGTGTATTTATTTTTGAACTACCTTCTTTAGCTTTCTCCGTTTCATCTTTCTCGTAAATCGATTTTTCATACTCATTTAAATTATTATCTTCATTTACATTGTCTGGTTGTTTTTTTTGATCTGTTGAAATATTTTGAGTTGAGTTTCTATTTTTAATTTCTTCATTGTTTATTTTGTTTTCTTTACTGATACTATCATTTTCGTTACTAAATGTTTTATTATTGTTATTGAAATTATACATTTTGTGATCCAATGAATTTTTAGTTGAAGGTATTTTATTAGAATTAGTTGACTCCCTCGCATTGTATTTTTCATGATCAGCCTGAAACAATAATTACGAGTGGTTAGATTTTTTTCTAATACGTATGATTTAGTGTAATATTCTAAGAAGATATCAGCTGTTATTTTTCTATTTTATCACTGATCTACATCCCGTGTAACAAACTATAATACATACATTTTGCTAAAAAAACTATTATTTTGTTTGCTTTTAAATAAGATAAAATGTATCTATGATTAGACATAAAGTTAAGAATATTTACTGTGTTATTAAGTTGGATTTTTACGATATTTTAATTTGTATACTCATAACTAGAAAATACAAACTGAAGTATCATAAAAAGACGCACAAGTAAAAATTAAATCCCAGAAAATTTTCTTAAATTTAAGTTGAATAATAAATCAATTCACTTCAATATTAATACAAATACTATAATATTCGTTCTGTTTTACCTAAATTTGTCACAATTAATTTATGACTTATAAAAATAATTAGAAATTTGTAATTTGCAATTTTTTATTATATTAAATTTAAAATTCAGGTTACCAACTTAATTAATTTCATAAACTAAGATTTAATTTATTTTGATATTTTTTAGTAACAAGTCAACAAGATAAAATTAGTAATCACAAAATGAGTTGTTAAAAAATATCTCTGCAGTTATATTGGTATAAAACTAGTATTAACATTAACTCTTCATTTATATTGGTATTAAAAATATAATTTATTACCGTCCACTCTCCAGGTTTGGTTACAGAGTTCTTACGAGTAGAAAAATCTTTTGCCAAAACAGCTAATGGTATGTTTGAATGCCAATTACATGTTTTAGATGTTTTTACTTCAAACCACACTTGACATATTTCAGGTTGTTCAGGATCTTCGTCAATCAATGTTAAAATATCCTAAAACATGAAAAGATATTTTATTTAGTGTATATACTTGTATTTTATTAAAACAATATAAAAAATAACAAGTTATACTAAGTAAAAAATTATGTATACTATAGGTGATAATGTTAAAATTAAAATAATAAAATTCTATAATAATGTGTTTAATTATCAAAAATGTATAGATCAGCTTTTAAATTCCACCAAAAAAGTAATATTTTTAATAAAGGGAGCTAGATCAGTGTTGATGTTTTTAAATTTCGTGATATTGGGAATAATAATACAGTACTTCTATATTCCCAACATTTTGGCGAAACACTCACATAATACTAATGACGTTAAAATTATAGCAAAACTTTTAAGTATTACCTATAAGTGTAATGCTGGGTTAAAAATAAAAATAAAATGAGTGTGTATGAAACTATATTTTAATTGGCAAAAACTAAAATGATAAAAAATAAAAATCTGTGGTACTTAGTGCTAAACTAGTAAAACATTACCAAAAATTAGTGAAAACTCATAATGTCGAGATAAAAAATAAAAACCAAAAGATAGCATTTTTTTTCCGTTGCCTAAATCCCATTACTTATAGCATAAAAATGATTCTGTACCAACTAAAAATGTACGCAATGTTGGTAAATAAATTTTTGTAAAGCACAAATAAATTCATAATAATCTTTAAACTTATTATGGATGGGATAATATGATAATATCTAGTCTAAAATGATCGTGTTGATAAAAATAAAATGTAAAACGTAGTTTTTCATTAAAATTCTAAAAATAAATGCGAAATAAGTACAATTGTTAGAAAAAACAATTCTGATAAATATATTCCAAATATATATATTAAAATTTAAAACCCTTTCACAAGTCATAAACTACAATCGTTATAAGTTATAACTATAGTGTATCAAGCTTATTAATTATTATTATAAGTGTCTTAACTGATAACAATACGATAACTTGTTTCAATAATTATTTATATTAAGAATTTATTTAAGTAGGTACATCATTTAAATTTTAAGCTCTTTATATAAAAATATTATACGATACTAACTGTATGAACTAGATCAAGTTAGGTTATATTCGTTATAGGATGTGTCTATAAATGTAGGTAATATGGCTGTATTCACTATTCAAGCCATTAAATACAATGTAAAAATTAGAAGTTAAAAGGTGTCTACTACTACTGTTTTATTCAAAATTAATCGAATGAAGTTTTAAGTGCTTTAAAAAGAATAATTAATTTTTGACTATTGTTTACAGTTTAAGTCACTTAACGTGACCAATCGTCCCGTTTTGGGTGGCACAGTACCACTTTTGAGGTATGTACTGAGCTGTCTCCGAAGAATGCTTTAAAAAAAATGGCGATCTGTAGCATTGCATTCGATTAAAAAAGGCTTGAATAAATACCTGTTTTCTTATAATAGTACATAAAATTCCACTTGTTATTACGGCCGCAGCATCAACCGCTCGTATATATTTAATATTATATAAGTTGACACACAATACAATCATTCAATGATAGCGAATAGATCGGTGCCGGTCTAGTGATTAGGTATGTTACTAATAAGTAATAAGTAATAAATTACTAATAACTAGTATCTATGTAATAAAAATCCATGTCAAATTTTTCATTCCTAATTATTAAAAATTTAACTTAATATTTAAAAGCAAATTTTGTTCATCGAACAAAGTATAGGGAATCACACCTAAATTGCACAAGATAAGTTCTATTTTATTATTCTATAATTCCTAATAAATAAATATTAAACAAAATATTATTTCATTTATTTAGAATAATTTATTTTTTTATGTTTTATTCATTTTTATTTACGACTGTTATCGTTTTATACGAAAAATAATAAATATAATCGTATTTTTCCTATTAAATTTTACAGGCGTTCCGTTCTGAGTGGAAAAATTATGGTCACGTTCTTTACTATTACTGCAATCGTAATTAATATTTTTGAACTGCGTTAAGACTTAATATATATCTATAACTACTGTTTTACTGAAAGTTAATTTAATTATATGTAGGTACTCGGTTTTCGTGTTTTGAAAGTTGTTGAATGTATTTTATATTAAAACACAAAATTTTTAACTTACGTGGTTTGCATACGGATCACACAAAAACTTCAGATGTGTTTTCCATCGAAGACCTTTGCAAGTGTCTTCTGAATTTCTACCTCGATCATTCATGTATGTAAGCACAACACTATTACCTAGAAACGTAATAAAGGTAGTAAAGCATATTTACATGATATTTTGAAAGAGAAAATAAGATCAAACCGTTAACGGTGGCATTGGATTGGTTGATGTGTCCAAGATCGATTGTTTTCCCATCGGCCGTCAATTTAATAGCACCAATCATTTTTCTGGGATCATAATACATTTCCGGTACATGACGGCAAATTGATACAACATAAACATTGTCATTCGACTCAGTTATTAGTCTGTGAAGAAAAATAGAAGAAAATATTTTTGAATAAAAATTTTCATATTAATTATTACATTTCTGATGTTTAGATAAAAAACAATTATTAATGACTTATATAATTAAATAAAAAAAATTACAGAACGTAAACATGAATGGTTTCATTTGATTTAAACAACTGTATAACAAAATAATTCAATTATTAATAAAAGTAAATATGAGTAAATATTAAAAGAACTACTAACAAGTATTAATACAATTTAGGCATTATTGCCAAATAATATAAAAATAAATAAATAATTTTGAGTTAGGCCTACGACATAAGTAAATAAAAATAGAAGAGGAAATCAGGTAAACGCTGTGCTTTAATCATTCAATAGATCATTGTAATGTGTTAAATTTAAATTCAATAATAGATAAGTAGATAACTGTACCTACTTATACAAAAAACGATTCAGATTGTCAATCTAAAAGTTAACATATTGCTATTAATTTTTATTGTCATTTATTTTTCTACTAATAATATTATACTAATATGGTATAAAATATAAATTATTAATGGGCAATATTAAAATACCTTATAATTAACCCAGTAAACATTTTGAAAATGTAATTGTGCTTGTGCATAATATAAAAGTTAATAATACACGAGAGGGTTCCAAATCACTACTAAAAATATTTTTGAACTACAATAAAATAACTAAAAATGTTACGTTTATAAAAAAACCAAGTTTAATATTATCCAGCATGAACTATTTATGTGAAGAATCTTGCATAATATTTCAAGTTTATAGACGCAATAAAAAATTGTTATCGTCGTATATATAGGAAATAAAAACAAAAAAAAATTAAAATTGTCAAATGTGTGTACCTAATTTAATAAACAAGAAAACAAAATTAAAAACTGTATTACTTATATGTAGGTAATGCTAATCTAAAGTTATTCGTTTTTTAAGTAAGCCTTACTAAAATACAAAAACAAATTTTGAGTGCACATTTTTGTTTTTCTTATTTTTAAAAATAAAAATATTTTTCAATCATATATTGTATAAACCAGTCATTGTAAAATACATTCTTTGCTCAGCTTAAAATCTAATAATAGAAGATTATACAATTTTTTTTTTGGATTTTAAGCTATATATTACACGTGTTGAACAATAAAAGCTTCATTCATTAATAATAATTAATATTGGATAGGTAAAAATGTACAATAATAAGAATAAATACAAAGCGAAAAGACCCGCTCATGAGTAAATTTATGAAATGCTCTGTAATCTGTACCTATATTTCTTATGTAGATACGAGAGATAATTTCATAATTCATTAATTAATTAATTAAAATACTTTAATTTTATAAATTATTAAGTAAGCAAATATTGATCTCACTACAATTTATTATACACGGTAAAATTGTATTAATACAAACACTAAAAAATATAATTATATTTGCGTAGGCATAATATAAATCATTATTTTATCAACTATCTAGGTACTTTGAGTAATATTTTAGTTTACAGTTCATCACTGTTGTTTGATATTAATACAAAACTAAGTTAAACCGATAACGAATTTATTAATCATATAAATGTTATCCATACAATGTATAATTAAAATATAGAATAAAACAATTAATGTCATCGATATCTCAACGTTTGCAACATATATACATTATTATTTGAATTCTAAGCATTAAATAATTATATTAAGATAAGTCTTTTTTGTCAGTCGGTTTACGCATTAGTTATTTCATACCTTTTAGTAAGAAAATACATTGCCATACGTACAACAAAACTTGGCTTATTTTGAATATAAGTAATTGGGCATGGACATTTTTGTTGCCAAGAATATAATATGGTATTCAAGGACGTATTATCACATTATAGATTCATACTTTTATCGCATGATAAGTGTAGTATAATGTAGAGTGCCTTCGTATATCAAATCCACGACGATGAAAACAATTTCGAAATTAAATATAATTTCAATAAATAATAATAATAATATTGAAACATAATATTATTTTAATTTTATAGGAATAATTATTATACAATACAACCTGTGTACAAGAAACCCAATACTATTAGTGTAATAAAAACGTAATGTTTCGTTCCATTTTCTTATACGTATATTGTATAATGTATATAAAGAAAATAAATATATTTGTACAGCGTTCTAACCAAATACACTTGGCCGCTGTGCCATTAGGCATATAATATTGGTAGGTCTACCTAATTATCGTTAATGATATGTTTTTACTGTCCGAGGAATGACGACTAATCTATACAAAATAATGTACTTACACTCGTATAGTATACGAATTAAAACAATTTTTGTATTATTTGTACATAGACGAAATCGTGACCGTCACATTAATATGTATTGAGTCGTTTTTACGCATATTCTATTGAACACAAATATCGAATTAAAATATTCGTCGTCAGTTATAATTATTACTGAATACGCTGCTTAAAACCCAAGTAAAAAACAATGTATGGGCTGGAAAATGTGAAATATAGGTATATATCGAATGTACAGTGAAAACTCGTTTAACTAGTTTGACGAATTTTTTTCGTCGCATAACTTCATTATACCAACTGCCTTATATAATATTCGTAAAATAATTGATTAGCATAATAATATAAAATAATACATAGGTCACTGCGACCAAAATCTTCGAATCTTCGACAATTTTGATACGAATTTAACGTCGTGAGACGATGTTTTGACAACGTAAAAGCTGACCCAACGACGAATCACAAATACAGTCGTTATTAAACTCGTTATTATTTCTAATAAACGGCATTTCTGACGATCGACGTCTCGCACAGTGTAATATTTAAATAATGTATCATATAAAACGAACGCACAAAATGATATAAATCCGTTTTTAGTCGTCCAACGGGTACAAATATGGAAATGAAAAACATTCCTACGTTGTTTTTTTCTTTTTTTACTCCACAGCAGGTATCCAAGCGATCGTGTGTTCCAGTATATCCAACTTAAAAACAAAACATCGAACGACGATAAATATGTTTTTTTACTCAACAAACACGCCTTGACCGAATAAATAACAACGTGCCTCTACCGATAGTAATAATATAATTAAATAAATTTCTGTGCGCTCCAGTGGCCGAATAAGTGTTTTTCGTCGATCGTCGTTTTAGATAAATAGTAAAAAAAACCAAAATAAAAACAAACCCGTGACTGCAGCTATGTTATTATAATAATACTGTTATTAATATTATAATATTACCTACTAAATAAAACTGGTACTGAAAATTACGACGACGATGCGTAGCGTTCGATGTACAAAATTATTTATCTACTTTAAAATCGATATTCTATAAAAATTCTAATTTATCTGAAAATAAAAAAGTTACATAATCCAATATAATAATTGTCAATACATTATATTAATCTTTCCGAGCTGCTAAACGTTATGCTTATAATGTAATCTGAACTTATCTGGATCATTTGTATTGGTTGTTTTTTATCGATGTGTTTATGCGATCATATAATATTTTTTAATCACTAAATGTATTTATTAATATAGTCATTTGGCATACGGCTTATAATAATATATATGTGCATTTATTTTCAGACATTGACAAGACTATATCTATGTATCGGTAAACCAATTATTACTTAACTAAGATTATTCATTCGAAATCAAAATTCAAAATTGTTTTAAATGTAGGTACTCCAATTTCGTTTCTTAAAATATTATTAGAATTAGAATAAAAAAACACGTACATTAAAACAAGGTTATAATATTTAAGCGATTGTAAGAAAAATAACCAAATAGGTAAAAATATGCAATTTGATTGACGCACACGGAAAACTGTAATTAATTGCTGGATTTAATATGAAGAAATCGTAAAAATTATTTAAATTGAAAATATAAAACGATTTACAAGAGTATATAAATTAAGTTTATCTAAAACTATAGGTTTACTTTTTATTTTCTTTAATTTTTAATATTTAATAATCAATATTAATGATGAACGGAGTTTGATATTAAAATTTATTAGATTTAAGCACCTACTATATGTATCATGTGTCGATCTACCTATAAAATGCAATACAGAACGTATAATTATATAAATATATAAAAGATAATAATAATTAATAATGATGATAAAAATAAAATATAGTTATCTAGCTATTTTCCTTTAGCATAATGTTTCAATTGAATTATTTAACTCCACGTGTTCAAATATTTCGTGTTATTAGAAATTTATAAATTATCATGTATCTACGAGTATAAATATTGAACATCTATTTGAATATAACCACGAATAAAATTATTATATGACATTCTGAATTTATTTTCAGAAATTTAAATTTTCAATTATTTATACTGCGATCAATACTTTCTATTTTCTATACCTAATTAAAACCAACTCGACAATTGATCATTAGTTAATTAGGTAGTACATACATTTATATCTAAAAACCATCTCACGGTCAGATTTTCTGGTATTTAAAAATTGTATTCTACAATATTATTTATTATATTGTTGTAGTGATGTATACAGTTATGATGTAGGTACAGCAATATTTCCAAGTTCCATAAAATATTATTGATAATATAAAACAAACAATATAAACTATTTTAGAGAATCTTCAAGAGATTCTATCAATGTAAAAGGAAATTTATTATTGTTCTTTAGTATAATTATATTTAAAATATGTCTTATTGTATAAACTATTCTATAGTTTGTCAAAATAAATACTCAGATCAATGGAAAAATCAAAAAACCACAAAATGTATTATGTGACATGTTTTTTAAAAATTACATCACGTTTGTTGGTTTTGTCTCGTTATTATCAATATTATATAATATATATTATGTTTTTAGGACCTAGGTACAATGTTCGAATTGAAGTACAAATTGTAGTTATTAATTTTAAGATTTAAATATTATACCGAAAAGGATATTATTGGATACAGATAAGGGTAGTTGAATGCTAACAACTTATAAAAAATAAAGGTAGAACAGAAGATCTAGGTCCTTCTCCGTCTCGTGTCCCCTCCTACAGAGCACTTTGTATATAATATAATGTCATTAAGCTTGTACTCACGTTTCTTTGAAGACATTGTTTAGCGTATCCAGTTTATATTCTGCGACGACTGTGCTTTTTTGGAACACGCACGTGTTAGCGAATTCTTCGGACGTAACGGCGGCTATCGAGACAATAAGCGCGACGGCGAGGATCATGGTGTTCCTCGCGGAAACGGATCCAGGAAACATAATAATATTATCCTTTCGCGTTCAACAAGACGGACGGAGAATTTTTATGGTAGAATATTTTTCGCACAAGGAGACGACCGCCAACGTGTACGTACTTACAGCGTGGTACCGCAGTGGGCACTAAACCGTGGTTGTTCAGTCGACGAGGTCGCGGAGGAGCAAAGTCGTTTTCTAGCGTAGCTGCCGCCGCGGATCACTACCGCTGCGAAGTGGAGACGTGAAACTGGTTGGTTCGGTCTTAATAATATCTATTTGCCTAGCCGTAGCGTATTAGTTACATACATATTATATGTATATATATATAATCATACGCGCCGCGATATCACGATACCTAAAAAACACTGTTATAGGTTATTTATTTTCAGATTTCAATTAAAGAAAACGACAAAAATATAATATTATATAGTAACACGCGCGGAGAGACTGACCGTGGATAGAGTCGGAGATGATTTCGATGCAATATTTAAATCGCGATAAAACCCGTAGGCCATAATATAATAGTCAACCACCACATGGCCTTATCGCACTACCGTACAACATCGAATTTGTATAATAATAGTATAATTAATATAATATCGTTACACATAATAATATATAGGTTCATATTTAATGGACAATTATTATTATAAATATTTTATAGGTATTATTCATTATCACAAAATCATATATAGTGTGTATACCGTATAGGATTGCATCCTGGTATTGTGTACGCTGTATTTTATAACGTATAATTAATAATAATTCGAATCAGACATATTATATACGAACGATAATCAGTATATTCGTTCAAAATAATGAAAATAAAACGGCTTAATAAAAAATAATAGCCTTTATGTTATATATCATAATAACACGATCGATTTTATCGGTTAACTATGTATAATATAATATATTTATTATTATATTATAGGCATCGTTTTACGTTTAATCGCCAGTGAGAGCCCATTAATATTTGGGTACCCGTGACCCCTCGGTGAACTTTTTGATACTCGGTCATCATCATCATCATCATAATAATAATAATAATAATAATAATAATAATATTAATAACACGTTAACACTACATACATTCGGGCGTGCCTACTGTTTGCGAGCGACGGTGGAAAATTCACAATTATTGTTGTTTTTACTGTGATAGGAAATGACAATAATAGTTAGGATATGGTTTGAAATTTTATGACGGAAGACTGAAAAAATGTGATCGAAATCCGATTCTCGAAGCCGTTTAAACTCTGAACGCTATAATACGCATTACTGTCATGTAATATCATTTAAAATTTAAAAATAAAACGTTATGAAAAAAATAAACTATTATACAATATTGTTATTCCCTGCAGTTGTAATCTATATTGTAATACTATAAAAACTGTGATCTTTGGGCCTCATATTTCAAAAACACCAATTCGTAAACAATAGTCATTACTCATTGACGACCACAATGGACGCCAGATGGTGTATCTTAATATATAAGTTATATTTTTTAAATGAGAGGACGTGTTTTTAAAATTTGAAACAGTATTGCATAGTATGTAAACGCTGTTGGTTCGTTTCGAAATAAACTGCTCGGCTTAATTACCTACCGACTAAGTGATATCAGATAATAGTTGCCCCAATTACAAATCATAATAAATTATAATTTTTTCGTAATTCGAGTTAATGGATCCGATGACTGTAAAAGTGAAGTTTCAATATTGGAATTATAATCGAAATGCAAAGTGAAAGCCCATTTTGAAAGAATTGACAGTTCTAAATTTCCGATTTCTAAATGCATTTTAAAAATTCAACTGTAAAATATTAATCTATATAGGTAGTTTTAAAAAAAATCTCTTCATCTATATTTACTATTAGGTATGTGTACTCGTAAAAACCCTAACGAATCAAGTATCTTAATTTGTTTACAATTAATAAAACATTTTTAAAATTCTTAAAGAAGTTATATTTTGTTTATTTTTTATTTTTTTAAAAATATTTTTATTATTAGCTAATATATATATACATTTTTCTTGAGTTCATTTTGTTTGTTTAATTCATTTCATATTAATTTCAATTTTTATGGATAATCATAATCATCGAATAATTTAACATTATTTTAATTTCTTACAAAACTATATACTTCAATGACTATACTGACTAACAAATTTTTACTTTTATTACCTATTTAGTATTGTTATCATTTTTAAGCTAACTGTTTAGAATACGAAAAAATACATGTATTTGTTTTTATTGGCCCGAGTAAAATATTTTTCTGAATATTTTATGAACTTATAATAATATTATATATTATAATTTATAATTTTAAAGTTCAAGGTATGATGAACAAAGTGGCACACGGTCACAGGGATTCCTCAAAAAACGTTGGTTCACGATCTAACACAAGTCTCAATTACCTTGTTTTAAAAGAATAACGAATAATATATTATAATTTATTACGTAATGTACATCATGATATTTTTTAATTATTTTTATTTTATTTTGGAAAAAAATGTGTGTGAAGACATTACAGATTAAATATATTGTATGTTTAATCAATGATGACGACGATAGCGATTATAATAATATGTGTATGATTATAACGGTACGAAAATTATAATTTGATTTTTTCCATGTTTGCACTGTGAATTATATGAAGTCGGCTCGGCATATTATTCTCGTGTACCTACATTATGATTTATATTTATGACGTACAATCGTATAAGTCATACGCTTTGCTAGACTAAACTGTTAAAGGTCAACTGTCTACTGAGCAATTATTTTAACGTAAACCCATCCCAGAATAAATTAAACTAAAATTATATAAATGCATTACATGTATTTATTCTCTGATATTTTCACTACATCTTTCGATATTAAAAAAAATTATTTCGACCAATAAAAGTATTAAATTGTAACTTAAAGATTTAAGCTCATAAACGTTTTTTGTTCAGTATAAAATTATAATATGGTATACATAGTATAATACCTAATATCATTATATAATTTGCATAAGTTTTTATCAATTTCGCATGTATACAGTGTGTACGAAGGCGAGGGGAGTGACAGACTGGCGTCAAAATATGATAGTATAATATCTTAAGTCATGAAAAAAAACCTCTTTAAACAAAATATCTAATTTAATTGTATAAACGGTACTATTATAAATATTAAAAATTAAAATATTTAATTTCATAGAATTAATATTACCTAAGATAAGCATATTGTGTTGTTGTGTATTATGTTTGTTTGTACTAGTAGAAAAAACCTGTTCTGAGTCCAAATTGTTAATAGCCGTATTATACTGGTACTTATTAAAATAAATGTGAATCTAACTTTTTTATAATTTTTTGCTATGAAATTTTAATTGTTTTTGTTGTTTTTGATAAAAATCAAACATGCCGTACAGTTGCTATCTAGATGTGAAAATCTAAACTTTAACGAACATACAACACAAAATAAACTCATCATGGTATTATACACATTTTATATTAAAACGAGCCACGGTATGAAAAATGTTTGCCCCATTTAACATCATATATAAACCAATATAAATGATTCTAAGACTCCTAAGCTAATTACATTTAGCAGTATATTAATTGAAAATTATGGAAAATACGAAAACAAAACTTCTAAGGAAATCTATATAGGTATATTATTCAATAGTATAATAATAAAATAAAAATAAAAACTGTAGTAAATACGTTATTATTAAGACTCCTACGCATTTTATTTTCTGAAATTAATTTTTTTTTTTTTAATTCAATGTTTAAAAACTACCGGTTCAATTCTGTGTATTATATAGTTGATAGCACAATAAAATAACTTGGAAATTCAAAAAAGAAAAAATACGATAGGTATAAGTTAAAACATTCTGGAGATACATCAGCAAACATAGGGTTTAGTTTAGTTCAAAATAAAGTTTATTTGCCGGTAATTAAAAAAAAAAAAAAAAGTTACACCTCTCTTTTAAAGAGTATAGGTATTTGTTTTTTTTACAACTTCAGGTCGTATAGTATAATATACTATCCTATGGCGCCAACTGGTCACTTTCCACCGGGACACGTTGAATATATTTATTACATTTTTATTTTAATTTAATGTAGTTACATATTATGTAATATAATATGTAAATACATTAAAATTTACATTTGCACGACGACAAAAACTAGAGTACTGTATGACCATATTCGGAAAACCACATTTATAACCAATATGACATATTATATTATTATTGAAATAATATTCACTGTACAACTTTTAAATAATTTAATCTAAATTACTATACTTTAAGTTTAAAATATTTCTAATGAATCTAATATAATTGTATTTTTATTACAATAATGTTATATAATATGTAATATGTTGTAAAAGTACAAAATCATATTTTTGATTTTGAGTACCATATTAATTGATAGTCAATCCCACTTCTTTTGAGGGGTTCTGAATAGGCAACCAAAAGAAAGGGTTTAAAAAAATATAATCATAACAATATTATATCATGTAATAATGTATACATATATTTATTATTTTCTTTTTTATAAAGATGAAAAACGTATTTTTTCAAAGGTTTTTAACTTTCTATGTATAAAACGTATTTTTGAAAAAACAAGTTACAGCATTTTCATTGCATATAAAAAAAAATGCCTACATCATATTATACAATACAAGCATTGTCACACTGAACATATTATAAGTCTATTTAAAAAAACAATAACATCGATAAGATTTATCTGTTCTTATAATACCTATACAAAATAACACATTTTCAAATCACATTTTTTTTTTTTTTTTGAAAAGGAACCATTATATATTTTTAATAAATATATTTACAAAATGATTTACAAGCGTGAAGTAATTTCTATAATACACTATGGCATTTCCTACTTCTATGGGCTTGCTATGTGCTTATAAAAACAATTAATAAAAACATTTCTGCTAAATCAAACATTATTCAGCAAACAAAAATTAAAATGAAACTATTGAACTTTGGTCTTCCATTATAAACAAGGGAGAATGGTTGTTGTTGATGTTTTATTTTTTCAATATTTTAACTACGTCATTTTTATAGTTTTATTAAGTTTATACTTATATAAAAACAAATCACTAATTTTGATTACTTAAATTATATTTACCTACATTCCAAGTACAAACGAATATTGACTGTGCGGCGGTATAATATAAAAGAGTATAAATAGACTTTGGATTTCAAGATTGGAATTGCATATTTGCATGTGTACAAGGCCGTATCCGGAAAAAAATTTAGCGGGGAGTTAAATTATGTATAATGTAATTGTATTAAATTTAGATCCATTAATAACAAATAATCTATTATTAGGTTCAATAATAATATTTTAATATGTTATGATATAAAACCATGATGATGTGAAAACAGTAAATTATAGTTATTTAATTGGAGTATAAATCATTTTTTCATGACTAAAAATAATAATGTTGGTACAAAAAATAGTTATTTTAAACATTTGAAATATATTGAAGGAATTTCGGGGTAGAAGGTATCCGGACCCTTGTACCCCCCTCCAGATATGGCCTTGCATGTGCATAACAAAGGTAATTATAATATATGCTTGAATATAATTTATTACATTATAATATCTATAATTATTAATAATTTCCTTCCAAAAAAATGTTCCATAGCAACAGGACTATCAAATTTAATCTAAATAATAACTTTGATAACAATAAAAACATTCTAAAAAATCAAAACATTTTCTACTTAACCTGATTTACCAATCATTTATTTTTTTGAACAAACTACAAATGAGTTCATACATCATAATTGATCTCAATTTCAACTATAAATTAAATAATGTTTTACACCAATTCAAATTATCATCAAGATTTTTTCAATAATATTAAAAAATACAATTTTTTTAAAACTTGAGTAAAATACAATAAGTTTTTTTTTTATACAAAATTTGACTATTAAAAATTGTTAATGATATCTATTGAATTTTGTGTGATTATAAAAAGTAAAAAAGACACTTAATAAATTAATTATGACTGTTTTGGTCTGTATGCATTTGAGCAGTTAAACAATTCATTGCATTTTATCTGACATTTTTATAAAATTAAAATTATTTTTATATGTTTGAAGTATTTGGTTTCCTCATTTTATCAGTAATTAAAATTGATACATTTTTAAAATGGAGGAATATATAGCATAATATAGATTGACTTAATCAATACAAATTTAGAATTTACACCAATACAGCAACATTTAGAACAAAATGGAATTTGTTGAGTGTTTAATGAATCAAAATTTATGGCATACGCTATAGCCAATAGATAGTATCATGGCAAAATATAATTTTCTAAAAAATGAGAAGATATTATACCTATCTTCAGCATCATCGATGGTGATAAAATAATTTTTTACACTTGATTTACAATAAAAGTCACAAATTACTTTATTTGTTATAACTTATAATTATTATAGTTATAATATAATATATATAAAAAAAAAAAATTAAAAACATAATGATTGGAAATTAATGTACAATAAAAAGATAAATGTTCTCGAAGACTCGGGCAAAATAATAATAATAATAATCACCGTACCATGTAACATAACGTTATGATATGAAGAAAAAAATGTTAACATATTACATACATTATTATGTATTTATTACATGAATATATAAATTAAGCACCAATTACGATACTATTGCAACAAAGACAATATCAGAACTGCAATATTATGTTTGTAATACCATTACGAATTAACATATAATATAAATGTATATAAACAATTATGATATTATTTATCAACACAAAAAAATAAAATAAAAATACAGTCTTTTAGTAACATATTATTATTCATAGAAAGAAAAATTAATAAATAAAAGCAAAACACAGGAGTAAAAGAAGACGCCATATGATGTGTTTGCCTTCTTTGGACGCCAGTGGCAACAAAAAAAAAATAAACAATCAGGATAGTTTGCCACCAGAAATCAACTTAAATACTAAATGGAATAAAGTAAACAAATCTATGGTATTATCATATTGACTTTATCAATTGTCATGATTGCATAGCTAAGTTGACATTTATTACCAAAATAATTAAGCCGTAGTTCATTTCGGTGACTAACATGTTGACATGACAAAACAATCGAGAGTTTAATCGAGACGGCTCAAACGCGTACAATAATAATTGCAGTTTTAAACGCAGCCTGCTTAGTAGTCGGTTGCAACGCATCACGTAATAGTACGACTTCGGCGCCAATCCAGGACAAGTTTTCCAATATTCACTATAGCGGTACTACTATATATTGTACTATTACTATATAAATCGAACAAAAAAACAATAGGTATCTAACAAAAATGTTTCGATCGTATAGAAAAAAAAAATAGTAATAATAATAATATGAGTAGATATAAATAGTACACGAAGCGGACGAGACGACTAACGGTGTGGTAAATCATAGAAACGCGACAAAAACCGAAAGCGTGAAAGACGAACGGAGAGCGAGTCGGACGACGACGACGATGACGGACTACGACTCGTTACGAGACGACGGTGGTGAGTTGCGTCTTCTCGGACCTCGGGGGTGGCGGCGGAGGAGGTCGCTTGTTGATCTTGCAGTTGCTGGTCCCGCGGAGGAGATGCTGGGCCGTTGGCGGCGGCGGCGGGGGTGGCGGCGACGAACAAGCCGGGACTGGACCCGAGGGTTGCTGTTTGGGGTACACGTTCTCGTACAGATTGTTGGGCCCGTAGTGTTCGGCCACCCAATTGCTGACGTTCGCCTCGCGGCTGTAAGCGTTGTTGTTGGCGCCGTCGGCGGCGGCGTACTGCGGTTGGAGCCCTCCGAGGGCCGGGTCCCGGAAACCCAGGACTTCGTGCGGCGTGGCCATCGTGTCGAGCTTGCACTTTTGCGCCACCTGCCACTTCTTGCACACGACTCGGTGCAGGTCGGCCAGGAACGCCGTGCTGGGCGGCGACAGCAGCTTGGGCGGCGGGGGTGGCACGGAGTTCATCAGCTCGTCGTCGTCGTCGGCCAACAGTTCGGGCGGAGGAGGCGGCAACGATTCCAGACTAGGCGTCCGTCGGTGCTGCATCATCTGTACGTGGTGGTACTGTTGCTGTTGATGTTGCAATTGTTGCTGTTGCTGTTGGAGGTGGTGCTGCTGCTGTAACTGCTGGTGGTGATGGTGATGCTGGAGCTGGTACTGTTGTTGCAGGTACTGCTGTTGCTGCTGGTGGTGTTGGTACGACGGCGGTTGCTGCAGGTGGTGGTCGGCAAACTTGACCGACTTGACGGGCTTTTGTTGGTGGCCGGAAGTCGCCGTGTTCGATGCAAACGCCGACGTCTCTGTTGCGGAACAGGCGAGCTGACGCGTGGTGGCCGTCAGTGGAAGTTTGGGCGGCTTCCGTTTGATGGTGCCGCACGGAGGGTAGTCCGACTCGAACGCCACGTCGCAACCGGACGACGAACCTCCCGAGTCTGACGACAGTCCGCTCTCGCCATCGTCCAGCATCATGGTGGCCGCGTCGTCGTCGTCGAGTCCCACGGACCCACGTCCCGTCGATCCGGAAGTGCCACCGGACGATGGTGACACCGCGGTCGGCGACATTATCGTCGACGACGACGACGTTTGCGTAGGGTCGCCGCCGTCACCGCCTGCCAGCGCCGACTCGTAGTTGTCGAGCAATTGTTGTCCGTACTTGACGATCCGTATGGCCGACATCCACTTTTGCAGCGTTCGCTCGTCCTCGGCGCACACGTACTTTATGTACTTGGTCGACTTGGGTTGCTGCAAGCACGGGTGTTTGATCGCGAAACAGTGTTCGGTGGGCGCCTTGTACTTCTTACGCCAGCCCACGCCGTAGTACACCTGGTTCACGTCGAACGTGGCCAGGCAAACGAGGTCCTTCGGTGATCGCGACGCCTTGTCCTTGTAATAGTACAGACCCGAAGCCCTGAGCACGCTGTGGTACTTCTTCCAGCCCTTCCTCGAGTCCGTCTTGATGTACAGCGGGCCTTCGACGCTTGGGAGTCCACCGTTGCAAAAGTATTCCTACAAACCAAAAGAAAAACCACGAGTTAGCAAAAAGAAAAAGAACTCTGATGTTATACATAATTCGTATAATATAAGTGTTACAAAGGTGGATTGCGATTTGACGAGTGACTTATTATATGAACAAAAATACCGTACGCATTTAAAAATATATAATCAAAAATATTTAAAAACGACGGTTTTTTTTTCAAATAGTTAGAACGCATATCAAATCATAATCAGTAGATATTAATATTACAAGTTAGTTTACAAATTGTAATAATAATATTTTTGAATTTATACCACACGTGATAATTTTTAAATGATCTGAACATTCTTCGTTCTTTCGTTAACGAATGAGAAAGAAGCCATAATCGAACAAACGATTGTTTCTAAAATATTATTGTTAGATTTCAAGTATATAATTGTTGTACTTACTTGAGCAAAGTTACTAGTCGCGTGGCTGAGCGACTGAGTGCTGGTATTAAACAACGACGGATTTTCGAATATTAACGTCCTCTCGGGCCGCTCGACAAACAATAAACGGTTCTTGGAATCTCTGGTCCACAGCATTAAATTATCTACTAGCAACTCGTGTTCTTCGTAAACGCGTTCTAAAAAAACGTATACAAAGAAAAATAAAAAACAGAAATTTAACACGTGTTGCAAAAATATGGTTGGTTTTTTTTTTTTTAGTTGACATACCCATATGAAGGTCCGGCAGATGTTCGACGAGCCCCCAGCGCGGTCCGAGATTAATGTGATGTTTGTCGGCTAACAATCGCATCACGTAACTACAGCGCATACCCTCATCGACCAATAACGATTTTGCTCCACCGTCGTCGTTGAACACTTTGATGAATAGTTTCTTCACACTGGCCTCTTTCATTTTTTGTAGGGCCAGACGGATTTTATCCGCTTTAGACGACTCCTGCGCACAAACACGAACAACAATCATTAAAACGATTCCGTCGACGCGGCACAATGCGTAATATAATATTGTAATAATCGATAATGTATATTATATAGCTGGATGACAGTTTACGATAGAATGTGATATGCTTAATATGCACAATAATGACACTAAATAAATAATATAAAACCGATTAACTGCATAATAATATTACATACTTTGTTGTTTCCAGAGTGATTGGTAGTGCCGCTCGAAGCTGAACTCTCGCTGCTCGACAACAACGATACGCAATCAGAGAACGCGGAATCGTTATCCGGACTATCGGTCCTCACTAGAAAAAAAAGTAAAGTTAAACACTTTGATTTATATTATAGTATATTATATTTATACGGTGTAGACCTATACATAATAGTGTCGTGGTGGAATACGCATCGGGATAAAAACGTGATGAATAAAAAAAGGGATAAGTGAAATCGGACTGATGCGATTTATCTACAAGGGTATTCCCCCGAGTGACTATAACATTATCAGATTTGGGTAAAGTCCAAAGAATTGGGCTTACCACTCAGTTTAAACGTATAAAGAGACCGAATGTCACGAATCGTCTCTTTGATTCATTACCATTTGAACCATGGCCAAAAATGAAACCGCGATTGTTGGTCCAGAGTATAGAATAGTGGCGAAACTATTATTATTATTATTACTATACACGTTGGCCAGGTGCCTCTATTCTGATATTGACCCTTCCAGACGTCGTATTATTATTGGAACGATAACAGTATTGTGAGTAAGTTATAATAATATAATGGGAAATGACTATATATATATCTACTGCGTAAAAAAAAAAAAATTATAAAGAAAAGATTTTTTTTTGATTTGCCGCACAATCAGAAAACCCGAAATGCACGCCGCCCGCCGGGGAATTATAATAACGATAAGGGGTTATGCGGTTGTTGTCTGCGTGAATAAATCGCGGTGCAACACAATAACAGCTGATATTCAAATAATATGACGGGTTTTACCTGTTCCCGGTTGATTTGAATTTGACAGCATCCTGTTTATTGTATTGTAATCTGTAATAAACAATAAAATGGTCATTATTGTCATTTATATATTTTTATATTTTATAAACGCGAAACGGACGACAATAATACGATTTACATACCGTTTTTTTCCGAATCCAATAGACTATTCGTGCTCTGGTATTGGGATTCTAAGGCGCATAGCTCTCCCAACACGGCGTCTAAGTCTACGTCTTGAGTATCTGAAAGGTGAAAAAAAACGAACGGAACGTTATTAAACATCGTTGCGTAGTGACGACGGCGGCGACTATGTTATGCGTGCAGCTATAATAACGGCATCGCGTTTGTATCAGCGATCTTACCTTCTAAATTTGCCATTGAAAATCTATAAGAATCCATCCGCTGACCAGCTATGTCTGTGGCGTTGGGTGCTTTCAAAACGACATTGTCGACTGGCTTGGAAGGGCTTTTATCCAAACTCTACAAAACAAAAACAGAAAAAAAATGTTAAAAACGTCAATAATAATATAATAACAAAAACCATCAGTCGAACGTAATCGAATAAATATTCAATGATAGGTATATATAGTTATACGCGTGTGCAGTAGGTACGCGTCTTCGATTTATGCGCACACAACCATACACGAACCACCTGCATGTAAGTGGCGAGGGGAACAACCCTCAGACGTTTTTGGTTTTCATATTATATACCTACATATTATTATTATTATACTTTGGTTTTTGTTCGTGCGACGTCAAAACTTCTTCACAAACGAGACTGTTCCCCCTCGCGGCCAATACAACGAATCCGCCTCGGTTCGTATATTCTATTTTACTAAAATCCCCAACTACGAACACACGACTGAAAGAAACGAAGTTTTTCAATTTTTTTCCCCCATCGATATAGTTATTATATTATCTTTCAACCGTTTATTACATAGAGTACCGTTGTTTCTAGCGCACGCAAGATTCCGACGTATATGATTTTAAATTATAATCTGACGCAAACAATTATATTATATATATATAATATTATATTGTAAGTAAAGAGAGGATTTAAAATATTATATTCTCCTAATCATAGTCTTTAAACTGAAAAAAATGTTGAAAATATGGATTTTTTACTTCAAATAGTTTATAAAACTTTGTAAAAAAAGTTACTATACCTAAGAAACATAATAAGTATAAATAGTATATTGTATATGTTTACTTCAAACTTAAAAAATTATCATAATATTTAAATGTATTATTCATTTATTGTAGATCATATATAAAATAATATAATTATTCTATTATTTTTCATTTTTAAATTAAAAACGTGTTTTTTCTGCGTCAAAAGAACAACTACAGCTAGAAAAATGAACAAGTATGATATATATTTATCGACAATAGCGCAATAAATTATTCTTATAACCAAGAAATATTTGCTGAATATCCTCTTTCAAAATACGCATTAATATGCAAGATACATTTTTTCTACAACTTTTGTCACGAATAAGTCGTCTACATTTTTCACCCCCGTTAAGCTGCATAAGGTCAATAAATACGTGTAAAAACTTTAAAACCCTGTTCTCTAAGTTTATAATCACGCGCACACGTTTCAATATTATTTCAACGCTATATTTTGCAAATTTGACATTTTTAACAACGATCGAAGCAGAGGCGGCGTTTGTGTGTTTATTGTGAACGGCGCAAGTTTAAAAATTATAGTTATATTCTCGAACCGAACGTATATTATTACAGCACGCAGTTAAACTGTAGCGTACACAGTATAAAATTATATTGCTCACGCGATTTTTTGATTAATTTATCGTCATTGCTAGACGTCGGCCCGATGATAATAATAACAAGCAAGGCGTTAAACGGATGAGCGTTGTAACTTATAAGTATCGGTTCCTAAACAACGCGATAGTTCTATAAAAAAAAAAAAGTATTTACTCGTTAATATAAAGTATAACTCAACCCCGCATAATATAATATGCATACGGTACATATACAGCGCAGACGGCGCGCGCGGTCACCACTCGCTTTAAATATACAAATAAAAAAAAACATTATGTTTTCAATTAAAAAGGAAACAATGATCCCTATATACTCATTGTGTTAGGTCAACTGACTCGATTAAAATTATGCGTTTTTTTTTTAAGACTCGAAAGCCTATAATACATTATATAATGTTTTAATGCGCCATTGTTCTTCGCGTTCCTCTATATATTATAATAATATATATTTTCGTAACGATGATTACCATTATCATGCCATACGCGATGCATAATAATAAGTAAATAGATGGTATCTCGTCCATTAAACCACCGAATATTCGTTTAATAATTAGTTAGAGCGTACCTATATTAAAATATTATTAATGTAAACGCACGACGTAAGACCGGTGGCGTAATTGACTATGTGTTTGAAGCGGGGGAGGAGGATGTAATTTTTGTACGTTTTACATATTATCTCAAAAAAAAAAAAAAAATGTATGCATCACAAGCACTTATTAATACAACTTTGTGTATGTATAATACGAAATTGCGAGAACTATATTGACTCGTTTTGATCGGTTTGCAGTGATGGCAGGGGTGACGTTCCGTTATTTTTTTCAGGATTTTTTCGACATCTAATAACTACCATGGTATCAGCAGTGATACCGTATCACTATAATAACGGAATTTCTGAATTATCTCACCACGTCGTTATTAAATATTTTATTTTTAACGTAAATCTTATTATCTATGAAAATAATATTTAAATAATACTACATTTTTATAATGTTAATGTCAATGTGATTAAAATAGTTCATTTTTAAATAAATGTTTGATTAATATTGGGGTTTGTCACTGAACTATGAAACTTACATTGTTTACTGATAGATTGTTATTGTTGTAAAATGTGTGTATTTACTATTTTGTATAAATAATTTAAAATATTCAGTGGATAGATTCAATAGATGGCGCCACTAATGAATTCTTATTTTTGTATTTTACTCGTTCATAATTCATAATAATTAACAATATTATAATACGTACAATTTGATATGATAAAAAAATGTTTACGCATTAATAAATAAATAAATGATGATTTCCGACAGAAAGGTGTTAGGTGGCCATCACACATATAAATATTACATGATAAATGCATATTATATATTATTATATAATTTCATGCAAGACAAGACATACCTAGATAACATCTTTTACCTTAACATACGAGTATATACACACATTGGAAATGCTTATTATTATTAGTTTATTACTATCAACATTATATAGCAATAATTACTTCATTATATTATACGAAAATTCAAAAGATTGTACTCCTAAATTGGACTCCGAACACACGTAGACGTAGGAACTACTTCTGCAGAAATCATTCTATTTGATAAGGATAACCATTCCCACTTTAATTCCTTAAGTCACAACCGCCCAATTTACACACAGAAGCACTGTTCGATGGCTTATTCTATTAAATTTTATTTTTATTTACTCAAACTTCTAGAATGTTAATGTGATAGATTTAATTTGATACGTCTTAAATAATCTTATCAAGTGTATAATATATTCTAATCCGTGATTCAGAGTCAGGCCTCCAGTCCTGCAGTGACGACGTGTTGAATTGGTATAATTTTATTTTTAGTCGAATATCACAATATATTATCCTACAAGGCGCGTTCGGTAATCAGGAACCTGCACCGGCTACTATACATAATATTTTATTATTGTATAATATATTATATACGTGCTCTTGAGTCGTATATAATATGCGACACCAACAACAACAACAACTATAATAATAATAATAATAATAATGTAATTGTCACAACTATAATTTAAAAAACACCGGAGAGCACGCAATAGGCGTGGTGCCCACCATCTATGTATGATATATGCATTATACCGTATATTATTATTATTTTCACTGCTATTGAAACGTACTTAAACGAAAAGGAAAAGTACGTTACGTGCGCGCTTTTCACGCGTGTGCCGAGTCTGAGAAACAGTAACAATAATATAACGACGAAGACGACGATGGTGTAACACACGTCAAGTAAAGACATATACATATATAGTGACGAGGAAGACGCGTATAGAGGAAAAAAGTAATTTCAACGACCTCGCGAGCAAAACGCTCGTTCGAGTATAATATGGTACTTACTGCAGTAGGCGCGATCGCGGTCGTGGGCGTTTTCGGGCGATTATCGGAAGTCTTGTGCACGTCGACGACCACTCGGCTGGTGTGTAGGGTGCAGGAGGGTGGCGGAACGTCGCTGCAGCCGTTCGCGCGTCGTTCGTTTGCGGGTAACGGCGGCAGTGGCGACAAGAAAACGGGTCGTTTGTCTGCGGGTTGCGGCAGTGGCGACGGGAAGAGGAATCGTTTGTCTGCTGGTTGCAGCGGTGGCGTCGGGAAAACGCGTCGTCCGTCTGCGGGTAACGGCGGCAGTGGCAACGCGAAAACCCGTTCGCCGGGCAACGGCATGCGCTGCCTCTGGGCGATTATCTGGGCCGCGTTTTTCCGGGTGGTGGAAAAACTGGAGGCGCGGCGAACGGCCACGGAATAGCACGGGGGCGGTGGACGGTAGCTGTTGCGACGTCTGAGCGGCGACGGCGGGGACGGCGGAGACCTTTGCACGCCGGAAAAGCTAACGGTCCGCTTGACGGGCGTCCGTCGGCGAACCGAACTCGCGGCGCTCGACAGCCTCGTCTTCAATATTGGCTTGTAACCGAACGTCAGGTTGCCGTAAATGTGATAGTCTCCTTCTTCTTCTTCGGAAGGCTTTTGACCTCCGCACGACGACGCGGAGGCTGCTGCCCTGGTCCGGTTGCCCACGGCCCCGAACCCATAGCTGCCGTCCTCGTCGCTGTCGCTGTGCTGCTGCCGGCTCCGGCCGCCGCAAGCGTACCGGGTCTTGCACGAGAACATTGCGCCGGCGATGAGTAGTCCGCGGACGTCGGTCGAGAACTGATTCCGGGTCTCGGGATGGGTGGCCGGTCGTCGGATCGCGATGAGCGACTACGACCGGGTGTCTCGGGGACCGGAGCAGCTGCCGCGCGCGGCATATACGTTCGGGTCCGCCAGGTGCAATCTCGAAGAGACCGCCGGTGCATGTGCGTGAGTGCGAGTCCAACACATGTCCCGCCCGCAGAGTAGCACACAATGTAGGTATACCCGACAGAGAGACACCAGATTCAGCAGCAGCAGCAGCAGCAGAAGCGATCCGGAGAGAGAGAGAGAGACCGTATATTTACTCCGCCGTAGACGATCGATGAGCGGCAGATGTTCACGCAACTAGTAATAATACTCGAAATCCGATTCTCGGCCGACATCGAAACTCGTTTACTTCGTGTTGTTATGTGTTTGGTACGCGGGTGTACGTGTATATATATATGTTTAACGAATAATATATATTGTATATTATACGGTTTAAGCGCGTCGGTTACCTGTGGTTCCACCGCGCGTTGTTATTAATTGTTATTATCATCGTCGTCGTCGTCGTCCCCGACATTATTATTATTATTCGCCCTTCTGCGGGGAATGCGCGTTGCACGGATTTCGATAAACAACAAATCTCGTGCGTGTGTGTGGCTTTTTTGCGATTTGGCACCGCCATATGGCCGACCAGACGGTCGGCGGCTATATTTTTTATTTTAATGTACCTATTTTTTTTTTATTTATTTCAAACGTACCTGTGCAACGAGAATTAATAAGACTCGTGTAAGCAGGCGCCATCATCGCGGTCGACGACGCAACGACGATAACGCGACACACGCTGCGAGGACGACCGCCGCGCACAATAAACCAGTCGGACTTACGACGTGCACACGCCATTGTAATAAATAAATACGTGTGTGTAGAAACACAGCGTCTAACAAGGCCCGTGATAAAATATAATATAATAATAATGATAATATTATCGTCGTCATTATTATTATTATTATTAGGTATTGCTGCAGGATTCGCGTGTCGACGACTTTCCGCGATAGCGCGGCGAAAACGCAATCGTATCGTACAAGACACGACTGTAACGTAATAGTTCCGCGGATAATGAGTGGACCGTCGGCGGCGGGGTGACGTGAGGGAATGTAGTCGTTTTACATTATGTCCAAGTCGCGATGACTAACGACTTGCGCGAAAACCGGAAAACCGCGGTCATCGTCGATAACTGCAGCAGAGTGCATGATACATATTTTATTATAAACACACTCTATTCACACACAACGCAATGTGTGTATTGTTATATTTATTATATGTATACACAATATTACATAAAGGAAGCTGTCACGCGAACGAGACAGGCGGAAATGCAATACATCAACAACGTGATGACTGATGACCGCCTCAGCTTTTCCCGATTCAACTGATGGTGGTGGTCGTATAGAGCACAATCGAGTTTAGAATTATTATTATCAGCCGATCGATAAATTTTTTCAAAATAACGTTGGCGCCCGGAAGAATGAAAAACAATTAAGACTTGGGTATATAACAATAAAAATAAAACTCGACGTTGGAAGTACGTATACCCACCACAAATGAAATGGCCTATGAATGACGAAGGGACCGTTTTATTTCAGATCCTGAGTGATTGTTGAACTCCGTATAGAGTTACTTAACCGTCCTAACCTAACGCTCATAAAGTGCGACCTCGCTCGTGGCTTATTTTATCGATTTTTGCTAATTACCGTAGTGTAACAAAGCCCAAATAATAAATAGACAATAAAATGCTACTAGAGTTAATTAGAAAAATTAATGTTATACAATAATAGAAGCTCTTAGCAAAAAAAAATTTAGTAGGTATTATAAGTACACTATTTTAATTTTTTTAAAACTCCGATTTTAAAATTAATGTGCTGCACTGATAATGGACAGTTGTTGGAATGGATGACAATTTCTGTCCTTTGGAACTATTAAGGATATTATATCGTCATAAATTTCATTAAATAACTTTTATTTATTAAAACCTTACACGACTGCAGCGTGGTTAATGTTAAATGTCATCAAAAGTTATACAGCGGTTATAAACTCTATTTAAAATAGTCTCAAACATGCGTGTTTCATGGGACCACGTCGTATGTAAGTTGAAATAATAAGCTCGTATGATTATTTATCTTTATCTTTATTTCTAGAAACGCATAAACTTAATTGACACATATATATATATATATATAGTTATAAATAATGACGATGATAGTTTTTTATATTTCCGGTGGAATGCAAAATATAGTAGTCGACAGTCGTAACTATTCAGTCGATATTTCTTAAATATTAAAATAATGCACATCGTAACTTTAGAAAATGTGTATTATAGTTTTAAAAAGCAAAACACTTTTCCAGTAGTTAAAACGAGTTAAAATTTGCAATTTTTTATTAGAGATCTGATGACATTTTTAACAAGTAAGTTATATAAATGAAATTTTGAAAGCCGACAAAGAAATGTAAGCGTGAATACGTTTTTTAATAATCTTGATATTTTCTGAGTTCGAACATTGTTTTTTGAATATGATAGGAAATATAGTACAGTGTACTATAGCATGTAAAATAACTTATATGAATACGCACCACTATCCCTGCAGTTCAGAGGTGAGCGAAGCGAGTAGTACATTTATTTTTTTAAGTATAATATTCCAACTAACTGTATTATAATTTACAGTATAATTATCATTAAATTTGAAACCAGTTATTAAGAAACTGTTACATATCATACTTTCTATACCCGTAATAAAGATAACCGATGTAATTCAGTATGTCGTATGTGTGGCAGTTAAACGATGCTGGATTTTAATTGAATGTTTATAGAACCAATAAATAACTTTATATGACTTACTTTTAATATATTTGTGAATCGCTTAAAAATGATAATCGAGTGCGCGCATTGTTGCATAACAATCTTGCGCCACCGCCGTTATTTCATTGTCACGTGTAGTTAATCAAAACGAAATAAAATTGCCGCAACATTATAAACCGTCTCAATCGAAGGGACGGACGTCTTAAACTATTGCTTACTTATGGATTGTATTCTGGGGTCTTTGTAAACGACGCGACGCAAACACGAATTTATGTATTTCAATAACAAGTCCATAATGTCACGCTGCGAACAGTATACATATTGTACGGCGGGTAATCGTATCCTCGCGGGATGTGCCACACATGTCTATATTCAGTCAAAAAACGTCGAACAATACATAATGTAACCCCGATAATGGCGGCCGATAGTGCATAAAAGTATAATATATTGTACACTATCTGTGCGTACAATATACATTGTGCAGTTTATCGGTGTTTACATGAGAACAGAATCATTAACGTAAAATCACTAAAAGGCGATCCCTCGGGCGATCCTTTATAGTTCATACACATTACACACTGCAGCAGGGTGATTCATCCGGCATGCTTACACACATATTTTTTCCCTCTAATAACGAACTTATTTAAATTCCGATATTTGGATCGTTTTTGTTTTGATAACCTATTATACCAAATACACACAATTATAATATACTATATACTTTATTATATTATAATATTATTTATTATATGAAAGAGTTGATCGCGTGTGCCTGTCTAAAACCAAACAAAATCATAACGCGTTTGTATTGCGCGGTGGACGAAAACCAAATCCGGAGCCTGCAGTTCGGGTTTCGCCGAACAGATTTAACGCGTGTCCTGCAGCAGCATCAATTTTTTTCTAATCACATCTCGCCGCCGACTTAATTGACCCGGGTGTTATACACCTATTTTACACACACGGCGGACGGTAAGTGAAGTATAAATCATGGACATTAAACCGTCGCAGAACACCTGGCCAGGTGCGGTCGTGCGCATACCGCTCGCCTGGTCGTGCTTACAACACGCGCCACCTGCCCCGCCGAAGACCAGACACGTGCAGTGCACACGTCGGCGCGGGGCAAGGATATAGGTTTGCAGCTGCTGTTGCCGCCGCCGTAATAAGGGCGCATGCCATCTGTTGACGGGCCGAATATTAATATACTTATGGGTTCTACCTAGATACATATACACACTATATACCTATATACTCCATACGTGACCCGCAAAATCGTCCTTGACGATCGAAATCCCTACATAACCGTGACGGACTTGTTGATCGAGAGACAGAGATAAATATATTATTATATTCGTCGAGCAGTTTTTTGAGTGTACCTATATGAGTACGTTGTATGTGTTATTGTTATGGTTATATTTGTTGTCGATGCTATTATTCGGACCAGACCCGTGCCACATCAAATGTTCAGGAGCAAACTAAATTTGATGGGGAGGGGGGGCGAAATAATAAAAATAATTATTAGAAATAACGACAATATTATTATAACTATATCTATTATTTTATACTTGCATATCTCATATCATTTTCTCTTAAGTACTCCTCGTGTGCGTATCTTGTATTTCCAACTTCAATCATTATTATAAGTTATAGCTTACTTTACTATATAATAATACCTACACTATATATTCAGTGAGCTATGCTGCTTCGTCTCAAGTCTTTGATTTTTCTACAAATTGTTAGAAAGCTTTTTTAACCTTTTTTTTAATCATTTCACATTTTGCTAGATTCATGTTATCTATTTTAGATCACTTCTAAAATCAACAGTTTCTTTATAAACAATACATCTCGAATCCATATGCACGGTAGGTTAGAGGGAATATTTTTTATGAGAATCTATTCCCACTATGATACTATAATGTCATATTTTAGCAAGTAGGTGCTGTAGTTACTTTTGTATCAATAATAAAATTGATCGATTTTTTTTATATTTTATATTATTGGGTACATAACAATCCGTTTTTATAACACTTCACAAATATAATATAATATTATGGAGAAATTGGTCATACGCATTAATGTTATCGCAACGAAAAAATTTGATTTTATTATGGTATATAGACTATGCAATTTTTGTAATATATATTTAGCGAGATCTGAGACATGTACCTAATATAATATTATTTCCATTTAATAAAATGTCTTTTGGGATTGGAGGGTTGCATGCTGCTGCGGAGTTCGTGGACGCGTCACGCCCAAATCGTAAAACGTAATAAAATAAATGTTGTTTAAAAAAAAAAAAAATACTATTCACATTTTATAACATTTCAATACATATATTTTAGTCACACCTTGAAAAGCACTCAATCTACACGCTATAACACCATTATAAAGTAATAATAATATAAATCGATCCTTAAATTATATTATATTATTATATAGATGATTTTTCTAGATTTTAGATCGGCGAGAAGGTGATTACACCATAGGTTTTACAACGATAGGTTTTATTTTCCTCAGTTTATTATGTTTATATTATATTATGTTGATAAAATGTTTTTCTCGGGAAAAAAGAACATCGCAAAAGTTTTATGTAGCGTATAACTTATAACGTTACGTTTTTTTTTTAAAGGTTATATATATTAATTTTAGTCACAAAAGTTTTTTTACATTTTACAACAGGCGGTAAAAATAAAAAGTTGCTTAAGATTATAGTAAACTGTACGCCATACATGTTATAAATATTAAATATTATTACTTGACATTTGAATACAAAATTTCTCATAAAGAAACACTGTTTATACATCTACAGTTCTATAAACATTATCTACAATTATCTATTACTAAAACAATAAACCTATTTCTAATCAAAATAATTTTAGATTGCGATAGGCATTAGCCGGACACTACCAAATAGTCACCTAGATCAGTAGTTCTCAACCGGTGTGCAACAGTAAATTAAAATATAAATAATTTATAGGTACATATTATAATATGTAGGTATTGTTGGCATTGTAGGCCCCACGAGATTTTTATAAAACACCAATGAACAGTGAATACAAAAAGGTTGAGAACCATCATTGACCTAGATAAATCAAAATTTTACTGGACTACTTTGAAGGTACAATATATTGAACATACACATCTACGCAGTATTATTTTGATTACTAGTATTTTAATCAAACATTTTTTTTTTTTTGTTTAACGACATTAAATATGTCTCTCAAAATCTATTGTTTTGATAAAATTTTGCTAGAATAGTTTTTAGGCTTGGTAAACAAACTATCGATTTCTACTGTAGTGTGTTTGGAACTCTAATTGTAATTCTATTTGAGTTTTTTTCATTGATATCAACATTTAACACCATCTTTTTTTTAACAGCTATTCCCAATTAAAGACAAGTTGTAAAACTTTTTTTTTTAAATTTGTAAGCATCATTTAATTGTTTTTTATTTTTTATAATATGCAAAAATAAAGCGAATAGCTGTTGCAAACGAATATACGGTTTATTTCAAAAAGCAGAAATATAATATATATATATATTTATATATTCCCGGACGGAATTTTTTTATTGATTATAATTAAAACACCGAGTCATTTTGAAACAACACGCAAAAATTAACAAACGCCTAGAGCTATTGACAATGCTGAATAACACATTAATCAGTATATATTCTAACAATAACGGCGTATGTATATATTATAAATTATATATTTACCGAAGCTAACGAGTCCAATTCACCGAGCCAAACATCTAACAATCGTTCTGGGTCTTCTTCTTCCGAGTCGCCACAGTAATTGGAGTCCACTGGACAATCGACGTCGTAATTGCCCTCATATGGTCTCATTACAGCTGTAATCATAAACATCGTTTTACTTCAATCAAGAAACATAAAACGTAAGCGTGATAACCGACTAACATTATAAGGCGAGTTATATGGTGAATTGTTGAATTTTACTGGGAACCAAACGGCATATTATATAATATACTAAGTACGTTATTGATATAATAGTTGTTTTATTTTAGTTGTGCTAAGCTAAAAAGGATATATATCTATAATTTTAGTCACAACGATTTCATTGGGATTAAAAAATAAATCTTTAATTAGATTGTGATGAAATATATTTATTCTGAAATTTAATCAATTGTAATTATAGTTGTAATCATAAATATTTTTTCAATATAATTTTATAATTTATTGTGAAATTAAAATAGTTGAAAAACTTAAACATTTTTTAGTTGAAGTGCATTTATTAATTAGTATTTTAAATTTGAAAAAATGATACAAATACTTTGATCTATAGAGACTTTAAAAAATTGATTATATTCGATTTCAGTTTCAATGTAACCTATTTCTATATGTGTGAAAATCTAATACCATAAATATAAAAATAATTAGTTTACCAACTATATATATTCAATTAGTATTTAGTTATTTTTCAGTAATATAATCAAGAATACATTTTTCAAATTTATAACTGCATCAACTTAGTCTAGATTTAAATATTCCAAATTGTTAACTTCGTAGTATATTTGATGTAATAAAATATCTTAAGTGCAAACTTTAGATAGAGTACTGCAATTTTTATGTATCTGCTATAACCTATGTTAACTTGGTGGCACTAGTCTAATGTATAATTAATAAGTTACTATTGATCTACCTTGACTAAGCTTTTTAAATCTGTTTAATATATAATTTTATTAAAGTGATGCTCGACACCTACTACACAGCAGAGTTTACTTTGCCACTTGTTTTAAAATTAAGTTTAAAATATTTAATAACACCTTCGGTTTTTCTTTTTTTTATTTATATGTTTCTTTTTTCTTTTTTTTTGAATAGGGTACATTTATAACAGTTAGTTTTTCTGTAAAATTTAGTGGAAATAATTTCATAATTCAAAAAATATTTTAAAATGTGCATTGCATGATGAATATTAATATTCAAAAATGTTCATTAGATAATTAGAAAATATAACGTTTCCACCTCGCTTTTTAATTGCACTTTATATTATCATAGCAATGGTATAATTGGTAGATTTGTATACCGCGATGCCTTGCACAAAAGTTTAGGGAGCATAATATTATCATGAAAAGGCATTATGTGTTAGTTAAAATAACACAAAACTTGTTTGAAAACAACAATAAGAGGCATCCAATGTTATACAAATATTTAACCTTATCACCACGAGTGATTTTTTTTTATATCCCCCCCTAACAGCTGATGATGCAGGATAACATTTGACCCTAATGCAATGTTTCTTATTGAAATCACCCTCCATAACAGTCTGAATAATGAACTTTTCAAAACGATAGCGCCATGATTTTCAAAAGTGCATCATGAATAATAAAATGTTTTTCTTTTTTTTAGAATTGTTTAAAAACACTAAAAATCGACCGTTCAATAAGCTTAGAAATGTAATACTGCAAGTGTATAATATATCAAATAGATTTTTCAATGTTTACTGTAAGAAGTGTTATCTTATCCTACGTAAAAATTATAAATTATAATACATATATATCAATACCGCTATGTACTCTCTTCGGTAGTTGTGCGTTTTTATACCATATACCTACACTAGTGAGTCATCTATAATATAATAATTAATAATCAATATGATATTCGGGGACTAAAACTAGTGAACAATAGAAATAAACTCATTGTACCTATATTACAATAATTTAGAAGCACGACTGTCCTTCAAACATCTATTGTCGCATAACAAAAATCACGTAATTTCTACAATAACAAATAACTATATAGTCACATAAGCCTAAAAAGTAACGCACAGAGTTCATAATATAGTACAACACGTTAAGATAAAACCAAATATTGTAATATATAAACAAGCTAGACGTTAATATTATTATTTACTAGTTGTGTTGGCAGACGAACCGAATTATATTTTATATTTCGATAATCAATCACCGAACGCCCTCTGGTGGTTTAATAATCTTCACCTGTCATTGGCATGTGGGCTCATATTTTATCACGTCAACCAAGGCAAACACCCAAGGTCGAGTTCACACTGTATACACGTTACAGACACGTGGCTTGTGGAGATCGACAATTCTGTCAGAAATTATAAAAACATAACATAGTATCAACATGATCACTTATTTAAACTGTGAAGCAGACAACACGAGTTTGCTCAAAATAACTTGGATTACCCATAGGCTCGCGATTTCGGTAATTCCAAAGAAAATAAACTGCTTGCATTTCAGGTATTATATAGGTTTAATATACATTTTTACGTTAATTGTTGCAAAGAGTTAATAAAAATGTTATTGTTTTGTCTGAAAAGAAACAATACAATACAAAAACAATACAAATTACATCATGAGGTAGGTATAAGTAAATAAATAATAAAAAATGCTTCATGAAATAAATGCCGACATCAAAACGGAGAAAATAATATGTTACGATATGTATTTCACGACTTGAATTGTTTTAGAATGGATAATTTCTGTCGAAAATACAATTATTGAATATGGAACTGATGGTGGAAAAATGAAAACCGATATGATACACAGAGCACAATTTCATGACACGAAGGTGCTTATAAAGACTCAGACATTACAATAGACAAACTCTTCGCACAGCTGAGGGACCCCTCCTTTATATAATATACTCAACAACTGAGATAAGAACCACTGACACCCTTTGCACACAGGATGTATCATATATCAAAAATACATATATTATGATGTTATATGTCCCTTCTATATCTAGCCGTACTATTCGGTTAACGTATACCTATATATATATATATATATATATATATATATATATATATATATATATATATATATATTATACTATTCTATTACAATTTACTATTTATATTAATATATTTTTAATTGTAATATTATAATATATTATATCGTAATAACGATAATTTATTTATATTATTATTTACGTGATCAATAATATTACGATATTTTTATGTTAGTATATACGATACTTTATTTAGTGGACCTTCAAATATTTTGCATAGACCTATTGATATCTGTACTTTTTATAATTGCACATTCCTTTTTCGTATTAAATTGATATAATATTTTTAAATTTGTAGCCTAAATCTTTTGTTTTCCTCTCTGTCAGCAGACAGCAATGCAATATAATGCATAAATGCTATACAATGTATATAATAAATTGTAATTCAGATTCAGCCCTATAATGGAACCTCGTGGATTAGCTTCCGTTGAAAGCATAAAATAAACAATAAACAACAATTTAATAAGATTTGCACACTGAACACGCGCACATTATTAGTAATTCGAATACTGAACTGACTAAATGACAACACTAATCATATAGAGGATTATAATATTATATAATATACCAAAATAATTATAATGCGTCGTATATAATATCCCTCTCAACCTTTTCTCCATCCTCAACTCTAATACGGAAATTGCCATAAAAAAAATTATCATCTTTACGTATAATGGAAGCTGGTTTTGTCATTTAAAAATTGTATTGCTAATATTTATCATAATATGTATATATTGCCAATAATGATTGGTGAATAATTATACATAACTGTATACAATTATGTAGAATAATTTAATTGTCGAGCTGTTATTAGTCTTGTATTAAAAGCTAATTAAAATAAATTAAGTGTTGTCGATAATTAGCATAAGTACCTACATTACCTTTAATTGCCATTGACATTTAGTGTTATAATATCGTAAGTTAAATCTTTTTAAGTTTGTGCTCATTTTTGCATTTAAAAATTTTAAGTTATATTCAAATAATATTATGATAATTTAAAATGCTAAACAATACAAACTGGGCGTTGCACATTCGCTTCGTTTCGCCCACATTCACACAAGATATTCAATAATTTTTTTTAAATTCTATAAACAATAATAAATCATCGTAATTTAAAAACATTTCTTCACATTTTGTTTTTTAAATATGAATATTATAGAAGTATAAATAAATTACTACCGAGTAAAACTTTTAGAATAACTAATTCAATAATATTTAAATATAAATATACACAACATGTGAATGTGAAATCAATAAATCATATCATAATTAAACACCCAATTTATAATTTCAACAAACAATACTTCGAATTATTTATAATTAAAATTATAAAGAATTTGGAAAAAAAATAAGTATCTTAAGTACCCACCATCTGTATCTGTTGTATTAAAACAGAGTGTAGTGCTATTATCTGATACTATAAACTTTTGAGATTTTTTATTAGGTACTCAAAAAATTCAAATGAGTCTTCAAAAATAAAACTCACATCAAAGCAAAACCAAAATAGCTTCTTCCTTTTCCTTGATACGAATATCATATTTAAAATATTTTAATTTATTACAGCTGTTTAACTTAAGTGTTTTATTCTGTTTTTGTTCAAAGAAACTTATATAAACTTTAGCATTGTTGAAATATAAGGTAGGTAAATAATAATTGAAATTTTACATGGAATGCCGATCTGAATTATTTGCATAAGACAAAGAAAACGTTATTATACATTATTAAATATGAAACATGCAGTATGTATATAAAATAATATCTAACATGCTATCAAATGTCGAATTTGAACTTCAGTCTGATTTTTTTTATTGAGAAATCAATACTGCTTTTTATTAATAGTTATGCATATGTGTTAACAACAGGATTTTGCTAAAACCGCAATCTATTATCAGATAACTGATAAGTACAGAATATTATAATAATTTATAATGGAATAATACATAAACTTATTAGACAGCAGTATATAAAAATTGTTTCTAAATTATTAATGGTATTAATTATTAATAGTTTATACCACATACTACATAGATACATGACATGTATGTTCAAATAAAAACTATGATATATACTTAATAATTAAACCCCTACTCAAAATCATTATGAATAGAAAATTATCATCTTTAATTGCGATTATCGAATTGCAAATTTTTTAAAAGTATTTGTTATATGCTTCTCAAACACATCTTAAGTGCTAATATAGAATATAGAAACGGTATTATATGTGCAAACAATTTAATTTCGAATAATTTATCGTCTAAAATATTATAAAGTACACACGCAAAAATATTAATATAATCGTCGAGACCGGTTATAAATCCGTTATGTATTATATACTATTTATACTATAGCCACGAGATTACTATGTATATACCATATAATTAATAACATTATCACTGTGGAAAAAAATCAACACGCATGCACAATGAAGGGTTGGTGCCCAATTGTTCAAACGATTATTCTTTATTATTACTTTTTATTTTAAATCGCCGTGAAAAAAATAATTATTATTGTTTGCCAGAAACAGATATATCAAGAATATATTTTTTTTTATCACGCATTATCACATTATACAGTCTACGGCGTAACGATTAAAACAACAATTGCTTCCAGCGAACGCACGGTTCAATGTTCAAATTATAAAACCTACAGCGCCACTCGTGTCCAAATCAACAACAAAAAACGAACCATTGTTACACATAAAGTGACATTAGTTATACTTATAACAAACGTAAAAAAAAATGTTTGCCTAGAGCCCTAAAAAAGGAATACCATCCAAACAGTGTATAATAGAATCCAAACGGTTTGCTTTTGAAAACGAACGATGAAATGAAATTATGTTAAACATGCGTGTTTACCAAAATACGTTTAAATTATTTTGTACGCACGATTAAACGTGGTACATGTATAATAATATTCGTCGTTACAAAACATTGTTTGCAAAAACCTTCTACCCAGCAAACATCTATGTAGGTGATAATATGCATATCTTACAGTATTTATGGACTGTAACGCCCATTCTAAAGCACGGTGTATAGTGTATACGGTACACATTGTATATACAGAGTACGTTAAATTGAACAAATTAACTTTTCAACCAGTACACGTGCACGTTATCTAGAAAAAATAAACAACTTGCATATTATTATAATTTAAACGAACGGCCGCCGACTCAAAAAATGGTATTGTACACTTTCAGTGCACGCGCTGTTACTTGACTATGAAACGCATGTCACAATATTCTATAAAATATTATATTCTTATAGATTTTTAAATAAGCGTCAACGCCAACGTCGTCGTCTGCAGTTGGGACAGTACAATAATTATTATTTATTAATTATTAGAAATTAAATTTATTATGGATTACACGTCTCTTATCATTAATGGCGCAACTTATTATGACTTACATCGAACGTACGGTGGTGTTTATTACACTGACGCCAGAACGACGAGCGAAAGTCGAAAAATTATATTATCTATGAAATTTGAATTAAATTTATTTGCCGGCTCACGTAATGACCTTGAGAAAATATGCATATTATATATACCTACATAATATATGGGAGAGTCATAGGTTAAACAATTTTTTCCTAGAATTTCATTACAACGCATCACCCCTCCACCTTTTCATCATATAAGCAACACCAATCATACAACACAAATATAATTTTAATTATGCGTACATGTTCACAATATAATAAACGTTTTAACACATCTTACAAAAAAAAAAATAGGGAAAGTGTAACGGTATGGTATTCTTGAATGCGTCTGAACTTTGAAGTATATATAAAAACATATGATAATATACCTATGTATAATAAAATAAATATAATGCTACACAGTTTTGAAAATATCAGAAAAAACTTTTAAAAAATAATTATTATAGAGAAATATAATATAACATTATTTGAATTTTTTATAATTGAACCTATGTGTTTTTTATGAATTGGTCTAATATGATTAACGTATACGCCAAAATCAAAATAATTTTGTTAAATTAACAGCCATGAATGGTGAAGGACCAGAGAATTGATAAAACACATTGGTGAAGAAACATTACGCCATGAAAAATAGTAGGTACTAAAAGTGATGATAGCGCAATCGTCGATAAGATTACGGAAGAGGAAAAATACAAAACCGAAGGTAACTAGAGAAAATAATTATTTTCCACTATGTTAAATAAACAAGAGAAGAGCCAAAAACAAGAGGTATTTTATTTTACAAAATAAATACCTATAAGTATACTACAATACTGAATTTCAAATATAATTAAAAACTTGTGTAAATATTTAAAAATGTTAAACCTAAACAACTTCTAAAAATAAAATGTACTTATATCCTGTATTATTTTATATTATATAATATATTTTTTTTAATCGTATATATTAGTACAAAACGACACAAACATCGTAAATAATATCTTATCTTCTTAAAACATGATGAGCCCAACGTATCAAAGAACAATAGAACTAATATGCACATTGAACATAAGCACTTCATATTTATATGGAACAAAATAATGCAAATACTGTCTATACGCACCTTATAACTATTTATTGTAAATTTAACTATCAAACATCTAAGTGACGTTATTTTCAAGTCTTTATTTTATTTTATTTAAATAAAGGTTAGGTAGATAAAATCTAAATAAATTGTCGACATGATTTTATTAGAAAATGAACAGCTTAATGCTGAACTAATAAAAATAGTAGAACATTTCAATATTTTAAAAAGGTTGTCGTTCAAGTTAACCACTTATAAATGATGAGTAATATGCGTAAAATATTTAACCTTAAATGTTGAAACGTAAACAAATAAATTCTTCAACCATTATTATCAGTAGAATAAAGCTAAAAGTTTCTTTTTGATATCTATACAGTAATTCTTAGTTGAGATATTAGTTTAAAATATATAACATTCAACAAGCTTAATATATGTATAGTGTAAAACTGTAAAGTATTGACATAATTTATATAGCATTACTGTAATGTTTTTATGCGTGTGTAATTTGATTTGTTTTCGTTAAATTAACAGATTAGTTTACATTTTACGGTATACGTAAAGTATACACTTTAAAATTATTTTATTTAAAAAACCATTTGACGATAGATACTATACTATGATTGTACTTATTGCCACCAAAATAAAATAAAAATTATCATTATAATCTAAGGATCTCGCTTCCCACTTACATAATGCATTCAAACATTTAATTTTGAACAGATGGTAAGTATTTTATTTTATTTTCATTTAAACATAAACCTTAATCGACATAAAAGTGGGAGTTTTATTTATTCGACTAAAATGTACTCGTGTCAAAACGCCCACAAAGGTAATACGTACGATGTGGCTTCGTGACCCATAATTATGCTATTGATAATCTTTACGGGCCCTAAACGACAAATATACTCATATAATGCACACACATAAAGACAGAGTGGTTTATTAAAATTGACTATAATATCCGGAGTGAAAATTGAAAAAAAAATGAAATAGAGAGGATGTAGGATGTACGTGACCGCTGTAGTGTCCTTCTGTCTTTTGCCGGTTTCATGACAATTGCACATTAATTTTAATGAATACGATCATGCTCCAGCGTTTTGCCATTATTGTCTATTAAACTCTTGTCTGTCATACACAATGATGTATTATTGCTAGTAAAGTGCGTGCAATAAAAAAATATATATATTTATATTTTAAAGCCAAATGTACCTACCTACAGTATACTTTTACAGAGGAAGTAGTCACAAATTCACAAATATTAACTTGTAATAAACATCATGCATCCACATATTTTATATAGATAAGAATAATCTGAAAATAACAGGCAACTAGGTTATGGACATTGAAAAGGAAGTTGAAATAATACGCTTAAAAATTAATCAACGTATGATACATGTTCAAAAACAAGCAGATGACAATTTATTATTAAATTAAAGATAATTCTTTTGCAATTTTCGATATTCGTTATAAAAACTTATAATAATAAATTATAAATGGAGACTACTGTACAAAAAACACTAGAATACATTTTCACCAACTATATTTTTGATAATATATACTCTATAAATAAGAACGTTGAAAAAAAGCATACATATTATATTGGATGTGCATTGATAAAATATCTAGATCGAATGGGTTGATCACATATTATATCAGATTTAGTTGGCATGCGACACCTACAGTTTTGTTCTCATAGAAAGTGTGGCCAGTTTTAAGAGGCGTATTACCGTGACCAGTGGACCTAAAACCATGGGGAGTCCGTTCTTCTCGGTCGACCCGCAATTATACACGCCTCGTCGACCTCCCAGTAAGCGATAAGTATATGATGTGAACCACTGATCAGCAGCTGGTGTCACGAGTACAGTCAAAGGTCTTCTTACATAATATACACCGACCAACACTACAATAGACGTAATATTTTAAACCGAACCAATAGCTTTTGCTTAAAATATAAATAGTGGAGCTGTATTTCCACCATACGGACGACTCTGCATTTAGAAATGGCCAACGACGGGGTTGACACGATTAAATTTAAATGTTTAAAATTATATTCCAACGATGTAAAAAAAAGGGGAGAAGGCATTTATTTAAAAAAAGTTTCATGTATATTAGTTTATTACGAAGGCTCATGTGCGTGATGTCTGCCATCGGTGCCCGATAATTCAAACAGGCGCTGTATATTCGAGACGTGCGAGTGGCCTACTACAAACGGTTTGGGTGACAGGACGCGTAGGGCGGGGGAACGGATTCTGAACAACATATGGTGCGCACACAGTGGTGTCCAAACGAATATGCACAGGGGTCAACAACATGCGAGTGCGAGTTGTAGGATTTTCCGAGTGCATTTTTAAAACAAACTGCTCACCTTGAAAACCTATTGCACTATATATGGAGAAGTCTAATTTGAAACAAAAGAACATCAAGACATTTTAACCGATTATCTGTTAAGTGGTTGGTGATGGAAAAACTGCTTTGTATAATTTTTTAAAAGAATCGATTCATTCGACAAGCCGCATGAGATTACATTCTTAAAATTCTTTCGATAATTCCAACATTACCAACAATCGACTGCCAATCGTTACTCGGGATCTCCGTGCATTTGTTGTGTATAGAGTTTGGAAAAAAGGTAGCCTCTAAGGCATGAGTAATTCGTTGTAACAAATGTGTATAATATAAATACACTACGTGGATATATGTTATAATAAAAACAATATATATTTCGTCATTAATTTTAATAATTATTAAAATAATTGATAAAAATATATAACCTATAGGTACCTACTTGAGAAAAAATATTTAGAACACGACAGAATAAATTAGGTAATAAAATAAAACACGGAGTGTACCACGTTGTCAAGGTATCAAATTATCAAAGAAACTGGTTTACTTGATGATAGGTATTATATAGTTACTCTTTATTGATGGACTAATTATTATCAACTATCAAATTAATTATTATATTTAGCTAACGGTTATATTTGCGAAACGATAAGTTAAACACTTGTTAGCTATATGATTATGAAGTAAAAAGGTGTCAACATATTATATAAAATATAAATTTTAGAGTAAAAATATGAACTATATAATATATGTCAACTAAAATAGTTGTTGTAAAACTAAATATGAAATATTATTGAGTTTGAGTATATTATATTTATAATCAACGTTCACTATTTATTGTAAATTAATTGTATAGGTAAATATAATAAAAATATTAAAAGATAATTAGTCTAGTTTAATTAATTAGGTTATATTTTCTATATAAATCGAAAAAAATGTAGTATTAAAGGTCTAAGTTGATTTATTTTTCAGGATTAGGATTATCATTATTGATTAACAATTGGATCTATGTATATACTATGATAATTTTTCATTTTATTCATGATTGTTTCCCACGCTCTTAAATACATGTTTGAATAAATTATGTAGACTTATGTAGATGATGAAAATAAAAAAAGTTTTGAACTCATTGTTTAGATATATATATTTTTTAATTTTTTTCCTTGGGGTATCGTCCGATATTGCCAATGCTGATCTGTTTATAAAACGAGTCATGAAAGGCCAAAGCTCGTGAGTCACGTTTTGGACGGTTTATGAAAATGTTTTTAACCAACCTCTCCCTTCTCCAACCACATGAACGAGTTTGGCGACGAAATACTAACATATCATTTTTTTTTTTTTTTAAAAAAAGCTGTGAAAACTCATGTGGCAGTATCTCGACAATACAGCGCGAAAGTTTCATTGACCTTAATTAAATATCAGCCTATACATGAATGAATACATAAAAATACATGTTTGTTGAAATAAAAGCAAACACAATTGAAGTATAAAAACTTCCTAGAAATTAACCGCATTGTTTTCAAATTTATTATATACGAATACACAATACAAAGAGGGGATAAGAATAAACCAAAAAAATATGATTAACTACATTATAATGTCTTATTCATTAATAAAAATTAAAAACACATCGTGAGGTTATTAAAATATAATTTTTCTATAAAAATAAAATATGTGTGGTATATCTACAACGAAATATTTTCATATAGAATATTAATAATATTTATTTAAAATACATATTTAACGTGTAAACATGTTATTATACTTAGTACTTTTATGTTCTAGCAAAATAACTTTTTTCTAATTTGCTTCTTTATTGGTTTTATATATTTTTAAAACTATTTTAATACTTAAATATTATACTGGTAATAATTAAAACACGAATAGCTAATTCAAATTCCCGACATAAACAGTTAAATGTTTTTTGTTTAATTATTAATTACTCAATATTGTTTAAAATGTATCTACATTTCTAGAAAAAAAAACAACATTTGGTATTTTAAATTTTTTAATTACGCCTGTAACAAATATTTATCTACGACAAAAATACTTAAACAGGGTATTATATAAATAATATAAAATCTACACTTTGAATTAAAATTGTGGTCTTGTGGCTATGTATTTATAATAATAATAAATAAAATATAACTAGCCTGACATTATTTATTATTTATTTTATGTTTATAAAGAGAAATAGGATCACAGAAGTAGTAATTTATGACTGAGTATTATTCAAAACGATTATGTTGCTATATAAAATATATTGACTCACTAAACAATTCGTTAACATAGACTATACTATTATATATTATATAATAGAAGGTACACACTGATGACAAAATAATAGATAATTCAAATCATTGCAAAATAGTTAAATCTTTGTAAGATCACTTGTTACTTATTTTATTTTAAAAGTATAATATTATATTAAGATTATGATACAAACATAGTTACTTGTCTAGCAGTTAGACTAGACTCTAGCTAAACAAATTGTTACGCCACATTAAACAAATATTTAAAAAAGGTAAACACAAAAATGTCTATGATGCTTTCAATCTCGAACTTTGATTGTTCTATTGTGATAAAACAAAAACCATAATAATAATTTTTTTAACATAATAGCTAATAAGTCAAAATAATACCAATATTATTTTCGTAATAGAAAATTAAATAATTGTAAGACGATAGCGTTTAAATTAGTTGAAAATTATTTTGGAATATGAATTAAGTGCTTTTAGTAATAACTTTAATACCTATTAGGTAATTCTTCAATCTATATAGAAATCAATCCTAATTAATCCTAAGGTATTAAGGTAGAAATCGTACGGTATTTGTATAATTATCAAGGGGGAATGTTTCGCCACACACTTAAATGAACAATACCATTTAAATATGATATCCTAAACCTCATGAGTCATGATTTAATCCTAAAAGTCTAAAATATAACAAGGTATAAGTGACATTTTACCCTAAATTGCCTATATTGCGCAACATGAAACTATAGTTTAATCAGATTAATTTTCAGACACAATGTAACGCTAAATAAGTATAAATATATACTAATATAATTTATTTAAAATTACAAGTGTATATAGATCGATACACCTAACACTAGTATATTGCTATATTATAGTATATTACACAACAAATAATATACGAATATTACAATAGATATTACAATATGTTATATAATTCAAACTATATTTATAAATCGTTTAAATACAGGTATATTATTTTGTTTTTTATTGATTAAATCCGCGGAAACTTTAACCACTGGGTGTCTAAATAACATATTATATGTAATTGAAACCTTAATAAATTGAAAAATCATTTTTTCATTCAGTAACAACATATAGAGAAGAAACAACTAAACTTTGTCTTACTTCAGTGGCGAAAAGGTTAAATCGAAATTTGAGCATCAATTATTTATATAAACTAAAGAAAAAATATACTTTTTTTAATTTTATATAAAACGTTTCAAATTAGTTCGATGACATTAATTTTTTTAATAATAAAATAAATAAATAATATATATTTACTTGTCAACCTGGAAGTTTTGGTTTGTGAAAAAGAGTAGGTACTTTATAATAAATATGTGTAATATAATATTTATAATAAATAAATGAGCATGATATTATCATGTTTTAAATGTTTTACAGTTTTAAATGTTGTTGTAAATTATTCCAAAAATAAAAAAAAAAAAAATAAGAAAAATTAAAATCAGCAGCTATCAGCTAACACAGTACAAAGTAAAGCGTTAATATATAGTTGGGTTTCCAAAAAACATAATTTTCGAATCTTTCGCTGCAAAGATAGTTACAAATTCACAATTATAGGTACTTAATAATATAATATAGTCTGATGTTTTACATATTATGCTGTTAAAAACATATCTAATAAATAACAATCCAAAAACAGATACTAACCTATACTATATTGCTAAGGGAAAAACTGCAAACAAAAATTTTGCAAGCCACACAAACTACACGCACCGTTAGACACGACCGGGTAAAATGTGATAACGCACTCACTGCATGGACGACATATCGTGTCCGCGCGAACGTTAGCTTTATACTGAACGGTCCGCTGAGCCGCGTCGTAGCACGTACCGTAAAAACTCACACGCAAATTGTTGTATAATAATATAATATAAACATGTCTCGAGTGGGACTTTGCGATAGGAAAACGGTTGGGGGATATGCTAAAATCGCTATTATTCTTATTACCATTAATATTATAACAATAATTATTATTATTATTTTGTTAGTATTATTTTAAATTAACCAATTATTGTATATAGGTACCTATAATATAATTTGGTTTCTATCAATTCAATTTTTTTTAACGTTGAAAAAAATAATGCAATCCCAAAAAAATTGTTCTCAACATTATGAAGCATAATATCATGTATTTTAGCTAATGAATATAAAACACAAATGTTAATTACTGTCATAAAAGGGTCTGATGATTAATTTTTCTTTAATTGGTTAGTATTGTATATTATATTGGCGGATACTTTAATGTCACGATTATTTTTACATTAACCACAACTACTATATAATGTGTAGCGTGAGACTTTACAACTTTACAAGGATTCATCGACACAAATTAAAAATGTAAAGCCTAGTGCACGACTGCGACGTAAAAAATATGGTCCATAAATGACTCTTGGATCAATATATATTTAGTCAGTAGGTAAAAAGTTTAAAAAAGTAGGATGTAAAATTATATAATGGTATTATGAAATCTGTAGAGTAAACATAAAAAATACAATATGATATGTTATTAGTGTAGTGAAAAATTGATTCATTTGGATTGTGTAATATAATAATATACCTATATATAGCCAAAAACATGTTTATTTAAATAACGATCATTTTTTTTTTTTTTTAGTTTCGTAGAATCGTTCTTAAACAATAGCTTTGCAAATAATTTCTTGGAATTTGCAGAACTCATTATACATGAATGTAAAACGCTTGGAGTCGTTTGACGTTTTATAAACATTAATGCCCATTTATTTTAATGATCTATTAATACCTAATATCTAAACCAATTATACTTCAAAATATTTTATAAGAATATGTTTATTGCTTTTAATTTAAGTATAAAATAACAAAAAAATATAATATACTTTAAGTAATGCATCGACAAAACTTTTAGACAATTTTAAAAATGTCAAAAAGAAGATCATTTAATTATTAAATTTCGAAAAATAGTTATGATTATAACTTATGTTTATAGTTAATATACATATATATTTTTAATGCTAATAAATTATAATTAATTTGGTTAAATTCAAAATTATATAAAATTACAATTTTGTGAAAACCCTGTAAAAAATGAAGAACGAATCAAAATAAATGTCTATACAGCATTTTTATGAAGGATTATAATTTTTATCTCTTAAATTTTACCATAACACAAAATGTACTAATAGCTATACATATAAGTAAATAAACTATATTATAATAATTTATGCTTCAAAGGCAGTTTAAGACATTTAAGTACATTAGTTTACTTTTTATAATATACAAGCACAAATGAGTACCTATTTTACTACATTTTTAACAATTCATTTCGGTAAATAGATATAGGTAAAAACTGAATATTTCTAAATAATTATCATAGAACAATAATTTATCAAAATATAAAATTTATATGAACGTATAATAATAAATTTTTTAAAAAATAATATTTTTTCTCGTGTTGTTTCTCCTTAAAAAAAATTATCTGTACAATAAGTTTTTGACCAACATTTTTAACAGAATGTGCATATTATCATATTATGTGTATTGTGTATACCTATATTGTATTACACGCGATTTTATGCATTGATATTATACTATATAGGTACATTTTATGCATAAATATATATATTACCGACTTAGCGACGTTCGTCAATAACATATATAATGTAATGCCTAAAGCAGATTAGGCAATGTCTTTATCGCTGAAATTGAAAATACCCAACGATAAACTGCAATATGATTAGTATCAATTGACAATTGCACTGTGAACACGAATGTTATTATGATTCAGTACCAACAGTGACGGTCTCAAGTGTGTATTAAAGTTGTTATTTTAAGTTGTGCCAAGTAAACAAAGAAGCTCTATAATGCAAAAATTAAGATAATCAATACAAATTCAAAGATGACTAATTCGTATTTAACACACAAACAAATTAACAAAGAAGTGTTACAAATAAAAAAACCAACAAAAGAAAAATCTATTAATTCCTGGTTGATAAGAAGGTAAGAAAATGAGCATAGTATTATAATACTGATTATTGATAATTGATATATTATATATTTAACATCCAAATTAGTAATAGATCACTATAATAATAGTTATAGCTACACGTTTTCAATAATTTTCTTATTAATCTTATTTTAAAGTATTGACAAGTATATTTTTTTTAATCGACATAGTATAAATTGTAAAATACCTACAAAACAAAATCTGAAGTATGTTCAATCAACTATGAATACGTTTAAAATGTCACAATACATAAAATTATTATGCAAAATAAAATATTAGAAAAAAAACGTCTAATAAGCAACTACATAGCATTATAAAATTTACTTTTATGTTTAAAAATAAAATATCTAAATTTAATTAAATTTAAAAATACAAATGAGATTAGTTTAGTTTTAGTGAATACCTATTGGTTTATAATATGAATAGTAAAAAATAAAACATTAATTAATTTATGTAATATTATATGATTTAAATATTTTTTAATACATAACAAAATATTAACTTAATACGTAAGTACTTGGTAACTAAATTGTATAGTACTATTTTTACCTATATGTGATTGTATAGTATTCCATATAATATCAATTTCTATCAGTTATAATAAGCCATAACTGATAAAATAGAATAAATTACATCTTCTGAAATAAACACTTTACTGTGATGATAAATAATAATTTCGAAGATTCAAGAAGTATCGAATGTAAGTCATGCACGTGGCTAACCTAATGTATCAGATGATAAATACTTAACGTATTTTAGTGAAAGAATAATAACAAATTCCTATGTAGGTAAAACGTAATAATATTATTTTGAATGCGCATATTGTTCTTAATATTTTTTGATAAAGTACAAAATTGATAATATTTAATCTCTCAGATGTCGTGACTTAGCAATGAGCATTCTTTACACACTTCACCTTTCCAGGAATGTTTACAAACAAAAATCACAAACTAATCGTAATTTAAAATAACTTGTAAAAGTGTAAAAAGTGTTTCCAGTATGGCAGTATCCCATTTCTGACTATAATTGTTTTAGTTTTGGTCAGCATTTCTATAAATTGGGACACAACACAAGACAATAAGTACTCATCAAATCAATTTTTTTTATTGCTATTCAATAACTCACATTTATTAAACATTATGTTTTAAGTAGATATTTATTAAATTAATTCAATAATCATTTATTTAATCGAATTGTATATGTTAGCATACGTGATCATTTCGCAAAAATAAAGCTCTATTTTTAAATGTTTTGGCAACACTGAACATAAAGTAGGAGCAGCCGTGAATATACAAGGTGCATCGTTTCCGGTACGTCCCACGTTTCCTGCAACTACAACCCACTATATATCTTTCTTTCCCAAGACACCGGGGTTACTCTTCTAAATTTCAATAACCATTGTCAAAACTAGCCGTGAAGTAAACTAAAAACCCTAAAGAAACATATATAAAAAAAAAATATTGTTCTTTTCATATTCCCTTTTGTATTTTAAATTACAATCATCCAAAGTGAAATATGGTTGATAAAAAAATAAACATACAATTTTAGAAACTAAAATCTTACAAGCACTTTGTAATGAGGCCGAATAAATAAACTTTTTTTTAAATCGTCGATCATCGTTTTAATACGTCATCGTCGCCGAGTACATAATATTATCCTGCAGTATACGTCAACCAGTACATTAACATATTACATATCTACGTATAAACGCATTATACTCCCATATCCATTGATCGTTCAAATAATACAATGCTACAGAGGAATTCAAACATCGTTAATACATTAAGTTTTATGAGTTATCAAATGCTCAATAGTCAAGTAAATAACGTAGTGTTTTAAATAAATAGTAATTGCTATTCGGTTGAATAACATTGTATTATGCTTACGAACAATATAAAAATTAGGGTGAAATTGTTTACAAATATTCAAGCGAACGACGTAGATTATAGTATAGAAGAAGAGGGCAAGTTATACATATTTATGTGAGTTTATGTATTTTTTTAACACCTATTCGACGTTAATGCCGTGTTCGTCTGGCGCCACAGAATCCCGAGACCGGGCCCATTGTGCCTCCAAACAAGTAACAATATTTTTCTCCTTCCCACGCGAATGCAATTACATTAAAAACCATAACGTAATGCTTATTTTTCGAAAATTTAAAACCAACAAGTAGTTATGACGGATAGAACCCACTGCAGAGGAATATATTCGTCGTATAAATAACAGTATAGATCCCGACTTGGGATAAAAGAAAAAATGTGCAGTAGTATATTTTTAGAAATTTCTATACAGTATACAAGGGGTCAAAAACAATATTCAGAAGATACAAAACATAAATAAATTGGCCTTATACAATTAATGGACACGGGTTTACTAATATAGAATACACGAAGGCGATATTAATTATTATTTTGTCACATTATATAATTAATGAATTATGAATATAATAAATGCAAAATAGATGGTAAATTAATTTTTAATAATCAATAAAGCAAAGCAACGATATTATTTCTAGGAATTAATAGATAATAATTGGGATGATAAATTACATGATTATTAAATAAATTAACTGTCTGACTTTCGACACTTGTTGACGTTTATTATTATAACAAATGCAACTAAAATGTGTACAAATGAATAAAAACAAAATACAAATATGCGTATAAAGCATAAAAATATCAAATTAAATAATGAACATTAAGACTATTACTGTGCTCTTAAATCATAATCACAATGACAATTAAATAAATGGTATAAATGTTTTTTTTAGTACTCCACCTACCGTAGACATGATATTTCATTTATATACTTTGAATTTTACCAGACAAAGGTTAGATTAAGCGAGAGAAATGTGGGTAAACGATATACATTTCATCAAACAAAATGTTTAGGTGGTATATTATCCGGTAGATTATTATTTCCTAAACTTTAAATTATAAAACAATGACTTATAAATATAAATCAGCTATACAATACAAACAAAATATACATTATTTTTGTTAATGATTTGTTTTAGACGATACTTGAACATTTAGGTAGATCTTACTAAATGGTATTTTTATAAACCATGGATTACAATTTTCTTTAAAAGTGAAGACAGATTTAAAAGCTATCCCGTGGTATTGTATTATTGTTAAATTTTGGAGACTGTAGAAAATATATTATCAATCCACTTAAAAATAACTAAAACGTCGCGATGTACCCTTAGTAAATACATTATAATATGTACATGGACAGCCACCAAATGTTTCCGGACACTTGAAAATAAACAAATTATTTATAATACACATGGAAGCCTGTCATGTAAAATTAAACTAATGTTCCTTTTATTTTATATACTTATACAAATAATTTATTTTAAAATACATAAAGAATAAATTTAGTTTATAAGTATAAAACAATTGAAATGGCGTTGAATTCTTTAAAAATAGTGTTAATTAAAAAACAGCTACAATTAAGTTCAATTAATTTGTTTAACCATAATAATATTTTGTAGAAACTATTAATTTAAATAGTATTTTATTTTCAAATATAATATTTTGAAAATATTCGTTGGATTAAAAAATGAACTTTAATGACATCCCCTAAGCATTAACCCCTGGGCACCAACCTAATTTAATATTACCTAAATCCCATCAGTAGAAAAGTATACGTGAGTGCTCAATGGTCAATATGAGTTCGATTTTGACATAAAATCAATAACAATTCATAATAATATAAAAAGGTACTTCAGTTGGTAAAATAAACTATATAGATACGTGACTAACATGGCGTCGTATTTATCTATGGTTATGTTACATCGTAATAACACTTAAGAAAAATTATATTATTTTTGTATGGTACAAGTAGATGCCAGTTTTTATTCGATAATATTTTTGAACACTATACCTACATTATGTTTAGGGAACGAAATGAATTATAAAAATAGGCATTTTATCTCCGTAATAAATTTTAGGCTTAAATAACTATATGGTTTTTAAATCTTCTCAAACATTTGCGTCAAGACTCGAAAGAATATTAAAATTACGATCTCGTAACAAAAGTTTTTAGAAAGCGTTAAATGTAACATATTTTTCAAATAATTACGGAAAAGGTTACAACCTTGTATGACATTATTACTATTTATGATTTGCACTAAAAACAGTTTATGAAAGTGCCTTCCCTACTTAGGAATCGCAAAGAATTCATTGGAGTGTAAATGAATCAACGTTAAAAGTAATTTATAATAATCGCATTAGATATTTAAGGTACTTTAAGTTAAAAAAAAATAAATGAAAATATTATACAGGTGTACATTTAGGACGACATACCGTATAGTTTCTTTGTAGACGCGATGGAAATATAATTACCGTTTAAACTTGTTCGCGAAATTTTTTAACACTAGGTACTTAAAAATTTAAAAAAAAAGTATTATCTATTCTGTAATTGATGCGCTATGGCATTGCGTGCGATCGTTGTTCATTATATTATTAACAGTGCGGAAAAAAACTTGTAATTCGATAAACATCATATTATTATTACATGTACGTTAAAGTAATGACAACTAGGCGAGAAACTGTCATTTATTTATGTCGATGTATAATATACCAACAATGACGTCTGCAGCACAACAACAAAATGCATAACACATAGTTGACACAATTTATTGTCGCTCGGAGAATTTGGACGAAATGACGTTGACGCCAATAATAATTATTAAATACGCGTTCTCGCAATTAAATAATTACCGACGACTTCCCGTCCATCCGCGTCTGCTCAACGTCGTCGGGGCCGCCACTTAAATCATCTCGTTCCCCTATATTATATATTTACGGTGGCGAGGGGTGGGTAACAGATACGTGGCGCACTAAGCGTGTCTGAGTGATGATCGATGTGAATTAAACACAAGATCAGCATCCGCTTTAGGCTGCCCGTTGCAACGTCTGTCGGGATTTCAGAATTTTTGGACCGAGTTCAACTCATTGTCCCTAAAAAGAATAATAAAGAGGCTTACACTTCGCTGGCGGACAGTGAATTCTAATTTCGGGGCAACCGTATTACTATATTACTACTTACAACTATTACTTTTACTACTACTGCTACTACTACTACTACTACGTCTGACGACTTGTTTATTGTCCATTAAAAATAACCATGACAGTCACATTCTGGTGACGCGCGATAACGGTTCGTTTGTACTGATATATTAATGTCGTCGTCGGGGCCATCATCGGCGACCGACCAGCTAGTGAACAACGAGCCGTCAAATTGGAATAATGATAATAATTTGATTTATTTTTCAAGAACTACACGATCCGTTAATATTATTCTATATTTACAATACGCGAGCGCAAACGATGAGAAGTGAAAAATAAAACGTCAGTATTTACTACGATAATAATGTACGTATAGTGTTGTAGTCGACAACTGAAATAATATCGGGTATGGTCATATTATATGGGGTGCAAATTAGGCGGGGAAGGGGACTAACTCGAGGGACGCCGCCGATCGACGACCGTGGATAATATTATACGGCCGGAAGACTGTCGTTGTCATAAAAACACTGACTTAAAATATCACGAACTGATGAACTACACAGCATGTCCAATAAAGATATTATATTACAGTAGTGTTTAATAGACAATAATGTTATTATTATTATTATTATTTTAACGACCTCGGACACTCTTTTGTCCCCCCTCCCCAAAAGTGGTCGAACGCGACGTCCTGTCACATCGCCGCCCAGGCCTTTTTCGATCGCACGCTGTTAATCTGTTATCGTCGCCGTCACGTTCTCGACAATATAATACTGTAAGGGCAAGCGGCGCGCCGTCGTGCAGCCGTTGTCGCCACTGCAGCTATTCTCTTCCACGACGACGACGACGACGACTATCCGACCATATCGCGTGAACACGATCTTAAAAACCGTCCGGAGAGAAAATGCCCCGCGAAACCAGTTTTAGTCGCCGATGTACCCGGAACGCGGTACTTACCACTACTACCTGACCCCTACTAACGACGTCCACGACAAGTTTTTAAATAATAAAAACACGTCTCGGGTGCGGAGATCGTCCCTTTGCCCCGACGAGACGACGACGAAACCAACTGTTCACACACACACGGTTCGCCCGACAAGGGTCTGGAAAACCGACGATGACGCCGCCGCGACGGCACATGTGTGCGACGACCGCGGTAGCCGTGACTGTCGTCGACACGACACGGTCGTACCCGCGCACCCATCTCCGCCCGCCGAGGCGGAGAACCCCCGGTCCTTGTCGTAAACGCGTTGATGATGATAATAATAATAATAATAATGGAATACCGCAGAACCGAATAACGTATACGCGGTACGTGATTACTTATTAACATTATTATTATAAACCATCGCCACCATGACGTACTCGAATACTCGGAAATATCGTTAAATCGGGACCGCGGCTAAACGGTTTAAACTGTACGATAAAAATATACAAATACGTTTGGTCGGTGACGCAGTCACGGGAGCATGATAAAAAGCTATTGGCGTTCAAAACCTTCAAGGTTTGGTTGCTCAACGTTTCGTATTTTTTTTTTTTATGATTTTCGATTACGACTTGACGAGAAGAGTGCTCACTGTCAGTAAAAACGCATCGATAATCGTGTTTGATCGTCACTGTTTTCCTGAATAATATAATAATAAAGTATAAAAATGCCGTAGACAAAGACCCACGTTACCGAGCGTGTTACCAACATGCTGCCCAAGGTACCTACGCATACAGGATATTTATAGACCGAGATATTATTTTCTACACTGCCTCATCGCTATTACAGACATTCGACAATATTGATTAATGATTGTTGAGCATTTGAGCGGTTCATGTCACATTTCTATATTATTATCTTAATTGTATACTAATTTATTGTCGTCCGTCATCAGATTCCCCGTTGTCAGCGCAATTCAAAACAAATCACGTACGTTATATTTTTTTACCAACTGATCGGACACCGTGGGCTACGATTTAAACATCGAAATCACGGTTAGTCGTGGGACTTTGTGCTTGCCGAGAAAAATACATTATAAAAATACACGGGCACATTTCGGGGAATCCAATTCGTATTTTTAACCGCGCGACAAGACGTATTATGGGCTATGGCCGATATCGCCGCACCCTAGTAAAACCAATTCTAACCAAAACCTATTTTTTGTACTACACGTCTACACATTTACACAGTTGTAAGATAGCACCGAAACACGACGCCTGTTAAGTTGAATACATTTCATGAATTCAAACTTGTTAAATATTTAAAATAATATGATATGAACGGTGTGACGAATATTATACGTTTTATTTTTATAATTACGGAGTATATGGTACCCACCCAACAATTCATTTTGGGTAATGATACACACTATATACATAGACCAACTTAAACTAATACAAAATATACTTAACAATATTACCTATAATAGGTACAACGTCGATTATAATAGATAATAATAATAATAATAACGGGTTTTACCTGGCGATCGGAGACGCCTCTTCGTCTTCGTACACGATGTCCGCCGATGCCGGAGCAATGATGATGATAGTACGACGAAAGTGAAATATCAAATAATTCAATATCGAAATGATAAAACGTTACGGGCGCGTGAACAGAAACGCCTAGACGCGGTGTGCGTACCGGTACGCATCGGAACAACGGTTTACGACGACGGTATGAACGGCATTAGGCGGCCACCGAATTTGGAAAATCGCGCTGAAAATTACGCGGGACTTTTCGAACACGTTTTGGCGACTACCGTTCGGTCCGTGCCCGAGTAAAACGCGACGGCTCAATAATGAATAATGCGATTTTATAACGTACTACGACTACTTTAAAATATGTCTTACTGTGAAAAAAAAAAACAAAACTATGATAGTATCAACAACAATAACAACAACAGTGGTGTCGGTGTGATAACGCCGGACCGATCACTGGCGCTGCTAACGCTAATATAGCACCACCGACCGGGGCACAGTCGCAGACGATAAATGATATTACACACAGGATGAGTCAACGAACGCGCTACGCCGCATGATTTGCCGTGGAGCGCGGCGGCCGATTACATCCGACAGGGCACGGCGACGCGGACGTCCGCCAGTGGCACAACGTTAACGCAATAATCGACCGGGTGCACGTGGAGCGCCATCTAGCCGCGCGGACGGGTCGGTCGTGCGTCGACCGCGGGCCAGACGGACCGATGAGTCAGCCGCGATACTGACGACGGGGAGACCTCTCTCGTCGTCGCGGTCCGTCGACCGTGCGACAAGACCGTCCGTATATACTATATAATATATATTATAAATTATAATAATACGTATGACGTAATGACGCATTCTCGACGACACGGCCGTGACGTCAGTATTTTTTTTTTTTTTTTGGGGGAGGAGGGACAGTAATAGATCTCCGCACGAAGCCCACGAAACTTCAATGCGATTTCCCGGACAAATCTGCAAAAAAAACCGCGCGAGGCGGATGCGTTAATGCGTGTATAGTGTAAACGGATGATTCACCAACACGAATTTTCGTAATGGTCCGTGGAATCTATAGGAAAAAATACACGAGGAAAATAAGCTACTGGAACAAAACTGACTTATTTATCTATAGGAAAATGAATTAGGTTTGTCATGTTTTTTTAATTATATTATTATTTTATAATAATATATATAGTATATATTATTTGTATTATTTTAGTTTTATAGAAATTGAATCCTATTATACAATTTTATAATTTATAAGTTGCCATAAGTTCCGGTATACCAGGATGTGTCACTAGTTTATGACTTCGGTTGAGTTCGGTCCCGGTAGTCCCAATAGACAATCCAAAAGTCCCTATTAAGTGTATAAATAAAATAAGTGCCAAAAGTTATGAATTATATTTTAAAATTTATATTCTAAAACAACAATGAAGGAACCCTCTCAGAAAAGTTGAGTTCTTTTAATGGATTGATTTTACTTCTTCGTTCATCGTTGCAATGGTATCTAAGATGTTGAAAAGACAATAACTTATTTAAAAGAAAAGGATATTGATTTAACGGAAAGTTGTTTTGAAGGAATATTGTACTTTAAAAACTTCATTGACATACAGAAATTTGATGAAGATTGGAAAACAAAAAACATGCATTACAAATGGTAACATTTCTTTCAAAAAGCTGATAAATTGTAAAGAAAACGTAGTTTAATTTTGATGTGCTAATATTTATATGTCATTCTTAGTTATTACGCTATAAAGTTGCGAGGATACTTCACTGATAAAGTACGTAAATATCTTTAAATAGAAACAGTAAAAAGTATAACCATTCAATATTTCAATGCAAATTTAATTTCAAAATAATTTGTTCGGAATTTTATAAGTATATGTTATAGGAAAACCTGCAATGCTATTGAAACAGGGAAAAAAGTAAAAAAATATAATATTTCAATTAATTAATTAAATGTATCAATTACTTATAATTTCTATAATAATGGATGGTTAAACTTAAAATTTAAAATATGCTGTAAAATAAATATGTAATCATGTGTATATACTATATACTCAAGGTCGTAACTGAAAAAATTTCGGGGTGGTTCAACATTTTTTTAAATACATAGATACTGGAATACTTGTTATTTTTAAGTTAAAAATATAAAATGTATGTATTATCCTTATTGAAAACATATGTCGCCATTATAATATTAAACTTACATGATCGTTAATTTTTAATAATAAAAATATATTTCTACTTAACGTGGTCCCAGTTACAGCTTTGTATATACTGTATAAAACTAAATTAAATGATATTATTATTTTATTATTTATAATATATTACACTGTATTCTAAATTTGATAATTAAAAATAATTAAAAAAAAAAAGGTTGTTGAAATAGTTTATTCTCATTTTTAAATCTTAGACGTAGGTACACAATATCATTTACCACATAATCATACTAATCAAAATTATGGAAGAGAACGACATCACTGACAAAAACAACGAGCTAATGTTAATGCTCAGTTTGGCATGGCTGAATTCGGACGAGACACCCCTACAACAACGCACCCCCCACCGACGACGAGGACGTTCAACCGTGGTGTGGCGGGGCGTCAAACGCGTTCTTTTGGGAATGTGCTGTTGCGCCCGAGGCAACGATATACAGGACGAGAGGATATTACGAGAAAGAGCACGGACTGTGTCCTGACAACAAGTCACCAGTGCACATTTTCCGACGACCCTGCGAAGCGTGATGAATTTGTGGGGTCGTCCGCCCGGCATTGACTATAAAAATATTCATGTAACTCTATAATATACAAACGAATCTTCTTTTAAATTTAAATATTATATATTAACGATTTTATTAGGTAGTCATTATTTTGTTCATTAGTGAACGTAAATTTGGAGTTATTTACTCGATAAAATAAAAAAAGAAGAAATAATAATAAAATAAACAAAAACTTCTGACAGGACGACACAAAAGACTAAGATAGAGGATAAGAGATGCCAAACTTAATAATAATAATACCATGAGCCAAACTTATGGAAAATCTTGTATTACATTTTCAATTCTTAGCTATACATATACAACACTTTTTATAAATTTTTAACTTCAAAATAATTTGCAACTATTCATGATTTTGACGAATTTTATCAATATCTGAACTTCAAAGGCTAATAAGAAAAAATTGAGCCCATGTCATGTTCTTATAATTTTCGAATCACTAAAAGACTAACTCGTGAGGAACTTTATATTAAATTTTCAAGTATTTTGACTTAGCTAAAAAAATGTTATCAACATTATTTATAAAAAAAAAGTTTGAGGCACTCGGGGACTGCCGCGGTAAAGCCATTGCATAGCAATTTTGTAGCTATGCATCGTGTATTTATAAATATTTATTTTTGTATGATATTAATTCATGTTACACGTTTTAAGCGCGGTGACCGAAAAAAAAAACCAGGTGAGTCTTGCTACAGAATAGCCGTGTAGAAATAAACAAAATAAAAAAATTTATAAATTTTTCAAACACTGAGATGATTTTGTGCTCCGCACTCGTATTTTTCGTATTTATAAGCCTTGTCTCGCCCGCTGCGTAATCGTCACGATTGTCTGTGATTGGTTATTGAACGTAGTCGCACGGCGTCGATAAACTCTGGATGTTCGCGGCATTGTCAACGGCAGCCGAGTCAGGAACAGAACACGGCACCGACCCCGGGTGGTGGCCAGTACCTGTCAGGACGGGTCTGTGAATAGCACGCAGTGGCCGGCGTGCAGACCAACAAGATGATACTTGTTGCGGCCGGTCCCATCGTGTCCTTTGAGGGCGACCAGAAGGCGCCCCCCAGTTTGGCGCCAGGGACAGAACACGGCACCGACACCGTCGACCGCAGATAATAATAACAATAAGATCTTACGTCTTACGGTGTTTCGTAAAAAAAAAAAATGTTTTTTCAGTCACCACGTCAGGCCCGCGATAAAAACTGTACAATAGCTTAAAAATGCCCTAAGCGAACCATAAATCATTCTAAAATTAAGGTAGTTTATACTTTATACCTGTTGAGTAAAATACTTTCTGTATCATGAATTTGACTTTACACTCCAGTGTTTCAGACGTTTCAGTATTTCAGATTTTAGTATTATAGATTTGGAGTATGTTTTACAATTAACATTTTTTAACTCCAATAAACATAATTGCTAACTGTGTTACGGTTGGTACGGGTAATTGTATGTAATTCAAGAAAAAATTGTCTTTTTTAACCTTTTTTAGTTTTTTCCTATTACCCTGAATCATTTGTATACAATTGTATAATATAATATGTGTAACAAATAAGGTTTCTCGAATATTTTCGTTTTTTACATATGTATATTAAAATGTTTCAGCAAAATAATGCCCTGACAATTAGTTTTATAATAACATTTAACAACAATATTAACATTTATTAACATTTATTTAATACATAGTTTACCGTGCTACATTTATCTAATTATTGATATAATATTAGTATATGATATGTAAACAAAACAATCAGAGATAACGGTTATTAGATATTATATACAATATAGCAGTGGAATTAAATATAAATAATTTTAATAAAGTTTATTTATATTTACAATATTTTCATTTAAATAATAATGTCGCTTACGCCGTTCTATCGTCGTTGCGGCAATATATGATGCATTCACTTGAAATGTTAACTAGCTGATTCCCACTGTTTTAGTCGAAAACTCGACGGCACTGTTCTATGTCTTTTGCAATGCTCGTTTTCGTATAATATCTAGGTTGGAATACATTATATTATTGTTATGTCATAAAAACTCGTACCTGTATAGTCTATTGAATTATACTTGCATACTGAATGTGTCTAATTTTAGCAAGTCGTCCATATTATTATGAAAATATCATTGTCGGCTATCGATAAAATGTAGTCTGTAATTCTTGTAGAGCATAATGTGATTTTCCAATATTCATCATAAATTCAATTCGATAAAATAACAAAAATATGTTTATTGGTAAAAAGGTGTCTGGCTTTGTATGACATATTTAATGTGTTTTTTTTTATCATTTCTTCAAAACCACTGTTATTTACAGAGTTTTAACATTATTATTTATTATATACAAAAGCCATCAAAATATTTCATTTTTAATATAATTTAAGTTGGTTTTTATATTTATTCATTTAATACCTTTTTGGTTTTAGCTTTGGCCATTTAATGCCTATTTTATAGTCATTGTGACCAATATATTACAAAGTAACTGCCTATAGCTATATACTTATTTAGTGATCATTTCAATGTCAATTTCACAGAGGTAAATTATTAATAACACAAGTTTATTGAGATTTGCACGCAGTGCAGTGACAGACAACTAACATTTTACCAGTACTAATGCACTATTATATTTTACTGTCAGAATTTAGCTACAGTATAGTTATAATATTTTTAAGTAAGTATATAATTTCATTAGTTTACACACTTAAAAACTACTTAGCTATTAAAATAATATACTTCAAATAAACCACTAATCTATATAAGTAATGATAAAACTATAAAAGTATATAACACTAAGTGTTATTTTAATTACTTTTTTTTTATAAACTTTATTATAAGTGCATTATATTTAATACTATCCACTTATTTCATAACGTAGATTAATAATGAAAAATTTAGTGAAAATGTATTCTTCTTTCTTCTTTATATAAGTAACAGTCACTAACTATGTGGTGTTTACTCAAATCATATTTTAATTCAAATTATTCGGCGTCGATATTATAGGTACTTGAAGATTAAGTATATTATTTATTCACTAATTTTTGTACAGGTTATGTACCTGAAGACTGAGAATACCGTGATATATTTTTTGCATAGTCAGTAGTTGTTAATAATTAGACTTTTTAAAGGATAAAATATGATCTCAAAACAATTTAAACATCATTTTAATGTACAGAATTTTTTTTTTTTTTTGAAAGTCGAATACAAAATCAAATAACAAAAAGATATAATATATCATACCCTCAAAAATCATAAAAAAAAAAAACGATTTTAGGTGAAAGCGTTTTATCTATATGTTGTGCGTGGGTCTGTGAGAGAAAACAAATATTGCTCTGACAACCTCTTAATTATTTATCAAATTTAACATAAACATGTTCAAAAAAAAGTATAAAACTGATGTTTATGCTTTTTATAATCATCAATTATTTCGAGTTAAAAACAAAAATTTGGAATTCATTCATCACATTGACAGCAAATATTGACCATAAGCGAACTAGCTTGTTATATATTGTGTGGTAATTGCGTTCTTATCAGCTGGCATTGCATAAAAGTGAAATATTTTATTGTGAATACATAAATTTTAAGTATAATCATACTTTATATTTTAACATTTTAAACTTAACAACATAAAACTAATTTTAACTTCTTAGTTATTTTTATACTATTTGAAATTTTTTTATATATGTAGTTATGTATATTATATTATAATCTCTATTTGTCATACATGAAAAAAATATTTGGATAAAAATACTTTTACATTAATTATCTGATAAATTAACAATCTAACTAATCTTTAAGCTTAACTTTTTATCAATAATAAAGAATAACTCAAATAGTTTAAATTGGTCAATATTTTGATAAATTTAAATACTAAAAAGTATTGTAGCATTCTATCATTTTTGCAGTTCATAATCAATAACAAGAACTATGTCAAGTACTTACAGTCAGATTTGTTGATTTATCAAAACTATTATATATATACTAGGTATATAGAATTTGTTAAATATTAAAATATGGATGTGTAATCAATGAATTCTAAACATTTTTATCCACTTCACAATATAAAATAAATATGCAATTTTATATTTGAAAATTTCACTTATTACTTTAAGGCTTTAAATTTATAAAACAATTTTAATAAATGCAAAGTTTCTATATAAGTAATAACTATCAGTCCACCTTTTTAAATCTTATTTTTGGTTTTATTTTATACAAATTAATAATTCAATAACAATAATAATATATCAGATAAAATTATGATGATTTACCTCGAAGATTATTGAAATATTAATATAATTTTTATAATATTAAATGTTGTAGGTAACCAAAAAGCAACCGAGTTAAGTGTCAACTGTAATACTGTGTTAGGTACTTAGGTAAAACTTATAACATAAATGATGAATACAAGACAAAAACATTTTGCAAATCCAACAAACATGCTAACTGGATGCTATATGTACCTACCTGGAGAGTAAAGAAATCCTAATGTTCAAACATTGATAAAAATATACTTTTAGATATAAGTTAAAATAAAATATATATATTATATATAAATATATCTACTCTACTATTAAAGCTTACTGTACAAAATTGGAACTGCTGAACATAAATTGGCAATGTCGTTCGTTTTTATAAGAAGTAAACGGGATTGGTGTCTTACTAATGAAAATCAATTTAATGGCTCGACACTTAATATTCATAGGAAAATCAGAAAAATATTGAAAATGTATTTATTCATTTCTTTTTATAAAATTTAAGGCATTTATATTTTAACACTTAACTTGATTATTATTATTATCATTAGGTTTTAAAATTTAACTTGATTATTATTTATTATTATCATCATCATTAGAATTTAATGATATTTAATAACAAACCACATTTAAATTATTTATAATTAAATAATTATATATTAAAAATTAAAAATTACTGAATCTATTGGCTACTTGACAAATGTTACTTGGTTTAAAAAATACGAATAAAAACTTGTGTATAAAAATATTATTTGTACCAATAAATTAATGTTTATTTTATTATTCTAAAAAAAAGTAATGTCAAAATCAGCACCTACTCTCACATAAAAAAAAATCGGCATTGAGGTAATTGATATCTCAAAATATGAGAAATCAAAGTCTTATTAAGTATAAATACTAAACACAATTTAGTTATTTCTAAAAAGTTATATTAGCCATGTAGGCACTGGTGGATCCAATTAACAGTTAACAGTTAACTATTATATTATCTCGAAAAATATATAAATGTTTTTTCTAATAGCAAAAGTAAATATTTTTTCCAAGAATATTATTTATAATAAATTCAAATTATATAAAAAAATTATTTTAAAAAACGTTAATATTTTTCGAAATAATGAACGTTTTCAGTTAAAAGAATCTCTCTGTACTTATTTTCGTTAAAATAAAATTATCTTTTATCATAACATTTAACCTTAATAATGACCTTAATTAGAATAAATACATTTATTTGCAATGTGTGTGTGCTTTTTAATTTTCTATCGTTCCATCGATAGAAAAATTTTGTGTTCAAATTAATTATTCTATATTAGTTTAAGATTATTACATTTTATTATAACATACATTTGATTATAATTTATTAGTTATTATTCTATTTTAATATTCATACTTTTTCAGAATTAACTTAATAAAAAGGTCTTACATCAACCACATGCTCAGCAAGTAAAAGGTCACGACATACCGTTTTTTTGAAAAAATCATATTGTGTACATTACTTGGTGATGGGGTAAGTTTTCACGTTCAAAATTTCACATATATTATGATCTAATGCGATGACTAATAAATGTATATGCATAAAAATATCAAAATTTTATTTCTTATTGGACCCACAGCCACTAGTTGTCAATTTTTTAAAATTTTTTTATAAAAATCGTGCTCTCCTTATAAATTATGATCTCGTGATTTTGATTAAATATGATAACTGGCGCGTGGATCTAAACAATAATATGCCTGATTTTAAATATTTTTATTTTAGAAACATTTTTGCGTTGTTGATACTTACTGTAGTGCATTGGCGTAATTCCATTGAATTTCAGCAGGTGTAAAAAGGCGTGGCTCCAGCCTCTTTCCCCCTTATAGCTCATGTAATATATTATATTTTTTGGTATAAGGTTTTGTGAAAAGTGTGACTTAGTTAAATACAACCAAGTCTTGAAACTCCCTTCCCCCTCTGAGTTCATATCATAAGCATAACATAACAATAACTATAATATATTAGATGATTTATTAAATCTCTATTTATTATTCTTATAGCTTTTACATAGTTATTTTTATTTTGAAAAATTATTCATTTAACTTATACCTATATATATATATATGTATAGGTATATGTATAGGTATATTATATATATTTTTTTATACTTCGAGTTTAGTTAATTTCAGCAGGTGCTAACGCATATTTCTGCACCTGCCATATATTGCTAAGGGGTGCAAATGCACCGTCGTGAAACCCCGTATAATATGTATGTCGTTGCTATAGTGTTTGCGAATTTGAATGACGATCTTTTTTTGTATTGATTTACAAATTACGTAATTTTTTGATCATGTATACATAAGTAGTTTAAAAAAATATTTCGATTTTCAACTTTTTGGGCAGTTTCTAAAATTAGATTTAGTTTATACTTCAGAGAGGTCTAAATCAAAAACACCGAGTGCTTTTTAAAATAACCGGAAAAAATGATAACAAAATTAAAGAAAAACAAATTTTTTACACAGTTTTTGACAAAATCGACTTGGTTTTTACTGTTGTTATTTAATATTTTGAACGAATAATTATGGTGCAAATTTCATCAAATGTTTATACATAGTCATATTTTACATGTTAAAATTTTGATATTTTTTTAGTTATTTAAAAACATTTTGAATTTTAAAAAACAATTTTTCGTAAAGTTTGATACAATTTTTTAGTTGAATTATGATACTTGAAAACGTAAATCATGGTTCCTCATACATTTTTCATTTACCAATCAAAAAATGTCAAAAATACATCGACACAAGGTCACTGTATTTCTTTTTTATATTTTTATAAGTGTTTAAATTTAGGATTTTGATTTTGACGAACGTTATTTGTGGAGACTTGAGATATTTAAGTATATTATTATGTTTTATACACACAATAATTTTTTAATTAAAATGTTTTGGTTAAAAATTAGTCCAACCTATTATATTTATTTATTATTAATACCAGTAAAATAAATTACTTTAATAGCTATATCAAAGTAAACATAGTTTGTAATATATTTAGTAATATATATTGATAAACTCCACTCAGAATATTATTTTTCGTATACAATGCTATACTATTGAATTAAAATTTAACACATCCACTACAGTGACTCTTAAGATAACTACTGATGGTCTGATGCGTACACAAGTGCGACACTCATTTGCCATCATTTTATTTATAATTTCTAGATTTAAGTCCAGTGGTTTTCAGACTTTTCAAATATGGCATACTGGGCTCGTTCTTTATCATTATTATTTTTTTAATAATATCTTGAGGTACTCAGTTTAAAAATAACTGCTCTAGTCAATAACTTTATTTAGGGCACGGGTAATTACTAATTAGTGATTATTTAATGTTACCAATTACAAAAAACCTCGCAAGTTTTTCGTTAGGTATCGTTACTCATTTTAGGATAAAAATAGATAGGTTTAACTTTAAAGAAAATTTAAAAGTGAATGGTTTATCTTATTTTTAGTTAATAATTGTTCGATAATTTAAAATCAGAAAACAAAAATACCACAATTATCCCGCCTGTAGTAGTAGTTAATAAATATAGCTATAGCATTTTAAATGTCGAAGGTAAAGTACCAATCTCATATTGCTTGTATAGAGACGCAATTATCTATAGTTTTTATTATAATTCTGGATATTTCACAACTTTATACTCACATCCATGATATACATTTTTACAGCAAACCATCGGATACTTCAAATTTCATTCCAAACATAATATATGAATTATTGGAGGTATAGTCGAATACTATAGGTCTGTAGCCTACAGTTTTGTCTACTTTCGGACTTATTATTATGTACAATGTTTTAATATTTTTTGTATTTTGGTTTCATGATTTAGCTTAATAAAGAATATAGCTTAGTCAATATTATAATAGAAATCTTCAATTTTAAAATACTTTTTACTTATTAGGTAGTTGCTTTTATCAAAATGGTAAGATTTTAAATTCTGAGCGGAGCGAGGAATATATTGGGTTTACAATGATGTTAATTTCTTTTTTATTCTGTAAACACTTTTTCTCCCTCTAAACTTGCTCAAAAGTACAAGTGTAGCATATTTTCTGAAAGTTAATGTTCTTGAGCTGGTACTTTAGAGAGGTCATTTTTTGATTTTCGAAATAATACTCGAAATAAAAACGGTTAAAGAAGAAAAATGTACAATTTCACGATCATGTAGGTAATATAAAATAATTACGGTTTTATTTATCACCATAGAAACGAATAAAATTAAATAAAAAAGATCCCCTCGTCCACTCAGAATCTTTTTTTATCGAATGCAAACATATTGCATTCAAATCGAATACCTACAGTAAATTTTCACTATTCTGTCCGAAGACCGAAGGGACGATGGGCAAACATCCACCACCGAAATGCGCTGACCTACTTTTTATATTTGATTTTTGATAAATTCTCATTAATATTAAAACCAACAAAGAAAATAGATTATTTAAAGTGTGAAATTTGAAATTTTTTTTCGGAAGTAAGACAGTTGATGGAGACAATACATTAGGGTATAATGTCTTCATAGAAAATTAAAATAATTAAATGTTTTATAGCTTATATAAAATTCTTATTTAGATTGTGTATTAAAGAAATAAGATCCATAAATGTATGAAAAAATATATTTTCAAAAACGTTAAAACTTTTTGAAATAACAAGGGTTGACACTTAAATAAATGACCTTGTATTTTTATGCATTATTTTTCTCATTTCGTGTTATTTATAGACATTTAAAATATTCCACTTTTATTAGCTATTTTTTCAATTTATGATTATGACATTTTATATTTTTGTCTGAATGCAATTTTAAAAATATTATGCTATTTAATTTAAATTGAAAAAATATATCCATAATAATAATAAAAATGTATTATATGAGATAAACTATTTTTTTAAATAAATTCTGATCTCTTCTAGCACCTATCCTTAGATCAGAATTTTTAATGTGTATTACAATGGTTCATTATTTAGTTCTATTTATTTCAGCGGTCTTCTAAATAAATAATTTTCAAAATTCTATTTACAGACCACATACCCACATTTATTTATCAATTATATCGATGACATAATAATAATAAATTAAAATTAAAATGTAATGTTAATACAATTATTATGGATGGACTGGTATAATATAAAAAAAATTATTGTTGTAGGTATGTTTTTATTTTTGTTTCTTCCAAAAAATATTTCATATAGGTAATAGAACCATAAAAATATGAACTTTAATTTTTTCAAACTTTAGTGTTTGATATATATACCACTGCTTTATAATAGTGAGTTAGTGATTATTTAATGGAGTACTAACACGACTACACTAGTTATATTATATTATAATTTATATTCATTACATACATTTTACACTGCATATGAAACAGATACAAGACATATGTTTACCACCGATTATCAAAATTATAAAATATAATGAAACCTAGTTAGGACAAACTATAATGACTATGACATTTTATTTATTTTAGATTTGATTTGTTAATTTTTGCTATAGGTAAGTATTTTAGAATTTAGATCACAGTACAAACTACAGAGTTAGTGTTTATTCTCACTATTTATATTCATCATATTTATAAAATGTAGACATTATTTTAAAGCTAAACATTCTTGTTCTACAATAATACGATATGTTATATCTGTATCATATTATTCGTATTTCTTTATATATTATTACTCGTCGATTTTAATTTTTCAATTTTTTCTTACCTTTTTACTATTAAAATATTGTGTTTTACTTATTTAAAAATGATTACATTGTGATAAAGTAGTAAGAAATTGCCATGGATATTATAGTCGTTCAAATCATTATTATAAATGAAATCACATCTCAGTAAAATACACTTTATCTACGGTTTGCTATGTACAATTATATCATTCATATGTATAAAGTTATAATACGTCAGTAGACATTGTACATATTGACAAAATGTATTCATGATGATAGGTCACCTTGTAAAAATTCTTTAGTTTGAATTAAATGTATAATTTTTTATAAGTAATAACTCATAAATTGTACTAGAACTTCTAATAATATTTCTTATTATTTAAAAAAATTATTTATTATTATTATTTAGGTATATCGTAAATTCACGATATTATTTAGAAGTTTATAGTTTATAAATATAAAAATAACTGTACATTTAATAATATTATAATTTATAATAATAAATAATATGAGCAATTAAATTTTTAATCAAAAAATTTAACCATTGTCGTGGTATTTTAATTATAACTTTGATGAAGCTTCATAATTACTTTGAATTTTCTCTTTATGATAAATACTCTTAGGAAAATCAAAGTTTAAAATTGTCAATTTGTCATTAAATATAATAATACTTGATAAGACCTAAAAATTCTAACTTATTGAAATGTAATAATTTTATAATAGAATATTTCATCACTCACGTCATTATAATAAGTATACCTATTAATAATTTTTGAATTTAATTCGGAGTAAATTGAGTTAAAACTTAAAAGTTAAAAATATTAAATATAGTAGGTAATTCTTAATGTTATATATATTATTACTTGTACATTTTTACACATTTTTATTGTGTACTAATAAATAAATTATAATTACGATTTTTATAATTCATCGGCCGGTTAATGAATGCAAGAAATTTTATTCAATACAAAACGTATTGACTACCTACCTAACTGATACCTATACCTATAGGCATAATATTACCAAATAAATTATGATTAAAAATATATATTTTATTATTTGATTTAATATTCATATCTACCTATAAAGATATTCACATCATTTTTAACATTTATTTATTAGTGTGTATAGCATAGGTTACTCGTGTTATTCGTGTACTCACGTTTATACAGTTTTTTCTTATTATATAAAAGTGAATATATATATTATATGAACATATAGATGTGTATTTCTAATTGAGAAATATTTCACAAAAAAACATTTTTTAACGTATTATATTTTATAGGTTTTAAAATCGTTTCAAGAATAGTAGATAAAACATCTATACAAACTATTAACCTAAAAAAAAATTGATATATTTATTACTTATATTGTTATATTGTTTGAATATAATATTGTATACAAATAACAGGTCAAAAGTAGTTACAAAGGGATGTTATTGTACATGTGTATAAACCATCAACATATGAAAGCAGTTTTTACTGTTTCGAAAAAAAAAAAAACTATTTTGAAGCATTGGAAACATAATAAATTGTCACGGTCGTGTTGGATATTAGTAATCCAAGTAGTATGCAGTGTTTAACCACGTTTCTGTCTTCCACGTCGCCTTTATTATTTCGACGATTTCTCCCACCGAATGAACCAGGCGATCTAGGGTAGTGGTTATACTGGCATGCAGCAGCCTACAAATGTGGTCGGCCATATACATCGAACCAGTACGGCAGTACGTCAGTAGCGGCTCTTTTGCTCTTACCTTATTTTCACGAGTTCACATCATACAAATACAAATTAAAGTTTAATTTTTAAATCATAAAAATTATTTCTCAACGTTATACAAACTATTGTCTACGTACATTATTCAAATATATATTTGATAATAATTTCATTTTATTTTGCGTGAATTCGTGATAATTAATATAAAAAAAATTAATTTTTTTTTCATAAAAAATACCACTGCATCAACGAGAGTTTTTGTTACTACGATTTTGGTAGCGACATACTGGTAATACACTAAAGTGTACACAATGGCACCAACAAGGTCTGTATATTAATATATTATATTATTATACCTAATAATAAAACTAAAACACTTTTAACGTAATATTAATTTGATTATTCAAATCAAAATATTTTAAGTTTCTAAGCATACATACTATATTATGTTATTTAATAAATAATAATTCTAATGTTTAAAGTTTAAACATTATTTTAATAAATATAAATTAGAATTAATAAAAATTATTTTACTTATATTTTAAAATTAAATTTACAATTAAACTATTGTATAAATCTAGAACTCTGAAATTACTCTATGATTATAGTTTAATCAGTTGAACTATATTATAGATTATGGTACAATGATTGTTCTCTATTTCTATTTCTAATAACTTATTATCGTTATCTCACTTTACAAGAAACAGAATACGTCAAGAAGACCGATTAAAAAATATAATTAATTTAATTTGGTATTGGTTTTATGAACAAATTTAATTATATTTAAAATAAATTTACATTGCAAACATATATTACAAATATTTTTACACGATAATTTTTAATTTTAACTGCAGACATTTAAAAGGATTTTTATTTTTCAATATAGTATTATTTTTTTAAAAAAAACTTCATAATGTTGTTGAAATATTAATTTGAACGACGTATTGATAGAAAATTGCAGCCATTTTTTTTTAATCATTACAGAGTGTCGACTATTATTTTTACTTACCTATAATAAAATATTCATAACATTTAGGTTTTTATAGTTTTGGCTGAACTTGTGTAACAAATTTATAAAAAGTTGTATCTCGAATTAGAGAAAGTTAAATATCAATCGACGTAAAAAATGTATTGGTATCTAAAGATATTTGATACTTTTATATGGATATAATAAATTATGTGTGCTCGAGTGTGTATACCAACCGTGAAACGAACATTACCTTTATGCAATAATTAAATGATTTGTATAGTTTAAGCATAATAATTGTAAATGATTATTTCATACGATTTACGGATTCGCGTAATCGATATTCCTAATATAATTTTAAATTTATCTGTGGCGTAGGTACTAGTCGTACGAGAATAATTTAACTATAGAAAGCTAGACACTGAAGTGTTTTACATATTTCACGTTGAACAGCGTGTGTAAATTGTAAGTTATTTATTAATTTAAATTCAAGTCGACATAAATCATTTGAATATGGGACGGTATCGAAATTCGAAGAACGTATAATAAGCCATTAGCTAGTCATGATATCCATTACGAAATGTAAAAAGATTGGAATTTTGACGGGCACACGTTCATAACCTTACAATTCACAAAAAACAATAACGTGGTATAGAGTTTCAGCCACCAGTTAGTCGCCTATCCTCAAATAGTCAGAACGGTTATCTGGTCACCATTTATTTTACACTCTGCCATAGTCTCAAAGAAGAGATGGAATTTGTTCTTGAGAAAATAATACGATAACCGTACCGAATGGCGTTGACTTGTTTCATTTTTTGTTTAGTAAATTCCAACAATACAAATAGATAAAAAAAAAAATTGTAATTATAAAATGTGCCTAACGATTGGTATACACGATCTCGCATTATTATTTATAATCAAATAATAATTATTTATTATTTGTATATTATGAATTATCTATTTTATACTATATTCTTAATTGAATACGCATAGATACCTACCTAATTATCAAATAATAATTGATTATTATTTTGTATTATACCTTATTAATTTTACACTTAAGTGTGTATAGTTAATTATTACATACTATTTATTTATTATTCGTATTATGATTATTAATTTTACACTATATTCTTGATTGCATAAAGTTAATAAAATAATATATTATTGTAAATAACGTTTCATCGAAAATGTCTTTAATCGCATTAAGTTTATCATTATTATAATATTAACTAATGTTAAGATATTGGAAATGTAAACTATCATCTTAAGTCTATATTAATTTTCTTGTCGTTATAAATTATATTAAAATTAAATTAAAAGCCAACAAAATTACGTAGTGGGTCTTAGAAAATTTAGATCTATTTTTTTAACGTACTTACTTATAAAAATATTAAAATTGACTTACCAACTCAAATTCCATTCAACAATCAATACAGTAGAAGTATTAAAATAACAGAAAGTACATACAAAGTTGTTAAAACATCTTCGTGATAATAATTATGAACTTTTTATTGAAAAAAAAGTGTGACCAATCTACCAATACGCAATAAATTGATCGAACGTAGATATGACTTGTTTTCAAATTACAATATTTAATTTAGGTTTAGCAAATGTGAATAGATGACCATTTTGTAAAATTTTTGATCAGGACTAATGTTTTCTGAAACTATTATACGAGTACACATATTAAAAATGTTTAACTTTTAAATAGAAAACAAATATAATAAAACATTACGAAGATATAACAGATATATTAAGTACATTTTTCAATAATAATAATAAATAAAATGTGAGGTATAAAATAAAATTATTAATTTTAACCGGAAAATTGAAAATATTATTATTACTATTGAATAAGTAAAATGTTAAAAATTGATACATTCAAGATCAGCCATATTTTATCGAACTCAAATTTACTCTAAGAGATGTCTATACTTTTAGTAATAATTATGAAGTAGTAAGTCTAGGTAAATCGACATTACTTGTTGCCTCTTACTGGTAACATCAATAAATATACTTCTAAATGGCACATAATATATTATGGATTATACAGAAACACTAAATAAAAATAATCAATGGGATATTTTCATATAAAACATGGATACAACAAAAGCAATTTAGGATGTTGAAATTTTAATTCGAAAAAATATTTAATGACAACTATAATTCGATTATAACACAATCATTATAACTTAGAGTGCTTCAACATGGTTTAAATTGTTAACGAGATCATTCGATGGTAAATTATTGAGTAAGCCGATTTTAAGCATAAATACAAGAATAATTTATGAGCAGCTACACACGGAACGAATCGGCAAACAATAATTATCGCCAACAATTTAATCGAATTTACTGTACACGTCTTGATGCTGGTAATATTATAATACGAAGTGTGGTCATTTAGAACCTTCACAATGTTATACGGATAAAAGAATACAAACATTTTCAATAATTGCAAGAGATAAGAATAAGTGAAGAAAAATTAATTTTCGAAACTATAGCATATTATGTTAATTAAACATAATAATATTATAGTATCAGCTGTATAATAGATCATGTATCATTGTGCGCAATCGATTATTTATCACATTATTTAGTAACAGTTTTCACAACAAAATATTAATGGTCGACTATATTGAATCACTTGTAACATTAATCGGAATGTTGGAGGCATAATATAGAAACACAATTTCTGTCCAGAGAAATGTGGGAAAAGCGCAACGTTCATACAATACTAATATTTATATTTTATTTACGATTAGTGTTAATCACTACGAACGTAGTTCAGAGTGTATTAGTATTGTATTTACAACACCAACAAAATATTTATTATTTCGTTACATTATACTTTAGGTTATAATTTAACGTAACTACCAAGTCTCAAATATATTTGAGTGAAGATCTGACTACGTCACGACTTATCTAACCGGTCGAATTGAATACACAGTCATTAAAAAGGTTAAAAATCACCGTTAAATTGCGAACTTAACGCTCAAACCTGGAAGAAGATAAGACTACATTTACAACTAATATTCATCGTTGTTTGCCATTAGGTACACATTTAATTTATGTCGAAGATCAATGGATTTTTTCCTGTTTTATTGAAACTTTTTATTTAAAATTCAATGCAAAATTAGTCACTGTTAAATGAATCTATTGAAGTTTATTATATTGAGAACTATTCTTATTATTTTTTATGTCCATTAAGTCATATAATTAAATTATTGTTTATTATTTATAGTTTTGGACAAATACAATTTTTTAACATTGGAAAACATTTTCAAGTTTTATAAGTCTGTGTCATTCGAATTCATAAGTCATTGTATTATTATTACAAAAATAATTCATTATTTAATTTCATGATCAGAGATAACAAATATATGACATATATACATAGTATTTTTAAATACGTTTAATTAAATTAAATTATTTCATGATACTTTTATAATAATAATAAAAAATAAAATATTTTCTATTTTAAATGTAATTGATGATATAAGTACATTAATTTTATTTTATTCTCTGAATTTAATCAAGATAAATTTAAATGTTAAAACTATAAACAAATATACGGTTTTACGCAAGTTAGTAACTTGTTGTAAGCGTAACATGAGGAAGTGATACGTTCTCTCAGGAAGATGGATAGGAATGACAAAAAATACTATTATAATATGTCTGTCAAAGTCCTATATCCATGGAATTCTTCAAGAATAAGGCAAAGTTCCAGGAGTGCGAATAATGCATATACGCGTGAAAGATTAGGCAACAATACTTACGGGACGGGGATTGATGAATTGCGAAAGACTAAAACATGATGAAGTAATCGTTATAATCTTCGTAAAAATAGACAATAAAATAGGATCTGAGCTATTGTTTGTAGTTTTCACTTTGCATAGCCCAATATAAAGTTGCGATAGATAAAAGAAAGTCGTCAATATTGAGCACTGCGGAGGTTAGCAAAGGTGAGCAAGTTAATGACAAAAATTAACTTGAGTTTGTGAACAACACGTCATTAACATTCTGCTATTAGTTAAAAGTTGACAAATCATATAGCTCTATGTAACAACACAAAGAAGAATATTTTCTCAAAAATAATTTATTACTTATTTAATTGTTTATTTTTATTTAAAATCATTATTGTACTCAGCTTGGTTAAACAAAAAAAACTTTTTGATTACCTAATTTTTAATATTTTAACATAAATTGTTTTATATAAATCTAAAACATGAATAGCTAAGTTGATTAGTACATGGATATCATTTAATACTTACGTATAAATAATTGGTTTTTATAAATTATTTACAATCAAGTTAAAAAGATTTAAATTAAATTACATTGATTTTGTTTCTTGTCTTAGTATTTTATTTTAAATATAAATAAATATATAATTTAACTTAACATATTATATACTTAATTTTTTTTTTAAATTAACTAGAAAAAGCTAAGTTGTTGTAACGGATAATTTTAAACTATAATCAAGACAGTTTAATTTTTATGTTAATTAAAAAATAAGCTAACGAGTTAAAAAAATAAACTTTTTAACTAGTTGATACTTGATACCCACTTTTCATGGTTAGTAGTAAGTTTTAACGATTAATGGAAACATTGCATACGCAATGCAGTAATTCTAAATTTTTACAAAAAATAGACCGAATTCATTAAAAAATACACGGATATCAATCTGGATTTCAATAATTAGTATGCGCGGAATCAGGAATTTAAGATAAACCTGGTATTCGGCTAAATCATTTTAAATAAAAAAATATTATAATAATAATGTTATGCTTCGTCCAAAAAATATATTCTAAAGCTTATCTAAAAATCAAAATTTTCGGTGAAATTCATAGGACCACATGTGATCATGGATCAGGTTTGAAATTCTAAACAGATTTCGTTTTAATACTCGGATGGCATTAATTAAATCAGATAATAATGTACATTCTATTCTTGATTGTGATCAAAAAATTTATGTTAGGCACTACAACGCAAAGTTGTTTTTTGTTTTTAATAATAATGGAAAACAACTTATTTATTTTTTGCTACAAATAATATTTATAGATAAAATTATTACGATTAAAAATATCATATGATATTTATATTTTTTCTGTATAAAACATGTCTTAAAAAGTTAAAAATATTATTTTTGAATAAAATCTACGTTTAGTTTCATTTCGCATAAATTTAAATCCTAACTTTGTACTTACAGTCATGATTGTAAAAATAATTTTTTTCAAATTTTTTAAATTTTCAGTTATACCTATCAGTAAAGTTGTAATATCATTTGTTTAGCACATTTATTTATAGGTATACGTATTAAATAATTAAAAAAATTATAACAAGAATATATTTTATTTTGAGTTATGCCTGTAAAATTTTATTTACATTTATTTTATAGTCTGATATTTAGTTTTTTTTTTTAATCAACTGTACGATAACAATAATATAATGTCAAATACTACAACGATCGAGCTATTTAGTTCTAACAAACTAGAGAAAACAATGAGATTCATACATCAATACCACTAACAATTTTTTTCGTTGTTGTTATTATTATTTTTTTTATTATTGAGTGTACACTTATAATGACGGATTATGTCAATGCGATATTTCTTTGTGTCAGATTTCTCTAGTTACTGGTGCATTTTTTGATTTAGAATGACATTGTTACAATCACTGAGAGCATAAAATATAATTTACAAGTACGTGTAAAAATCAAATAGGCTTTTCATTTCAAGTTTTGATGACTGCAGAGTACAGATAATAATAATTATGTTTATTTTAATTTCAATCTCTCCTATAATAACTAATTAAAAGGTAAAATAATGCTGATTATCGTGTAATATTTTATTACATTTAATAAAATTCATAAACAATGAAATTAATAACTATCAATAAAAAAGTTATAATAGTTATAATTATATTCCATTTTTAGTTTAAAAAAAAAAAACACTATTTATAACCAATTCAAGTATAACAATTCTATAACTATAATATTAATAGCCCATTGAATAGTTTGAACGGCCCTATCTTGTAAGGAATTTTGGTTTGTTATACCACATCATGTATCTCAAATCAAAATTATGCCTACATAATATCGAGTAGTATAATATCCTGCAGTTTGCCAGACATACTAATTTTTCCAAAACATGTTGAATTATATATATTTTTTTTAAAAACCTCGATCGGATTTCATAAATACTGTCACCTGTATTAATCCTTATTATAAATACAAAATCTATTATACAAAATGAATGTATAATGTATATGAGCTGTTTTTTATTCCGTTTTCAAAAATGTTTTTGGAAGAATAGAAAGTATCATGCATTAAAAATACATCAAGCCATCAAGGTCATTTCAACACTGTTTATCGATGCCCTATTCTTTATGAAATATTTTTAATATTTAAATGGTTGCGTTATAAATATTAAACACGCACCACACACCCCATTTGTAACCTTACGGACACATAAATTTAACATATAGCCCACAGGTTGACGAATTCTGTATAGGTATACAGCTAAGTATACATATAACATATAATGTGTACCACTGTACAATACGTATTGTACTTCTCTTATAATATTATTATGCGCATTCCTGATCAAACGTTTATAAAAACATGTTATGACCACGTATAATATTGTATTCTTATATCTTGACATTATTCTAACCCCATAGCGTTAGTATAAAGATGAACATTTCATCTGTCAAATGTATCATTCAAAACTAAACAATAACTGTAGTTGTAAAAAAGAATATAATATTATAAAGCGATTGTTAGTTATTATATTACAGACACAAAGACTATTCGTAAAATGTCAAAATCAAAATCAACAGTAAATAATAATGTTTTAAGTTTTCATATATATTTTTTATCAGTTGGCTTTTCAGAACTGTCATTATATTTTTCTTCTAACCCATCAGTCTTGTCATTTTGAAAAACAATTTTTATTTCGTTATCTAGATCCTAGGTTATAACTTCTTGACATATATACGGATTTTTTAAAAACATTATCGATATAATATGTGTATTATATATTTTATTATACTTAAATAGTTATAGATTCTAGATAAAAATATTATATAAAATATTAATCGTAAAACGAGTACATGTGATTAACGATGCTGTCGATAAAACTAAAAAAAAAAAAAATGAATTTAAGATAACGATTCTGTTTATAATATATATATATAAACTGTACATTATATTATAATAGTAGTCTTAAACCGATGGTTGGTGGCCTAAATTTGAGTCGCGATAAACTTAAAATTAAAATTATAAGTACAAGAAAAATGTATTTTATTGAGTTCTACAAAGCAATTAAAATAATAATATTGAACCGATTAAATTTTTCAGTTAGTATACACATAAAATAGAATTTACAATCAGTTGTCTTTTTTTTAGCATGGGTTAATAATAATATTAATTTAAATAAGTTGTGACTTCATGGGTTTATAGTAAGGTTGAAAATCACTGTTGTATTGAATAAGTCGTATAAGATTATTCGTTAAGCTTTAATATTTCCAATATACAGTTTCGGAACTATTTCGGTTTATTATCTCTGAAATGTATTTGGACAGACGAAGTTTTCGTTTGGATCTGAAACACATGGTTAAAACTTAAAATTGGAAAGTTGACAAAACGAATTTCTACACCAAACAGGAAAATATATAAGTAGGTATAGGTATAATGTGTACTATATATTACCTAAATAAACCCAAACCTCGTCATTCATCACTCATCATAAGGGCTAGGATTTATATGCAATAAAAAATTGTGAAAAATGCTCAACTAATATTGTATACGCCAAAAATATTATTAAATCTATTCAAATGTATAACACAAAGTAATTTCATAGTGTTTTAAATTTTCGAAACTGAAAGATCTGCTGCTTGACCTTTAATTCTTACATTTATTAAAAATTCGTTTGACATTTACATGAAGTAAAAACATCTAGTATAACGAAATACACCACTAAAGGCATAAAACATGCATTTTTCACGTTCGTATATTCAAAATACGCAATCATATTCATTTTATTCATATCATGTATTATAATATGCATTTGGTCCAAAATATGCAAAAATATGCTAAATAAAAACACCACCATTTACATCATCACGAGGTGATTCGTAGACATTATACTGACAAAAGCAATAATCAGAAATCGCAAAATAAAACATACTGTTGCATTATAAATCCTAGCTCAATATACAGTCGATAAACGACGCTTATCGCGTATTTAACATAACTATTCTCAAATTCATATTATTCTCGAAAAGTCTCAATGCCTAGGAATATATTTATGTGCGTTCGTTCGCACGTGTGTGTGCGTGGGGAGGTGTGTGTCTGTACTGTATATAGAAACTATACACATATTGAAAGTGGTTGACAAAAATACACTTTAAATAAACGTATAAAAATAAATTAACATCGGCGTAGTTCATAATCTTCACGTGAGTCACAGCAGTCGCGGTGTGTGATGTAAGTCAAACAATAGCAAAGGTGTACTTTACGAAAATAAGAAACGAAAAAATGGAAAAAATCGTTAAACATTTTAGTCGTATGACGGTTTTGTTATTAGATCGTTTGCGGACAAAAAGCTTTTCGATATATATATATTATATAACAAAACACTGTGCGAAAACGACGACAAAAGGCACAAAAGATCCCGGCTAAGTGTTTGGATGACTCACGCTCGATTCCCCCATCAGTCGCTATACTCTATTTGGTCCTATACCATATACTCGTATATATATATATATATATCGCATGTACGACGTTTTCCCGAATAAGCACCAAACCATATACATTATACACGTATTATACATACCTATATTGAGTGTATTTATTTGGCCCCGCGGAACCGAAACATCTATGCGATCGTAGAAGCGTCGCCGGCCGGTCGAGCGTATTGTAAATCCCAATCACGATAATAATTCGATTACGGGAGACCCTTCTCTATGTGCACGCATTCCGGCGGAAGTGAACGAGCAAGAAAAGTTTTCTGCTGTACAATGCATATGTGTACCCCGTCCGGTCGACGGTTAGATAAATAAATCGCAACGCTGACAGAGTTCTGGTCTACGTTTTAGGGGGAATTCGCACGGTCTGTACGTATGATTATATTATTACGATACAATTGTGCTAATAAAATTCAATGCGAAATCGCGCGAAAAAGCGGTGCACGGCGTTTCGTGTAGGCAATCTGCCAATGATTCCCCGATGACGATCGCGCGACGTATTATTATTAAAATATGTTGGCATTTCGTTCGAGGTTTACTAACAAAAAAGGATTTGGACTTGAGTAGCGTCGTTATATTAAGGACGAATAGCAAAGCTGGGCATTAACTAGTCATAGATAATTGAAGTTTAGTTAGAAAGTCGCTTTAAGACTATAGGTAGTTGATTTTAATTTATAATTACATCGTGACTTAATGAATTGAATTCAATACATATAATAATCTAATCTAATGCGTTAAAAACAAAAATAATACGCCTAATTAATTATTGAAAGGTATATCTATATTTGATACTACAAAAAAATTAATGTTCCGTTAAACGTAAACGTAATCTATGCTACAAGATAATAATCAATAATTAATATTTAGTATTTTTCGATAATATTATATTGGTACATTGATTCTAATATTATTTTTATTAATACCTTATATTTCTTGTGATAGGTATATATAGTTTAAAGTGTTTAAACCTGCACAACTATATTTATTAAATAATATATATATATAAATATAATTAGTATAATTCAATTATTCATTTAATGAATACTTTACATTTGAATAAACGGATTTTTAAATTTATATTTTTAAGTTATAAAAAAATAACCTACTCTTACTTCTGAACTAACTTAAGATTATTTTCACCAACTAACTACTAACTAATTATAATTTAGGAATTCGGTAAAGTACAAGAACTAACTTATAATTAGTTTTAATGTTGACGTAACTTAACTATATAGTTGGAAAATGACTAAATTTTGAGTCGAATGACGATTCGTCACATAACTATGACATCTATGACATCTATGTATTCCGTGCGGCGCCAACTCTGCTCAATACATTATATTATTTTAATTTCGTAAATTGCGTTGCCGAAAAATTCGTTGGACCGCAAACGGATTTTATGCGATGCCACGCCTGTGTTTTTTGCACGCGAAATTTCCATTAGCCATCTTCGTCGTACTGTGTAAGTATGGCGCGTGTATTATACTGCCGTCTGTCGCCGCACTCTTGTTGAGAGGGTTTAATCGAGGAAAACGAATAATGATTATCGAACGAATCGATATAGGTACAGGACTACTTGTGGACTGGTGTTCATTTTAGTGAAATCACACGTTTCAAAATAATTTTACGCCGTTAAGATGGCTCGTTTGAAGTATTATAAATGGCTGGCACTCATTAAAATACAAACCACACTTGTTCTTTATGATTGATTTTTTAATAAAAGAACAACGCAATTTTTTTATCGGACGTATTCTTGTAAAATCAGTAGCGGACGTCAATGAATAATAATATAATAATATAATTATCTACGCATGTGTATTGTTGAATACAGAGAGTAATAAAAATTAAATTTCATTCTTCCGTCTGTCGTACACTGCATCGGGATGAGTTATGTTGTAAAGTTTTAACTTGGAAAGAAATAACGATATATTTGGCTCATCATCAATTTCGACAGTATTGGAAGAAATTGTAATTGAATAGTATAATATTATGTTGAGATTCCATATTTGAGAAGTGATTTGGTCAAGTAAAGATTATACTGCAGCTTTTAAATGGATTGTTTTTATTCTAAAAGAATGAATTGTATAGCGATATTCTGAAAACATGTAAGGTTATATATTCCCAAATTGTTTATCAAAACCGAATACTGCTTGATCGTGTTTTTTATAACATAATTGCATAATTAAAGCATTTAAACTCTACAGTAGAACGATTAGTATTAGATTTTTTATCTGACATCAAATCATGTTTAGTGAAATTAACATCATTTTACAAGAACATAGATATATGTTGTGCTAAATCAAATCATTTTAATAATGCATAGTAAAGCTACATTTATAAGAGTAAAATATTTTGCTAAAAAAATGTTAACTTCATTTAGAAACATTTTTAAGTTTAACCTGTGAATCAAGGCCGGCGTGAATTAATATTTCATTAATTAAACTTGAAAAAAAGTACCTAGGTATATAATATTAATATACATACCACGATAAAACATTGGATTCTATGTAGGTACTGCAGGTTCATATTTATAGGGATCGTATGGATTCATGGATTTAGACCTCAAAATTTGAAGTACTTACACGGATCCTTTACCCAACATTGAATCGTTCATTTGACATCTAATGGATGATTGTATTTAAAACATAATTCATAGCAAAATATTCAGATTCAAAAATCACGACATTATTGATTTTCTATCATTTTTTTTTTAAACCATATTGTTTTATACGATGTAAACATTATTGAAAGGTTATAAATACGCGTAATACTTATTTTTACATGATGGTAAAATAAATTACTCATTATTATCTACCTATACCCTTAAAAAAATATGTATAGGTACATATTATGTTTTGTGACTCAATATAGTACGTACGTAGGTACGACATTTAATTTATACGAACATTTATTCGACGAAAAAAACGACAACTGTAGAACGAACAACTGCTGCAAAAGCGTAATAATATAAGGAAAAGGATAACCTAAACCTTTTGCGCCGAAAAACAATAATTAATTATTACACTCTACGCCGCATAATGCGTCTCTATCCGCGTGGACGATTGGATTTCGTCGTAAAATAACGAACAAGAATATTCGATTACACCCGATCGATTTTAATCGTAATTATATTAATATTTTTAGACGTATATAATTGAAGGTAGGTACATACTCGCGGTATTGTAATAGCGCGTAATATAATAAATACATATATGAATAACGGAAGATCGTAGCAGACGTTTGCCTGCAGTAAAGTTAATCGCGAGTTTTGACGTAAGCGCATATATGCACATAAATGCATAATAATAATGTCTGTATAATATGCATGCGAGCGCGATGCACTAGAAAATTCTTAATTAAATAATATTATCATTGTACGCGTATTGTAATATATGTATGCGCGTACCTACCGTGAGACCGGTCACGGGGAGGTAGCCAATCGCGGGTCTTGGCCGTACGGTGAAATAATAATAATTAGTACATATATAATAATGATATGTCGGACCGGCGGCGTTGTACATCGCGGTTGCAGCACCGGCGAACATTACATCATATCAAAGCAGTGATATTCGACGTCTGATCGTTTTCCGCGTGTGGAAGGCCACTGGTCCGATATCCGTCGTCGCAGTACACGATAGACGTTACGCATTTAACGCGATTGATGCACTTATTGTAAATTGTTCAGACGCAACCGCAGCAATATATTCTTCCGTTCGATTATTATACGGTACGTATATTTTAATGCGCAGTAAAATTTATAAAAATAACGTTTGAACTTTGCATATTATTATTAGGTATAACATTATATTTTAATGATATTTATATTTTTAAATCTCGAGCTCGATAACGTGCTGCAGTATATATGACGATGGTCATCGGCGTGTCGTGTTATGTGTTCGACGTTAAAACAACATAATATTATTATTAGGTATTTTATTTTTCTGTCGATGCGCTCATAACAATATAACGTCGTTGACCATAAACCCACTTTGTCTTTTAAATAAAAATACAAATCGTGTTTGTAATATACCTCCTATAATCTTAAATCTATAATGACTTGAATAACGATTTTCACTTTTTTTGGATTAAGTTTATGTTTTATAATATAGTGTTTCGGTATTTTCTTCGCAGAACACTGCTTTTGATAAAATTAAGATTGATTGTTGAAAATGTCGAGTGCGCATTATTATAATAAATTAATCGTCTTATCTAAATTGAATCATCCTCCTGTTTACTTTATTTCATTTGTTGTATACTGCTCGAAGAGAACATTTCCGATTTTATAATGAACTCACTCGTACTCAATGGATGATAAAATACCTATATTATGATTTTTATTATTTTTTTTCCATATTTAGAAATAATGTTTAATACTATGTAATTAATTTTATAAAAAATTTAAATTCGATGTAAAAATATTGACCGAATGCCCGCATGTTTGATCGGCGTCTTTAATAATGTAACTGTGTAAGTATATCTACAACTGCAACAGTGATTTTTGGTTGTTTTATCACTCTTTTTGTTAAACAATTGGTTTAAGCTTTGGGTTTTGATTTTATTTTTAATTTTTAACGATTTTTCGTATACTTGAACACAAACTTTTTCTATATCTATTAATCTATTTTTATTTAAGTGTCATGATTTTACACTATACAACTTTTGGCTGAAATTGAAACCTAACGCTTATTCAGATATGAAACTCGGTCTGTTATTATGAGACGTAGGGACATACGATTTCAGTTTTGATTTGTTATAGAAAATCGTTACCTATATCTAAAAAAAAATTGTCCATTAATATTATGCGTTATATATGAATTTATATGTGCCGACTGATATATTGTTAAGATAAAATTAGTCAAATAACATGAACAGCGAATACTTATATTTATACTTAAAAGTTAGATTTATCAAGATTAATATCTGACACATTTATTTTTATCACAGGCCTACTATAAACCATAATTAACACGAATAACCTACCTATTTTTATTAGAAAAAAAAACGTTTATAAATGTATAGCGTTCCACGTGATATGTGAAATTGCGTAGTTGTATAAATGTACAACTTTACTTTTTGTCTGTACATTATTTATTCATTGGTGGTACTGTAGTTTACGAAACAATCGTGTTTAAGGAGTCATATTATTGTTATATTTTATCAGAATGGAATCTGAAACAAATTATTCGTTATTATTATTAAAAATTGGCATGTGGTGATCATGAAATCTTATATTTGGGGATATAAATAATAATTTATGTTTTCTCACTGTATATTATATACGTGACTAAGTATAGGATATTGTATCGTATATTAGACATGAAAAACACGAATAATTTTTTATTGCGTTTATCGATCATACCACATTTTGATTTCCGATTGTGTATCATGATTCATATACTTTCTTTGTTCGACAATCATCAAAACATGGAATTCGTGCACAAATGTATAAAATAAAACAGAAACTGTATACTTTATATAGGTACGTTTAAAATAATCGCTTATGGCTTATCATATACGTAAATATAATATGTATAGGTATTGGTGTTTATATTATTTTATAAACTATAAAATATATTGTATTTAAAATAAGTAGTAGGTATCAACTTGAGCATTCTCGTTTATTTTGCATTACATTTTTATTTTCGACACTTGATGAAATAAGTAGATATGTAACCTATGTAAATAATAATTATTGTGATCTAGCAGTCTAGCATTGAATAATAATTTTAAATAGGTAATGTAATATATGCAGTAACAGTATACATATAGAGGTAAACATCAATTTAATAAGAAAACGTTTTACATAATCATACATTATATTATTTAACAATATACACCCAAACTTTGTGATTTAGGTAATTCTTGAGAACGTAAAATTATTTTAACAGTTGGAGTTAGATAGACGACTACCACATCACACTAGAATATGGTACACACTTTATAACACACTCGTGATGGAGACATATGTAATTTGATCATAGACGTTTGATAGGTACAGAAACTATATGTCTATATAGGTATACCTTCTATACAGTATTTTTACATAATCTTCTATCTACCATTTTATGCCACGTGCAATGAGTTTACAACTTAACATTTTGAAAAATGTGGTTTTCACGGTCAATTTTGTCACGTTGAAAATGTCTATACGATAATATCGTTACAGCTCTATGGACTTGGGACGTTTCTAAAATATATATATATATATAAGTACTTTGAAGTGATTTCTAACCGTAGATACTATCTTGTCGTTTGTTAGTCTAATGAGAGATAGTGCAAGTTTCAGTAGACGGAGCTAATATAATATATACGGAGGAGTACGTTTTGAATTTTAAAGTATATAATACATACACACACAATAAATCTAAAAACAAATCCTAAATTGTTTCAAGGACTGCTCATTTATAAACTCTTTAGTCTTTCGATCCGACTTCACGAACCGCAATGGAACTGTAGCGTATTATAATATTATATAGTAGGTATATATTATTATAACAAGTATAATATTATATCTGTAGTTTTATCGTACGTGTAACATACTGCACCAGACACAATACGCCTGTAGTGCATAATCTTACACGCTCACAGTCGCTCACGTCATATTCCAAAAAATCCAAAACAATGCAATAATTGAATAATATTATGTATATTGTATACGTTACACATGTACCTACTACTTCTGTGGCGTCTGTGCAATGTGCATGTATGATGTATTTGTGTAAACAATATGTAAGTCATAGTGAGTAATTTTTTGTCGTCAAGTAGGTTTTGGTAGCCATAATTATATAATATCTGCCGCGATTGACATAAAATAATACAATAATAATTTTACATACTTACCATAAAATGTCAGAATTTTGAAAATGTTAAAAAACATATAATATTACACACAATATGTTATTTGGTACCTATTGAATGTTTTTTATATTTATTTAAATCGTTTAGTTTTTACTATATGCACGTACGCGGTAAACGAACGCGTTATAAATAATAATAGAAGATATAGGTAACTGGTATATATAGGTATTAAAAAACAATAATACGCGTCTGTAGGTACTTTATGGTGCGCACAATGCGGTCCGTGCCGACAATATTTACAAATTTTGTACGTGGACTACCTATCTAAAATTAATACCTATCAAAATATTACTTGCGACTGCCAGACAACTCCGATATTCTGATTAAAACAGTTTTTCATCTAAAATATTAAGAGAAAAAATGTCTACAGACGGGTGTAACAAATGGATATCTTTAATTATTTTTCATTGAATTATTGCCTATTAATAACATTGGAGTTGTCCGATTCTGACTTTAAGCGCAACAAAGTTTAAGACAGCACTCCTTTTATTTCAATCCTTATACGAGTATACGATAAAACCTGTTTATACTTAAATAAATTACATTTTTATAGTTCAAGTTTTATATACATAAAACAAAAATATAATGAAAAAAGCGCTACAACTAGACAACATAAAAGTAGTTAAATTAACTTTAGAAATTAAATTACAATAGTCTGAAACACAATAGTATCAAGGTTTTATCTTTATTTTTATTATCATTTATTATCTCATACAGAAATAAACATTTTAATAGATTCTGCATTGAGAATTTCTAACCAACTGTAAATAATTTTTTACCTTTCTTGTAAAATATATGAAAATGAAGCTGCTGTTCAATAGTCGCAGCAGGTTCTATAAAACCCATGATTAAAAAAAAAAAAAATAATTTATTAAAAAATATATCAATAAAAATATTTTACTAAACATCTATAAAACCTAATATATAATTAATTGAAAAACTATTATAACTAAAAATGACACGCGTCGACATTTTAATAGAATATAAAATGCCATAAAATCAAATATATCATGTATTATACTAAAATTACTAAATTTCTATTAAAATATTAGATTAATTTTTCATAGATAAATCGCACCAAACTTCTAATAATTTTCTGGTTAACTATAGTATAGTCCATACTAAATTAGTCAACCGTTGAAAATATCGTTTCTCCGTTAAGTTAGATACATTATATATTATAGGTTTATATTATTGATCAAACGGTTTTATAAATACTGAAAATATAAAAAAAAGTTCATTTTCATTACGCACTTATAAATAATAATATTATTTATAATGGTATTGTCAGTATTGGAATATTTATTTGTACACTATTAATCTTCGAAAAGTAATGTGAACTATGTCCAACTAGAACTTTTTCTATAATTTATTCGAAAAACGCACGAACGAATTTTAAAATAAATTAGTTTTCACTACAGTGTCCTTGTTTTATATATATCCAGTGTAGTAAAACTATTTCATTCGCGGGCGATGATGAGCAAAAACTGGATCCAATCAGCTTGCCTGTCACCTCGGGGTGACATTATTCGCCGCCAAGAGTAATATAGGTTTGTGATGGCCTGACAAACGCTTGTTATAATATAAATATAAATATTGGGAAAAATAGTGTTAGATGAGTACATATAATATTATAATTTAGACATATCGTGCATTTAATGACGTAGTGTTGAGTTTTGATTTTTCAATGTGTATTTTATTTAGAACATTGAATGCTGCTACAAGTATACCTTTATTTATTATCATATACATTTTTTTTTAAATCAAAATTCGAAGTAAATCACGTCGTGTATATTATAGTCTGGATTTGTTTACGGTTTTTGAATAACACGTGCGTTTTGTTGTTACTCAGTTTCCCACAACTTCATAAATGGTTCTATAAGTCTGTATATTACAAACATAATATTAATTATTATAATACATAGTAGGTACTTACTAAAATGGTGAAATATCATATTGATACGCGTTACAGTAAGAATATAATATTAATCACAGGCGATGTGGAATCGAATGACTACTTCACTTCCATTCCTTTAAATTGTAAAAATAGTAGTTTATAGTTTTTTAGCTTTCGTTTTTATTTTATTAAGACATGTATAAGCATCATGCGCGATCAATCCAGTAGTTGGTTTTGGACGAGTCAGTAAATTAATGACATACTATATCATATTATTACAATCTACAGAGAAAAACACTCCTGCAGCTTAAAAACTGCCAGCCAAAAAAAAAATTAAGCATTTGTGACATTTCGAATTTGTGAGATTATTATATTATATGTGCGTACCATTATTTTTTGGCGCCTATCCGATTTTTTATACCGATACAAGTCTTCTATTTTTATAAGCTTCGGCTCGAGCACACGCGGACGAGTATTGCTATGGTCCACGAATATCCATAAGACAGTATTATTATTATTAATATAATTTTTCTTTTTCCATATGTACAAAAAACTTCATCTCCAAACACGTTTGCTCATTCGATGTGTACGCAACATCGCGTTTGAAATATATTTCGTCCTATTTTCAGTTAATCGTACTTGCATATCTCATACCAAAGATTTTGAAAAAATTATTGAGAGAGATTTGTGCGTCAGATACAGTGACTCGGGCTCAAAATCAAAAGATGCTATGTCAAAATGACAACATATTAAATATTGTTCGGGAGAAAAAATTTAAATTCAAACTGCTATAGGTAATATCTTTTTTCACAGTGAATAATTTTTTATTATTGTCAAAAATAAAAATTAACTTATTACTACGTTAAATTCTCTCATATAGGTTTTAAGCTAAACTTAAAAAATACAATAAAGTGGAAAATTGCAGCTAATGACCAAAGTATTCAATTAACGAAACCTGGTTATTCATATATTTTTTTATTTACTAGTTAGAACTTTTTTGTTCGTGATTGAAAGAATATTTTCTAGGAAACTAAACTCGATTAAACAAGAAGGTGACATGACGTGACGTGATATAAAAAAACTTAATAAATTACTATTATTTAAAGAATTTTTTATTTTGTTGATAATTAATGTTTAATAATTAATAATATTGTATCTACTATTTTATATCAGTACTCTGTAATTATTAAGATTAATCGTTTCCACTATTTTTACTAATAATAAAAAAAAATATATATTGTATGGTTGATAAAATGAATTTCAAATAGTAAATATAGTTGGTATAGATCACTTTTAAAGTATTAAATAATAAATATTTAAATTGTGTTGATTTAAAATATTTAAATTTTTAATCGTCCTTTAAATAATGTGTTTAAATTGTTGTTTATAAGTTTGAATTGGATAGCATTGAAATTCAGTCTATATGATAAATATAGACTATATAAATAAGCAGTTAATCAAAAAAATAAGGTTAGCATTTTCTGTCTCGTATCTATGGTATGTAGGTATATTCTATTTATTATATTATTTAGATATCTATCTAAAAAATCCCTCTGGATGTGACATCCTGTATGTCCCATAAAAACAAATAACTTTTAAATTGGTATTTTTATCTTAAAACTCGTGTAATACGAAAAATTGTCTTATATAGGTACTTAATATTATTAATGATATCCTTATTATTATAAGGAACAAAAACTTGAGTTTATTAAAATTCAATATCGTCGGCTACATACGAAAACATTATATTTGAACATTTTGAGTACTATACAAATACAATATAATATGTGTAATGTTTAATTGCATTACATAATACTATAACGGACAATAGGTGTTTAAGAGTTCGAGTGAAGGATATTAATTTTTCTCGTCAATAACACCTATATTATAACTGGTAATACAATCATTATTGATTAATAACTACCCGAGTAGGCGAGTAGCAATTGATGTTCATACGATGATTCATTTACAAGTATCAATTTTCGGTGCGGAACACAGTTATTTGTATAATATGTAATCAAATATCAATAACCGTTGTTGGAAAATAAGATCATATTATTTAAATAACATGCAATAAAATGAACAGTAGTCGAATATTATGATCTTGATGAATCGATTAATTCTCAGCAGATCTGACGATAAAATAATTCTTCACTAAATCAGAAATATTCTTACACAGTCTTAATCAGTGGCGTATCCTACTGAGAGGGGTTAAGCTGGTTAGAGAATTATAACCTCCTCCTTGAAAAAAATAACTGGATACGCCACTGCTTACATTTCAACATAATATAATATACATTTTTACAAGTGCAGTATTAATCTTATTTTGGTAACTTTAAGCATCGCGTATCAGGTCATCCATACTCTACTGAATCTGAATATAATTTCAAAATAACATAATATATTATTGACTCTGATTTGAATGTATTTATTAACTTTTATTTTTATTAAAAATTAGAATGTTATTAATAATTTATGAGAAAAGTTTAATCAATCAAATGTACCTACCTACCTATATAATATTATATATTATAATCATGTTAATCTTTAATCGTTATAATATTTGATATTAATCAACGTCCAGTAAATTTACTTTTTACAATACTACTAATTGAATCTTTATTATAATACAAGAAAATACATAACTTTTGCCCGATAAGATTCTTTTAACAGTTTCTAAGCACGTAGAAAATAAATATAACTAATTATTTAAATCTTCTTACTCAAAAAAAAAAAAAAAGAAATATGAATTTCTATAAGGCTATAACTTATTTAACAATTTAACATGATTGTCAATTGCATTGTCTTTGACATCAGATTAATGAACTGTCAGATGCGTGGTACGAATAATAAATTGAATGAATAAACTCATATATTTTAAATAATATATTTTTATTTATATATATAGGTGTTATCAATGTGGCTTCGTGTTTTGACCATAAATTATAAAATACATAACTCAACCATTGATTAGGAGATACCCATGACTATAAGTCTATAACTATAACCTTAGCAATTTCAAGTTTAATTTATTGATTGATATTATAACATTTTTTTATTAACTATATGAATGTTATTAATTGGCTTGTATTTCCCTGTAGAATTTATATACAAAGTATTTTTATAATTAGGCAAGTGTAACATATACAAATACTTGCATTTTATAGGTAGGTATTGATAGCGCCTACAGTAATTTTCGATTAGTAATTTTTTTTTACAATGTGAAGCATAAATTAAATCATTTTAAATTTTATCTGTATTATAGCCTGTATAGATATATAAAATATGTTATAAATTATAATGTACCTATTTATTTCAGACCATAATACATTCAATCAAACTAAATACGATCCGTAAAAAGTATATCATAAAAGTAATAAATATTTTATTTGGCATAGGTAGTACATAATATGATGTTTAAAATGAAAAAAAAAATTTAATATATATTTTACTAACCCCAATTCTAATTCTGTTCATTTTGATATAGATGAATTTTTTTTTTTTAATTCAGGAAAAATGTTTTTAAACGATAATCTAATAAAAATCATAATATTATATTATTTTATTGCTTTTATAAATACTAGTATGATATTTTGTATCTTTATTGGTGTTTTGTTACGAATATAGGTACCTAGCGGCTAGTACCTATACTTAGGTAACACAATATGTTATATACTTATAACTTATAAGGTAATTTAATACATTTTATTTGACTCACTAATCATAATAATATAATTAATAAATTAAATACAAACACCTGAAATGAAAACTGAAAATTTTTCTACAAAACAAAATTATTTCTTTTGATTTATTTAACTTGATACAAATCTAAAAAAGTTATCTATGTATATTATTTGAACATATTTTTTTAAACGTTTGAATTCATTAAAATTGTATTTATTTTGACTATATCTTCATCGTAGATTTTTTCATAGCATATATGGGCTTATTACAACTGCATGCAATTAGCAATTAGCAATTAGTATGAGTTTATGCAATGATTGAAGTGCATCATTGCAAATCTCAACTATGCCCTAAAATCTCAAGCCGTTTTAATATTAATTAGTGTTTAAAAGAAACCTCTTCTCGTAGGCAAACTGTGATGATACACGACAGCGTAGAGTGAGGTTTAAAAATTAAAATTACTTATTCATTTCCATACAATAATAAACTAGATAAGAAAATGGATGTTTTGATGAGATATAAAAGGTCGTTGTTATTCTGTTGACTGTAGTTTTATAAAATTGTATAATACATACAAAATAGTAATAGCTTTTAAGTTTTAAGTATGGGTTTTTAAACCAACCGTTTGCAAGTATAGTAACTATAATACCGTAAAATACCGTAAGTATAATAAAAATATTAAAAGCATACAATCTGTTCAGAAGGCGTGTTGATTCGAATTTGAATTATATAATTTCCAACATAATATTATCATTACAAGCCCATGCGGCCATGTCCCATATATTTGGTTAAAAATAAAAAATTAAAAAATAACATTAATTAATATTATGTGTTAAATAATAATTATTATATAGGTAGTACAGACTACAGAGACAATTTTAAAACAGTTATCGCACCAATTAAAACTATTTAACAACATTATCGCTATATAAGATTACGATTATTGCTCAAAGAATATTATATGTTCTATATTATAACGAGTTAATTAATAATTATAAACTTTCGGCGATAATAATGTTAAAAGGCCGATTTCACCGAACAATATATAAATATTATACACGATTTAAATATAATATTATCTGTTCTAATACGTAGGTACGTATATCAATTATCAATATAGGTACCGCATTAATAAGATTTGTTATCGTTTTCCGCATTATATTCATACCGCCGTAAAATATAGCAGCATTTTTCACAATATGACGAAATCGAATAGAAAATAAAACTCATTACGATCAATAAAATGTGATTAGAATGTATTATTAAAATCGTGATCTTATAAACTCCAAACGATGACGAACATTATTTACAAGCCTATTTAAAGTTTTTATACGTATATAGTATATACGTACCTATTATAATTATTATAATATATAAGGTTAGACGATGTTTCGATGAAACCATCATCTCTCACAAATCGCATGGTACGCTGCAACACGATTCATTGTCATCTAAAAACGTATACAAAAAAAAAAAAAAAATAGTAAATAACTGTATTTTTCTTTCTAAACCTTTGTGGTTCTGTTCGGTGCGCCTTGTAAAACTAATGACAGCCTATACGCCGAAAAAGGAAACGGCTGCACACGATTTACACGCGTTATCATACTTTTCGATTCCTAATCTTACCTATATTATTCAGTGTGTGTATATAATATTAATAGGCGTTGATGCTGCAGAGTATCTCTCTATCTATATATTATACGATACCGTTTTCGTCAGACCTTCGATACACAATACTATACCAGTTTTGACGTCGCCTCTGCATCGGTCGACCTTTCTCTTCTCCACAAGAACCGTATAACGGTTATTATAATGATAATAATATATATATTATATACTCGTATTATAGATGTATGAACTGCAGCTGCACTACCACAGCATTGTGAGTGCACATACCAATAACAGAGAATCCGTCATTAACACAATAACACTAAATACATATTATAAGTCATAACCATAACCATCTAAATAAGCCGTTAATTAAGTGTCTTTATATTGTAATATAACTGCAGCAGAAAAGTCATACCGGATAACACTGCAGTGGAACGGTTTTGACGAAACACTGTTATACTAATAAAATCGTATTTTATACACACATCGTTATATTATCATAATTATAATAATATACATAAATACCATCGCAAACATATAATAATATTATATATGTCTCACCAAATCGTATAATTTATTCACACGTAAGCCTACCGCAGTATTATAATCACACAACTTAAAGTGCTAATACGGTAAAATCCTTTGTTGTCGAGATGGACGATTATGTTGCTATAATATTCTGCAGCAGCAATTTAATGTAAATCATGAATAATATTGCAATAACTCGAAGGCATTTTATTATTTTTTATCGTTTTTAATTCTTGTTCTTTTACTTTTACCTATTACTCCAATATCACATGCGTGGCCGCGAGAATCTGATCGATGATTTTTATAAAGGTCTAATAAATAATTATAGCTATATTATTATACAAAAGTTTTCTAATTTTCTTCTCGCCGAGTGCAAGGGATGTGATTTTTATTTTTTTTTATGTACCATTGCCTACGCGCGACACATCACTATTATATTAGTGTACAATTAAATGAAAAATCGCGAAATGATTACTAGTTCAATGTCGTTGTAATTAATGAGTGTATAAAAAGGGTCAAATACATTATTATTATTATTATTATTATTATGGTAGTATAATTGGTAGTCGTTTTCAATAAGAATAATATAGTATTATGTCTGATTGCGAAACGCATCAGATATTAAGAAAAAAAACCCTATGAGTTCATCGATCAAACATCTACATAATAATATAATATGTATTTTATTTGAATGACTTAATTTTGATTTTAAATAACGATACGTCATTATATGAATCGATATGTGTGCATTTAAATTTTAGCTGCAGCTTGTTCTGTAGTCTATACGCATGTATACGGCGTATAAATCGTATAATAATGTCTTTGTAGTATCTATATAGTACGACGTTTTTTGGAACAATACAATAAGCACGATTATATATATGAATATTTTAAAATAATAACAATCGTCGAGAGAATGTGAAAAAGAAAAACATAATTACACACATTGCGGGTCACACGCTGTTAATTCCAAAAGACGTTGCTTTATTCTACCAGATTAAGGCCCGTTTGTATGTATATTATAAAAAATAGTGTGCTACGTTATAACATTAAATCCCATGACCCATACTTATATATTATAATATAGTCACCAACACAAGATTGAACGTTTTTCCACGTTGTCATTTGGTATACAGGGGGATTTTTTAAAAATAAATATATATACATACTTTATAGTGCATATACGCTTATAATAATAATAATGCGCCAGATGAAATTTCGACGCTGACAATCGTAAAAATAGCAGTTAAGTGTCCTCGTACACACCCCAAAGTTATACGGAGAACATATGTGTGTGGCTTGTATATAATGCACACGCACGGGAAATTTTGACGTTGAATACCGACATTAACAAAATATGTACTTATAAGGCCGTTAATTTTTCATTTGTTTAATCATAATATTACTACACACGTCTACAATATTATTAGTATATTTGCGGTCGTAATACGTAGAATAATATACAATGCTATCAACTATTCGCCATTATTATTTATTATAATATTTAGACCGAATAAATTTATTATTTTTTTTTTCGTTTCATAACACTGCAAATACCACAACGGGGTCTTATTGTTCACATGTAATGTATAATTTTTTTTCAGTGAGAAAACAAATGGTGGTATTTGATAATTATGTCAATGTCGGGTATTTCGCTAATATTTAGTATCTGTACAGTATACATGGAATATAGTATTATATTATTATCTACTTGTATTATTCACACGGTTTATTAGTCATATATAGATAACAGTGATTATTACGCGTGCACGTGTGATTTCTTTCCTTCCGCTTTCGTCTTCGAATTATTATATCCTACACATTAGTTTTTTGGAATAACGATAATTTTGTTCTCTATCTCTATAGCGTACACCGCGGGTACCTAATTATTTTACTCTGTAATATTGTATAATTAAGAAATTCAAAATACAGGTAAAGGCTAACATATTTTATAAATCGAACGGTGAAAAACAACAAGAGAGGTGTATAAATTACAACTTTTTCAAGAAAATTAATTATATTTTTCAAAGTACCACAATAATTATCACACTGCATTGTTATGTATAATATTATGTATATTATGTAATCCGCGTTATCCAGTCTTATGATTTTAGTTATCATGACATTTAATTTATTGGAATATTTAGATATTTTATTTTGTCGCATACCAGCTACAGGTACGCACATTCAATATGATATGATATAAATATATATTATACATTATACGTTCTTTAGGGTGTAAAAGTAAGAATTATTATGAATATTTTTATACGTCGATTATTAAATTCTTATACACTTGATACAAAAACATATTTTATTCAGATCTAAAATACAAAATTTAGTAGAATTATGATGTATCTATGCATTATGAGTATAATATAGTTCATGTATATTTTATTTTTTATATATTTTTGAATTTTATAGTTATAAATATTATTATTATGGGGTGATCTATAATCAAACAATTGTTTTAATCAAAGACATAAATCATTTATAGTATAATACTATGATTTTTTTATACCTTGACTACTTTTAGAGGGCTTCAATATAATATTTATTGGTATATGTATATCTATACATATTCAAAACCTATTAGGAATATCGATATTAATACATATTTTTCTAATGAAAAAATGTTCATAATTTAATTATTATTAATATTAGGTGTATATGACTAGGTAGTCAATGTACGTTTTAATTTGATTGCACGGAAATAAAAAATAATGTTGGCTATACTTATTCATTAAATAGAAATTCAAATAAGTGCAATGGTCATTCTAAGACAAATACTCTTGTAAAACTTGTTATCGGTATGCAATGTATGCAATTATTGTTAATAAATTTGCATGTATTACTTATAATATTATATAACTATATCTTCAGTACTGGATGCACCAAGTTTAACGAAATTTTCCTTAACCTTAGTGGTTTTTTTACATAATTTTGACACATATAAGTTCTACATTTTTATTGCCTTTCAAATAATTTTATATGTGTGAGTGTTTATACTGTATAATATAGATATTAAATAGCTATATTATCATAATACAATATACGATGCCTCAATGTATTTTGTCCACGTAATTATTTTAAAATGTTATTTAGATTTACTAAAATTATTACTATTTAAGATTAATAACATAAATTTTATTTTCTAAGTGCCTAACCTAACCTTGCTACACCATTAAAAAAAAATCGCAATTTGCAATAAACAAATTAATTGAAAAATTACGATTTTGAGGGGCCCATAATGCGTAATGTACCAATTACAAATATAGGTATAAATATTAATATTTTTTCAATATTATATTGAAATTATTTATCTTTATTAAGTTTATAAAAATTAAAGATCAAAAATCTGTTATCTATGTTTAAGTTTAAGTACAATTAAACCAATACATTACACATATTATGACCTAGATATTGTAGAAACGCATAGGCGTATGTGGATTTTTAATTTAATTTTAGAAGGGGTTAATATTTTTAAGTAATTTGAAGCTGCTGCAAACAAAGCAGCTCCTTCATCCCGGCGCTTGCATAAGTCTACTTTCCTTAAACACTAAAACACTATACAACATCTATGTATACTTACCAATTGTATACATTTTACTCATGCCTCATGCGTATTATTACAGCTATCCATATATTTTATGGAATCCGTACAGAAAAATTAGTATTTAAAAATAATGATAAAAATATTATATTAATAAAATATTTGTTTTTTTTTACTGCAAATAAGTCTAAAACTAATACAGACTATTCTCATTTATTATTTACTATAGTATACTCGTACTAGATAAAATTACTTTAAAAAAATGCGAGTTGTCAACTGTATTTAATATTACTAACAGAATAATATTTTATTAGAATCAATGTAGGTACTCTTATTTAAGTGTTTTGGCGTTTTCATTAGTATTTTAAAAGACGTCATACCTACATAATTGCGTTGTTCGCTCAAATATTATAAAGAATTGCCTATTATCAAACTTAAGGTGTAAGACAATTATCTGTGTTGTCTCGTTGGGTTTTTACAATTATTTAATTTAAGGCGTGTTATGAGTATGTGAAATATTAAAATTGAATAAAGCTTATACTCGCTCATAAATTTAAATATTGTAAAAAAAAACCCAAGGAGACAACACTGATAATATTAGGCCCCAATTCTTGCTTATGGTTATACATAGGGTTATAGACATATTTGAAATTGTGTTGATAATATTTATATTATAATATATTATGTAATATTAATGCTATAGGTATTAATGTATTATATTATACGCAGAAAAGTAATCTTATAAATAATAATATAAATGCCTATATTTATATATATATATATTATAACTGCTATATATTTAGTATTAAGTATTTACTAGTTATTGAAACATATAATATTAAAATTTTATATTGATTCAAAATTCAATTAATATTTTTAGTTTTATTGAAAAATAGTATCTATAACTTATATAAATACCTATATTGCCATTGCTATATCGGAACTAAATATATATGTAAATATTTTTTTAAAAGTAAAATCACCATTAGTATAATATATAGTACCTATATATTAATTATTAATATATAACTATAGATAGTTGCCGTCGTTTGGAGGATTGTATAATATATTTAATGTAGGATTGTAGTAGGTAGATTAGGCCAACAAAAATACTCGAAGATAAATTTATCAAACGCTTTCAAGCGTTTAATTGGATTGGAAAAAATATCACTCAACCAATACCAGCCTCTGACTCTGACGGTGTTTCGACGAAATTAGATAGCGCTTGTACAATATATATAGTATATACTATACATTATATCATTAAAATTGTTTACACATGACATTATAAAATTATCAAACATTACATTAGTTAGGTATTCTACATCGCATACGATAAGAATTTTTTAAAAAGGCAGGTGAGTACCGCTTTACTATGCATTTGGTGAAAAGTGGATCACTATTAATAATATAAGTCTGTTAAATTTGAATTCAATTATAAATCATTGTATAAAAAATAACAATTCTTTATTTATATTAAATTTCTAATAAAATAATTTACTAATTTTCGCGATTTTTATGAAATTCATTAAAAATAATTCTAAGTTAAAACGTTTTTAAAAAATAAATTGTGACTACAGATTTTACAATTTTTGATATTTTTTATAATATTCTTTACAGTCACATCTTTAAAATATTATTATATTTAGACTGACTTCAAGTTAATTATTTATACCATTATAATAGGTTTAAATTTACATATAGGTATCGCATCTTCGACCTCTTTCAAAAGCAAAGCGTGGGGTTTTGGTATAGTATTAAAAACTCGAATAATACACGCATTTCAATTAAAATAATTTTGACTAACTTATCACCTGTGGTTAATTCTAGTTTTAACTATAGTCAAAACCAGAATTGACCAAATAAGGGATTTGTGGAAACTAGTTTTGACGGATTTCGGGTTTTAACTGTGATATTTTTCTAGTATGTCGGTATGATATGGTTAGAATTGTTAATAAAAATAAATTTGAGTTAAACTTATTATTCTTATATAGGGTATCATAAATAACATAATTATCTAATATAATATTACAGAATACCTTATTGAAATCGAGGTTGATCGAGATGAGATGTTATGTTAAAATAGTTTTTCATAAATTTGATAACAATGATTTATTGTTGAATTAAATTTATACACAATATTCATTAAAATAACTTACTCAATGATGAAGTATAAGTACAATTTTTTCGTAATGTACTTGCCTATATAGTAGGACAGCTGCAGAACCAGCTTTCCTTTATTTTTTAAACATAAAATTATAATAATTGTTACAATTATTATTTCCGATAGTTTGTACTTCAATATTTTGGCTCGATTTTAATTTTTAATAACCAAATGCCAATTGGCAGATAGTTCATAATAATTAATAATAATACCTATAATAAATGAAATGTTCATTATGAGTGTTTAGAGGGCAAGAAGATAATCCTGGCTGATGACTTTGCCTTATAATGTTTACATTTAGATAAATTATTTAAAAAGTTATTTGTGATGATCAATGTAATACATCACTTAAATAGAAAACATAGTGATATGCGTAGAAAGAATAAAATATTGAAATGCAACGAATCAAATCTTGTTTCAAATATTATGCGCAGTATATATTATTATTATAATATATTCTTCCATTTCTTCCAACCGGTTTCAATTATATTATTTCTTGCTACTGAACTTTTACTAAATTTAATAAAATTATAAATGCTTATAGTTGTTTAGATTGTAGAACGTACATCTTCGTTGTGTAAAATATATTTAGCCACGGCGTATATGCAATAAAATATTCCAAGATAAACATTATGCGTTAACTATGGAATATAGTTCCAAGCTTCCAAATGACTGTAATTCCTACGGCGTATATTTATATTTATACTGAAAACAATCGACCATGTTTATATATTAAAATCATGTGATATTGTGTATATGCTAGGTATTAACTAATAAAACTAATACTAAGTATACAGTTCTAATCCTTAGGTGTTAAAATTAAACATTTTATGAATTGTTACGCACAAAATAATATTCACATATTTTAGAATATATTACAGTTTTAAGCATTTTTACTCGTATATAAAAATTTTAACCATAATTCGAGAATAAACTAAAAAATTTTAAAGATTACAAATATTTCTATAAATAACATGAAATAGCAAAAGTATCTTTTAAATTTTAGAACTTTTAATAAATATAGGTAAATGTAATTATAAAATCACACTGCTATAGAGCTCTAGTTCTATATATACAGCTATATATGCATTTGAATAATAACAAAATACTCAATCGATTTTGTCTAAAACTGGCTTATTTGTGTACAATTTTTCATTTATCCCTAACTTTTCATTTTTTTCCTATTATTTGAAAAGTACCGACTGAGAGTTTTTTACTTTTACCTAAGCATTAACTAGATCCAACTTCCTATTAGCCACTGCCTTCAAACTTGAAAAATTAAATATTTTTACTACTCATAAAGTCATCATTATTGTAACACCAATATATATTCATCGTTTTAAATCCTTAAAATACATAAATTATATAATTCTATTGAAATATAAAACCCTACCTAATATTTAAATTGTAAGGATTACAAATGTTTGTACATTGTAAATTTATGAATGTAAAATAAGCGTTTGTGACGGAAATAAAATCTCTGCATACATAATATTATGTGTATAGTTAAATTAATGTTCTATAGTCAGTATAGTCATTGTGTATAGTTATCTTTTTAAATATCCTATTACATTACATGAACTATTTTTTTTTATATATATAATATGTGACAAGTCCAATTTGTATAGGTAGGTATCAAGTTTTATTGTTTAAGTATCAGTTTTTGTAACATTAAAATTATTTGAATCTGCTGCTAAGAAATATATTAGTCACACTCTTTATTAGCATACATTCGGTGTCCCCGTACAGTGCTAGATTAATCGTTGGCCCCCCGCCAATTAAAAATTAATTTTACCAGTGAAAAAAACCCGCTTACCTATCAAGGGAGATGGAGAGGAGAGAAATGTCATTAACCGTAGGCCTACATTCATTAGAAACTAACCAAAATGTGTATTTTATCAGTTTTTCTGTTTGAAAAGCATTGTCAGCACCTGCAGGCACTGGTAAGCACTAAAAACCAGTAGTTGTTCAAATCTACATAATCCACAAATTTAGTGAAAGAGTTTTTTAGTTTAAAAAACACTTGGTTTGATTAACCAGTAATTAATTTTTAAATTTTTTGTTCTACAGACATATTATTAAAATGTCAACACAGTTTCATAATTACTAATTATAAATAAATATTCCTGGTATTACTGCGATGGTGGCTGTTTGGTAAAGATATATAGGTACAAGCACATAACCAGAAATTTTTTAGAGTGTATTAAATTTAGATTTGAATACAACTTGGGTGGGATTCATACACTCTCCGTTGTAGTCCTTCTCAAATACGAAATCATAAATTAATAGTCTACAATAATATCATTAAATGTGAAATAAAACCAAAATATCATTATCATATTTGAAGCACTTAAACACTATTAGTAAATATTTTTTTGTATAAGCACAGTCACGGGAGGATATTACAACATCAAAACCACAAGCTAAGTTATTGAGTAGCTTAATACTATATAGTATTTAATTCTAAATAGGTACATGTCAATATGTCATAATTAACAATTCATTTATAAGTACCTGTAATACATTCTCTTAAAAATTAATAATTTATAACACGTTATCGTACAAACATTAAATAGCATCTATAAAGACTTAAGTATCAAATCATTTAATTTACTATTATATCTATTCTGCCTTATGTAAAATAAATGGAGATTGTTAATATATATTTTAATAAAAAAAAAAACTGCTATAGGTACCTCTTGTGGTTAGTAAAATAATTTGTAACCTAATTTTAGCTTTAGCTTTATAATGATAAAAGAAATGTAAAAAAGTGAAATCTTTTTAATACCGACATAATCATTAAAAATCACTGAGGACGCATTGCTTAAGATGATTGGTTAGGTTAATACAGTCACAGTATTGTATTCCATATGCAGTAACAACATTAACAGGATTTCAAATATAGATTATTAAAAAATAATAGGTTAGTAGGTATTAAATAAGTTAAATTACCTATTGATGTATTCTTATAACGACTGCAATACATTTAAATATATAATAGTAAGATAAAAATTGTAAAGTATAGACTACAAATGAATTCTATATGCTTAAAGGCTAATATAATATATTCCTATACAGTAAACACGATACACTAAAATTATATTGTATAGCACTATAGCGTGTCGTGTGACGTGACAGTAAATTCTTAGATGATATTAAAAAGGTGTTTATAAATATATTATTTTGAGACTTGAGTCTCGAGCTCATGATTATCTAAAGTATATAATAAGACGTATATACTTGTGTCCGGATATTATAATTTATAATAAACTCATGTACACATTATTAATACATAAGTATAGGTATATACATAAACAGTATAATATAGTAAATCCAAAATAGAGACGGCAGGTGCAGGAAAAAATAAAAATTATAAAAACAACCTCGTGACAAATAAATGTTTGAGCCGACACTTTATGGAGTCGTATCACGTCGCATACAATATTATATATACATTATACAGTTGGTCGGTAACACGTGTTTGGTATAAATATGTATAAAGCAATTCGTTATTCGTTTAAGTGTCTACATTCATTATTCAAAAAGTTTTGAATCTTTTGAAAATATTTTATTTTTACATAATTTTTTGTCGTTGGAAATCAAAATTTTTTTAATATATATAATATATATTATATATATTTCTATAGTTTAATAATGTTATAATTTATTAAGTTTTTATTTTTTGACAGTACATTATACATTTTGAAATAAAATATTTTTTGGAGTATTTCAATAAATTAAAATAAAATGTTGAACCTGCATATAACAGCTATTAAATAGTGATAATTAGTTTAAATTTAAACTTATAATTGAATTTTTATTGATTGTATAGATATAACAAAAAATTTAAAATTTAAATATAAATAATTTAAAAAAAGAAGATGTCCTTATTAGCTAAATGCACCATTCTAAGAAGTTTATATAATTTAGTAGTCATTATAACATATTAACATATAAGAATTAATAATGTAGAGGATCATCGAAGTAGTGGACCATTCAACGCCACTTGGCTAAATTTTTAACACTTATAAAACCATAAATAATTAACTAGTTAATAGTTACTATACTTACTTCTTATCCAAAATTCGACTATAATGTACCTATATATCGAAACACTTCGAATAATGTTATGGCCGTCACATCAAATTATGTATAAAAATGTTTCCAAAAAATTTAAGGCACCAAAAATAACGAGTGTTAGAACTTAGAGTGTACAATGCGTACATTGTATAGACACTTAAATGGATTACCCTGTATATAGTTGTAAATAACAATATACTTGAATACACTGCTGTCTGCAAGTATTTGAATATATATTCGGCTCTTACGTGACACGCTAGCTGTAGCACGATAGGGGGTATCTTTATGGTTATTTATATATACAGGGTATTTCGTCATGTTGATTTCGTGTCTCAACATGATACTGTATAGTATTAGGCAGCTGCAAAGATGTTGCCCAGATTTATGTAAATATTTTATAATCTGAATTACTAATATACATTAAGTATTCAAACATAGTTATGTCAGTTTTAATGTTTAGTCGAGAGGTAGATAAACGAGTAAATACATCACGCAGTAGGAGGGCGTGAACAAGCGAACTCAATAATACATACCATATACCTAACCATATAGAGCCACTAGGCTAGAGTTAGAGAACCGGCTAAATCTATTTTCTCGGTAAAATTTTGTTGCTTGTTTTTAACGTTTTGTATAGATTTTAGAGATTATAATAATATTGGAGAAATATTTTCAGAAAATGAGTTCCTACTCCTATTAACAATATTGACTAGGTATATTATATAGTATACTTACAAAAAAACTGAATCGATCCTCGCCTACAGAATTAGCGATAAATTTTATTGGTAATAATCTCCTTGTAGATAATATTATCAATAATGGATATGAATTGCATGTGCCGTTACATTTATTATAATATTTCACAGTATGCATAGATTTCAGATGAAAGGCATGAATATATAATAATAATATGTTGACTGATGGGTGTTAATATTAAGCATCAAAAATATACGATCTAATGTAAACCGGTTATCGTCGACCGACTCTACTATTGGCTAATGCTTTTTATCGTGAAATAAAAATATGGTGATTTTTTTTCTTATGAATACCTATTTTAAAATTTTACAGATTTTGGTCTTTGATTAAGCAAGTAATTCCTAAGCGCGACATGTCTTCGTCATTGCCTTACAAGCAATTCGAAGATGACGATAACCAATTGGAGCTCCTTCCGTCGTCGGTAAGATTGAATACTATTCAAATTTTCAAATAAGCCACAAATTATAAAGTGATAGCTATAATATAGGTAGTAGCATTGATTTTATAATATATAAGTATATTATAAAATCAATGGTAGTAGGCACTGTACAGTTGCAATTCAAAATTAAAATAAAACGCGGTAAACGAACGTATGCTTTCCTCCATGAATTGTTTTTCAGAACCAATGTTATCAACATCATCATAATATTACTATCATACTAATAATTAATAATAACAACAACAACAACAACAACGCTATGTTATTGATATAAGTTCAACAATTTTTTAGCATTATTTTCTTGTATCTACTATAAACTTTGACATATTTAGTTGGAATATAAAATTCTACTGTCCTTGAAGATGTTCCATAATATGTAAGTAGTAATAATAGTATTAGTAATTATGTAAATTCGATGGTTTCAGGCGGAGATTAAAGTTTATAATGTTGATGGTACATGTGAAACAGTTTCAGTTACTCCGAAGACAACTCCCGAACAGATATGCTCCAAAATAGCCAAAGAAGTTATCTGCACATCTTACGACTGGTCAATTGTGGAAGTTTGGAAAGACGTAGGAATAGGTAATTTTGTTGAAAACTGTACCCTTGCTTATTAGTTTATTAGTCGTTATACTTAATAATATATTATATTTATTTTTTTTAAGAGAGAACAATAGAAAATCACGAATCCGTGTTATTGTGTTACCAAAATATGGGGGCTGATGAAAACAGGATATTGACGCTTCGTCTAAGCAACAAAATGTTTCACATGTTTAAGCATCCAGAAGTAAATTTTATTTTATGTGTAGAGTATACCATGAGAACTTGAATTAAAAGATATCTATTTTTCCAGTCAAGTGTCTTAACTCTAAATGCTTGTTCTATATGTATATTTCTTATAACAATTATAACTATTAATGTTTTTTTATAGGAATTCTCACTTTACAGAACATGGGATCTTAAAAAAAAAAAAGAAGCCAAAATTATACAGGTAATTTAATTAAGCTTTTAAACAGAAAAAAAATATTTTTCTATTGTTACAATTTGAGTTTATAATAAGAACATAGAAAAAAAGAAAAGAAAAATTATTGATAACTTCTCCAAGTTATATTTTTTTATTTTTGGAAGAAAAAAACTTTTGTATTTTTAATTGATGTAAATTAGTATATTTCATTTAATTTAGATCGAAATTAAATCCTAACTAAAATGTTTAAGATAGATGTAACATATTTAAGCAATATATTATATCGGGGGTGACCAAATTGTGGCTCGCATCTTATTTATAAAATCAAAATTTACTTATTATTGTTATGTATTTTAATTTTTTTGGTAGGCATTTATTAAGATTTATCAAATTATATAAAATGTACCTATTTAATAACGTATCAGCTTAATTGTATTTGCCCATATGACTTGCGAACACATTCATGTTGGCCATCACTGTATTATATTATATAATTACTTAATTTCTTCATTATTAAATGCCTTATAAATTATAACCTATATTTTATGTAAATATTTAAAATTATAATTGAATTATTTATAAAGAAAAAACTAAATTCCACTTTAAATACTTAGATTAAAATTTATCTAATTAGTTTTTATTATACAAAATAGGTAACATCATTAAAAATTTAACCATTTCTTTATTGGCTGACCTAGTATTTTGTATTTTTTTGTTGTTCATAATTAGACTTATATTATGAGGTTGAGGAACAGCCCATTTTTTATTTGTTTATTATTCCAGCTCTATACCTATTGCGTTGATTGTTCTTAATCAGAATGTTAATTATTTGAACTTCAGCCAAGTTTAGAATATCAATTGGAGGCCAAGTTGAATTATTTATTTAAAATTTTATCTTTTGTAAATCATTTGATTCATTATAACAATTTTTATTTTTAAATATAATTTGTATTAATGTAGGTATATATTTTTTTTTTAGTGATTATTAATAAATAATAATCACTTGAACTCGAAATTTGAAGCAAATCAATTTTTTAATATTTGAATAATAGTTTTTTAAATTAAATTGTGTTTAATAACGTGTTTTTCATTACTTGTTTCAACTAAATTAACTTTGATAAATATTAAGTTAGATTTTCCTTTCAAGAAGCTTTTTTATTTTCTATTTTTGAATAATATTTTTATGATTTCAAGGCATTAGGCATGATGTTTATTTTTATGTTAATCTTGAGTGACTCTTGGTATTTCGTATTTCGTATTAGAAATATTTTCTATCTTAATAAATTAAGTATTTCTTAAACACGTATTAATAAAAAATATTACTGTACATTTTTTTTTATTAACACAAACCACTTGTTAACATTTAATTTTGACATGATATCTTGATAAATATTCAAATTTATAGATTTAAAATGTATATATAATATAGCTTAAATTTTGAATTATTTTAAAATATGTGTAAATAGTTCAAAATATTGAATAATGTTTAATTAATTAATTCAATCATTTTTATTAATGTTTGGTAGTAAATAATACTTTTATTATTTATATAGAAAGTTCTCAATGGCGACATCTGTCCATTACATTATGGTCAGGTATGGGTTTATGATTGTAATAATCCAAAACCCTACTGGGATATAACAGTTTTGTTTCTCAAGGATAAAAATCTTTATCTCTCAACAAATGTAAGTGTTTAGAAATTCTAATAGTTAACTAACACTTGTAGGTACACATAGTAATTACTAAATAAATTATATTTTTTTAATAATTTTTCAGCACAAAAACCTTGTACCACACATTAAGAAAGGCGGGATTAGCTACTTTCGCAGTTTGGTAAGATCCGTCTTTTATGGTACTAGTTAAATAATAGATTATTAATTTTACTATGAATATTTTAAATTCATTTTTAATTGCATACTAGGTACCTACCATTAATTTTATTTTAGTATTAGTTAGAGACCGATAATTTTATTATGAATAACTCAATATCAATATATCATTCAGTAACAACACATGATATTTCACAATGCCATTCAAATTATGCAATTTTAAATAAAAATAATAAAATATAATTTATGAATACAAAATAAATTCATTATGTCAAGATTTGGTTAAAGGATAAATGTGCCTAATAAGATAAAGTTGTTGAATTTTTCAATGTATGTACTTTAATTATATCCAATGTAATAAATTCATTTAAATTCATAGGCTACGAACAACAATATTATGTAACTAAATAATTTACCATTCAAAATATCTAATATTTTAACTTTTTCAAATAATTTCTAAGTAATTTATTAGTCAAATTATTAACTGTAGTAGGTATTTAGTAATTTTTCTTTTAATTGTTTTAGTTATTATGCCCGATTTGAATTATAAATATCTCATTACTGAAATTTTAGATATACAATGATCAAAAGTCAAAACCATTTGATTTCTATATAATTTATTGTAATATTATGTTGATGTCCAAGTATTTTTTTAAATCAATTCCAATTTATAGAATCATCATATTTGGATAAACCTATGATCGTCGTGTTTTGTTCAGTTTTTGTATTATTGTTGTAACATTCAGTATTTTACTAAAAGATAAATAATAATTATGGGAATAAAAATAACTATATTTTCAAAGTATATGTTATTATTAAAATCTATTTAAAAAAATACAAAATGAAATAATATTTTTATTATTATAAATAAAAAGTTATTATTTTTTTTCCTTAGGTACATATAATATCAATTATTATTTTGAATTAGAAAGACATAAGCAATATCAAATTTTCTTTAAAAACCTAGATAATTGGTGTGCTTGTATTTTCTTAGACTTAACTTTGAATTGTTAATTTAGTCAACATATTGCTATCTACTCTTTGTAGAATACAAATGTTTAGGTTCGCTAAGCCTCGATGAAACCTTTTTTTTCAATAAAAATTTTTTACTTTGTTAAATTAAAGTTTATAATTATTTATATAATACAATAATTACTAAACACTCATAATTTAAATAATCAATGATTATTGTTGAAGTTATTTTAATTTTAATTTTGTTGTTATGAATAATATGCTGTTTATCAATGTATACTATATATTGTGTATTTTATCAATTATTATAAATCTTGCTTTTCAATATTTTATTAGTTACATAGTAGGTAATCTAGGGATCTACTCAAATCTTTAAAAATGTATTTATTTTTTTTTCTATAGATATAAGATACTTCAGATACTTATATTTTATATTTTTAATTTTACAATTCTGCAACTAATATAATAAACTTTCATTGAATTTAATGGCTTAGGAGGAACCAATAATGCATGTGTTTTTTATTGTTTTTATTAACTTATATTTTTATAATTCATTTATTATTAATATACTTCCAAAATCAATTTGATTTATTTTCAACCAATAGAAAGCATAAATAATTTATTCCAATACTAACAAATTCAGTGATTTCCATTTATTGTTTCATTTATGTTTGAATTTTACAATTTCTGTTTTAAAAACAATGATGTAATTTTTTATTTTACCATAAATAATTTATGTGTAATACGTCATTACCATGAAAACTTCTGTAAATGTATAATCCAAAACAATTATTACTTACTGTTTACTATGTATCTTATCAGATCGTAATAACTGACCAGTGAATAGTGAATGACATAAAAAAACTTATAATCCATATATTTTAGAATATGAATTGCTATTAAAATATAAGCTAGCTTATCTATTTTTCTATAAGTACATACATTTTATTGCATGTGTTTCTCTTTTTTAAAAATGTTATGATTTTTATCATCATATATTAAAACCAATGGCTGCATAATTATGTTTCCCCTAATTTTATGAGTTAAGTGTTTCTAGTTGATACTTGCAATTGTCAAATTTGATTTGTTGGCATGTATTCTTTTTTCGGAACATTTATTTTTAAATTTTACATTTTAGAGAAATGTATTCAATATATTTAGTAAAGGTTTAATTATAATCTATCATCAACTATTGGACACCTGAAGTTTATTAGTTTTTTTGGAAAAGAAATCGTCTAAATATTAAAATATCTTATATTAATTGTAGATGGATCCATTTGAATTGCATAAACTTAATGTAATTGCAGTGATATTTCTTATGACCTTTGGCTATCCTATTGATATATATATAAATATATACTCCAATGTAAATGACTATAAAAAATTGAAAATGACAAGAAAATAGGAATGTCCATTCTATCTGGATCTCTTGACTAATGTAAGAAAAAAACCAACGTCAAAATAGTGAAAGATAACTTGGGACAGTGCCACACGGTTTTTGGCCTTAAAAATTCGGTCAATTATTATCAGCGTACAATAATAATAATAATAGTAATAATAAGTCTTCGGAATAGTTGGCAACAGCGTACGCGAACCAGAACCAAAACATAATTTTTGATTGACACATTGCTTATGGTGAGACGTTGCCAGCTTGCGCGTAAATTCGTATACGGTATACTTCAATAATATGTAAAAGCGTGAACATGTTCGATGCAATGGAAAACTAATAATAAATATTGTGTTTTATTGAAAATGAAACATTGGTAATTATTTGAACAAATTCGACAAATGTGAAGTACTGCAGTGTAGTTAAAATTTAAATAAAAATGATGACTGTTCATTTTTTTTTTGTCGTTATATTATTGCGTTATTATCTAGGTTTTATAAAAATTATTTTAAAGGTGTCCTAACACATGTTATAAATTGTTAGAAACTGTTAATTATTTTGGAAATTATAAAGATAGCAACTATGGATTAAAGAAAAACCGGAAGTTGCTCTGCTGTATAGTAGGTCTTTGATGTACCTACCCGTCATTTAGTAGGTCACTGCATTGATGGATGTGTCATATTAAATTCATTGATAAGTCCTTATATACGGTCTAAAAAGATTTTGAGTAGAGACAATCGTCTATAAATCTATAAAATAATTCTCAATTTCAAAAATTTCTTCAAAATTTAAAATTCAAACAATATAAATAAGTATTGTGTATGTATGATAAAATCGATTTTGTCAAAATTGATAATTTTTTACCCATTTTCTTATAAGAAATCTTTCTCAAAATTGAAGATCGCATCTTCTTCTACATTAAATAAACTATTTTACCTTCAAACATAAAAAAAAACAACACTGTAGAATAAACACACAAACCGTTCTCTTTCGAATCTTAAAAAATGTATTTTTTTTATTCATTGGCATAAAATAACAGGTATAATGTTATGTACTATTATTATTTCAATGGCAATAGATTTCGATTGATTATTAATAACCATTGTGGTTTTCTTAACCTTGAATTTATCTGAATTTTCACAAAAAAAAACGTAAAATTGTAGTTTTGTGTTTTTTTGTATATTGGTAATTTTTCAATATCACCAACGATGTTTCATGTGGTAAGCCGGGAAAACAATAAAACCGTTCACTACTTCAGTTCAACAATGGCTGATTCCATGACTGTCCCTTTTGAATCCTTGTGATGTTTTCGCATAAATTACAATTGGGTACAGGATTATAAAAATCTCGGTGGATTTTCCGGAAGATCCGATTTATAGATGTGCCACGTGCGGGTGTGGTAATAAATCTTCGCAAAAATTGGGTAATCGCGTTTATAATATATATATTATACAAATCTCAGGGTTTGATCCAACATTTGTTGCAATTATTATACCTACTCAAGAACAATAAAATTAACTATTTATACAGAGTGAATTTTTCCTTAAAGTATTTATTTATTTTGGTTCTGATTTTTGGATCTATCAAATTCTTTTATAAACCATATTTTGAAATATTAAATTTTTTTATACCATTTAAAGAGTGTTCTATTTTAATAAAAACCTTTATTTTTCAAATGAAGGTCTTCCTTATTTCTTATAATTTGTTAATCAAATCATTTTAATGCATCTGAATCGAAATAAAGTAGGAAGTCTCATTCTGAACGAGTAGTTTTTAAGTTACTTAAAAATTAAAATAGAATGTTAGATAATTCATTATTTAATTTATAAACATTCATGCATATAGTACACAAAGGTATAATATATTTAATATTTTTATAAAACCATTTTTAAAATGACTATTATCTTAATTAAATATCTATTCATTTTAATTTAGATACATAGGTACATCGGTGTTTTCAAAATATATTATCTATTATTAATTTATGATGTAAAGGAATAATTTTCATTTCTAAAATAAAAGTTGGCATTACTATTATACAGGACTACGCTTCTTTAATGTTTGGTGAATCACCCTGTATATGACTTAATGAATAAAAATAAATAAATCTCAAATCATATCTGCTACTCTTACCGACAATCATTATAATATATATTTATTATTTATTATGCATAGACTATTATTTAAGTAAAGACATTTTGATATTAAATTGATCTATTATACAACTATAACTTTTATTTGTATTATATAGTCAAACAAAATCTTTTTTCTCCGTTGATGGAAATTATTTTCCAATAATTTTTTCACAGTTTATTTATTATTTATTTGTAAATAGTATGATGCTGATTTGCTTCCAATATCTTCTCAGAAATGTTTTGAGGTACCTAATATTTTTAATTTTACATGACTACATTATTTGTCGGTTTCTGACGTTTTATGTACATTTATATATCAAAAAGCTTTTCTTTGAAATTTTAAAAAATTTGGTCTTTCAGCTTAACTAGAACTTCCGATAACCATTTTTCATTTTCTACTGATCACACCCCAAGGATATAAAAAAATCTTAAATTATTCTCGAGGGGAGGTCTTTGAATTGCTTTGAACTTTTATTTGAAAAATATTCAAAACAATACAAATAAAAGCATATTGAACAATAAAGTTAGAAATGCTCTAGAATAATTTAAATTCATCAAATTAATATTAATAAAAAAAAAACTTTATTTCATTTAACATTCACATTTCACAGAGTAATAGAAAAAAATAAAATTTGCATATTCCCGTATCCTAGAAAAACTTTAAAAAACAGTCTTATATAAACTTTATACTTAAGTATACTGTTGGTATTCATGTTTTTTCTACAATGTACTTATAGTTTAACAATATTATACATATTATAGTAAGAATGAGTTAGTTTTGTACAATATTTTACTGTAAAAAATTATAAGAAAATGACTTTAAATACTTACTCATTATGTTTATTCGACAATCAATAACTAATTATTATGTAATATATTAATTTCATAAAAAAAAATAAAATCACGTTGGACGTTTTCTTATAATACACTTCGTTTTGCCACCACAAAGAAAAATATTTACGGAACTATAGCTATATTTATTTCATTATTTCTCATGAAAAGCACGGCACTTCTAAGCCGATATAAATCGTTGGAAAGTTATTAAGATAAACGCAGGACAAACATTACCTAACTTTTATATTTTTAAAAAATAAATGCTTTTGTGCCGTTAAACGTAAGTTACAGATATTTTGCTACTTTTTATCATGAAATAAAAGTAGTGTACTTTTAATGATACATACTTCTACCATTTTGTTTCAACTTTCAAGTTTGTAAATACTTTATAGGTAATAGGCTATTATAGATACATAATATAGTCTGAAAGTATAATCTATATTTATCTTTTTCAAAATCTAAAATTTGAGTGTTTTATGTTGAACATATCTCCTAGAAATATTTTATTTATCAAAGAAACTGTGAAGTGTTGTCTTTGAGTGGGAGTGTGGGTGCCCTGTCAATTCTAGACTTTGTGTGTGCAGAGCAGGTGTATGCGTTGAAGTGAGTATTTGAGTGGCGATTAGTATTCTTTTAGATATTTCGGTTTGCGTACAATTCGAAATCACTTGAATTATTTTATAGGTATTATTTCAACGATCGTTTGGTAAAAAAATGGAGTGGTTATGTAATCCGTTACCGAATCGTCATATCCGCGAGAGGTATACAATAATAAGTGTCGAATAAGAAATTACTGCGTTTTCGTTGTCGTCCGCGTTGAAGTCCTTTCAAAACGAAACCGAAGAAATATTGCGACGCTACCCGCTAAATAATATCGTTCCGAAAAGAAAGACATATAGAACGTTTATCGACGGCCGACGTGTTGTTGTTATTATTATTATTACTATTATTATTATTATTAATATTATTATTATATTTATATTATTTTACGTTGCGCGCATGGACGGAAAGGGTGTCCCCGTCGGTCCGAGGGTGCACCAAAGCGCGCAACGTTCGCTTGCAGCAGCCGCGGCGACGGGGCGGGCGAGGGGGAGGACGACGGACGGCCGTCGCGCCGACACAAAGACGAAACGTCACGCGGCGTACGGTGCCGCACACCCCTACTCGGTCCCACCCCACCGCCAACAGCTGTTTGCGCTCCGCCCTTGCGGGGATTAGACGCCCGTTCCGGTTAGACGCCCGCGGTTCCGTTGTCTGCCGGCACACGAACATAATAATATAGTACGACGGACGGCGGGCGCGGGGCAAGGCCTTGTCCCGCGCACGCACGCACGTGCCACGCAGGAGGCCTGCATCACCCTTCCGTTTGCGCGGCCGGCTAACGTTTTATTGACCTACCCTATGCCTATATCCTGGCCCGGAATTCCGCCCTTCGCCGAAAACGCCGCGTGGCAACACAAAAGCCGCTCTCTCGCGGGTCTCCCCCCCACCGCAACCGGAAGACCCGACTCTCGCGGTTCGATGTGCAATAAACCTCGCAACGCGTCGACCGCCGCCGCCGCTTTCACAATATGCATTCGCGCGGCGGCAGCGTCGTCAGCATCCCGACAGCGGCGGCATCGTAGATGTATATACATATACGCGTAACGGCAACGTCGCACTCCTCTCCTACGTTTCCCCTTCCGGCGGTGTTTTACCTATATAGTACGCGTATCACTCTTACATATATATATATATATATATTATATTTATAATATTATAATATAGGTATATATATATATATGAGTACGCGAAATGTATTATTATGTACGCGCTGTACGTACACCTATGTGGGGATTTCCTCGCCCGTCGCCGTCGTCGGAAGAAAAAAAATAAATTTCGTTTGCCGCCGGCTAACACCTGCCCGCCACCGTGATACGCCGCCGCCGTTCTCGGTCGGTCGGTCGGTCGGTCGCGCGCGCTGCATACACGCATGGCACACAACGTATTATATAGGTATAGGTACACGCGCGTCCGTGTAGGTATATGTGCATCCGCACACACTGACGGACGACCGCGCAACGTGATTTCGCTAGTGTACCAAGGTCGGGGTTACGCGTGTCGTGTCGTATACATTAATAATAATTATATGAATTTCGTGCAAAAAAATACGATGTGCGTAAATGAAACTCGACGATAAATAATAATAGATGCAAACTCCCCTATATGAGTACATACCTAATGCTTTTGAGGATGAAAAGTTTGAATTCATTTGCGATCGAAATAATATAATATGTATTGAATTTAATTTGGAAAATATACAATAAAAAAAAGGAATTCCTTAACATGACATAATTTCTATTATTATAAAGTTGTTACGATGATTGAATCTCTGATAAGTCTGGTTTCCTCAGAAATGACTTATACGTTAGAAAATTCATGAATATTAATTTTGAGTAATCTACATATTTGAATAGCGACAGATGTACAACATTTAATTCTAATTTGCTTCTTAAAATGTTGAACATATATATTAATGTTTTCTTTGTACCGTATATTATTATAATATATGTTTAGAGATATAATGTTATTACTATGTAGGTATAGTTTATTATAGGTACCTACATGAATAATGAATATATCATTATGTTATAAGTTAAAACATAACTATATAGGATAAAGCATTATCTATGGGTGTACCTATACTGTACCTGTTAAGTGTCAGTAGTGTATTGAGCTGGAAGGGGAGAAAAGCTGATCAGCGAAAGTCTGAAGGTGTTGTATTTTATGTGGGTATAATAATTGCAGTCTAAAGAGATGCGTATTTTTTATTTATCATACCAATGAGTTTCGTTCAAGCCATAACAATTCTAAAAATATCTATTAATTCTATTTATCTATTAATCAATAAGTATCTTTTGTTTTACTCCAGATGAGAATAAATCGAATTAAATAATTAGATTTGCATTTGAAAAATGCTCTATGATTAATAGTTTTAATTATATAGGTATTACATATTTATGTTGTATGCGTATTACCGTATTGAAAATATAAACTTGAATAATCTATACTTCATAGATATTTTAATTTTAGAATAAACATGTGTACGAGTAGATGATTTTTATTTGTATTTTCTGCATTAGTTTTATTATATTTATTACAATATTTAACCAGAGGCGTGTTTAGGATTTTGCTGCCCTGGGTACACATTTTTTTTTTACGCCACTGTATTTAACTACTACAGCATCTTATAGATTACGACATTACGTATAACTGTTCCTAAAATTTCGTGGTTGTAAGATAAAGTTGCAACTGGATGATACGAATTATAATTTATTGTATTATTGAATAATATATTTTATATAGAACGCGTTTTAAAATTATGGATATTTATCGATCAATGTCAAATTTCACCAAGTTAATCGTTATATGTAATAACTTAATGACAGCAGTCGGCTATACTTGATAACAAAACTTAAATCAAGAATCTATAAGTTTATGATGCGTTGTTTTATAATTTTGTCTTCCTATAATGTTATTTTCAAGTATGCGTTCATTTTAAAATCAAGATGGAAGGTTTTTGCTTTATAATAATAACAGGTCTCATAATGATAATTTTCACGTTTGCGTAAGACCGTGTTGATTAATTTAATTATAAGATAGGTGTATTGTGCTCGTAATATGTAATTACTTGAATTTTTCATAATATTCATCATTAATCGCGTATCTATTGTAGAAATTGTATTGTTACAATTTTTTTCGTTTACATTTGTAACATTTGTTGTTGGAAATTATATTATATTATCATGCCTAATAAATTTAAATATTTTCAAAAATTTTCAAATCTATATACCTAGTTATTCGTTTTTTAAATTTATAATAATTAAACAAAATCAGTCAAATGATTGTTATATTGTAAAAATTCTCTCAATGTAACAACTAATTTCAATTTGTTACCAGAAACCACCCTCAATTTTTAAGATATGAGGATAGTTATTATTATTGCTGCCAAATACAAAACTCAGATATTGGTAATTTATTATTAGAAATATAATATTATATAATATATTATTTATTGTTTCGCATAGAAGCTAAAAAAAATAGGCATTTTTTATCAAAACTGATAAAATAATAATAAGGTAAAACATGTACGTTTTAAGACTAAAAATTTATTACGTTAAACACTTTATTTATTTAAAAAAATATAAAGTAATAATTTTCATTTAAAATACGCCAAACATCTGTTTATTTCATAATATGTTTTACAACATTCAATATGTTTCTTTTTTTATATAGGTTTATAGCCCAACCTAGGTATGGCATATTAATTTGTGTAATGCTGCTGTGTTTTTATACTGTAATACTACAATATAGTTATTGTTGAACTCTTAAAAACCGTCCTTGTGAGTTGTGATACCTCTTTCACTATATAATATTATTTAGTACTCAAATAAATTTCACTTGGATAATCCCAATTTTTCATCGAATTGGTTTTAAAAAAAAATTTAAATAATTCACTATGGTTTTATATGAAATCGGATCATTAAAACTTCTAACTGCATATAAGTTTTATAAATAAATATAATTATACAACAGATATCAGAATCAGAAATGTATAATTTATGAAAATAATTGAGAGCTTCTGTTATAATGTAATAATAAATATCGTGTCACGTATATTAAAATTTATTAATCATTATTTTCAAAATGTAAGCTACATAAATTATAAAGGCACTACTGTAGCCCGAAGGTGTATAAATATACCTATATAATATAGCTACCGATAATATACAGTTGAGTGTGATCTGAATTATACCTATAATTTTTGTTGTGTGTAATGATAACAAAATTAATTCTCATGCTATTTTATTTTAACGTTTGTCATTTAGATACTCTATCCGTTTTTTCGCATCATAATTTAAAATTTAATATTACATACAGGTAGTTCATATAGTGTTATTATTAAAAACTTCAAAGTAATTCTATTTTCACGAAAGCAATTCTTTATTTTATATTAATTTAATAACTAAAAATTTAAATAATATACCTAAGACTAGCTAAGACTCATATACAATTTTAACAATTATAACTATCAGTTATCAAGACATGTTTCATACATTATCGTGTTATTCAAACGTCTAATAAAAGTAGAACAGCAATTTTAAATAAATCAAGACGACTTGTCATGTATAAACAGTATATAAACAGTTATTTGTTGTACGAATAAATTGGTGTTTTGTTCTACTTTGTCAAGTAAACAGTGGAAATAAATATTAAAGTAAAATTTAAATTTTAAAGTAGAAAAAAACCAAAGAGAGTTATGTAATTATATAATAATAAGGATAGAATATTGTATTATTTGTAAAATATGACATACATTTTATCGTCAAAAACATAAATGCGATTATTTGTAGGTATTAATATTATATTTAGTTTAATGATAAAATATATATATTAAATCGGAATGTATAATGTAATAAATATAAAGGAAAAGTAAATGTTAATTTTAATAGAATTCTATGCAGTTTTAAATTAATGTTGTTCTTATTACTTATTAGTCGTTACAATTAACTGTGATCGAAATACATCATTAAGATAATTTTTAATATTAAAATATTCATTTAAAAAACTGCGAACTCAATAATGCTTTAAATTTTTTTTTACTAACCAAGCTATTTTATTGCAAAGTATAAATTATGTTAACTTCGATAACTAATATATACATACATTGTATATAGGTGGGAGAGAGATGTGTAATTATTATTAATCAATAATTTTATTGAAATAAACAATTTATAATATATTAAAAAAAAATTGTAAGTAGTAGGTATACAGTAATAAATTATACACGTGGAAGCATTTGAGAATTAAATAATACTAATTAGTTAAAGAAAATTATAAAATTAATTAAAAAAATTCTTAATATATATATTAATATTTGATATTGACAGCAACAAATGCTGATATATTTAAGTATCTAATACCAAAAATTTTACAGTATAGTTGTTATACGGTTTGATTTTATTCCATAAACTATAATTTTAGTTTCCATGTAATATTGTATAATATTTGAATATATTATTTTCTCAAAAAAAGATAGAATGTATTAATTTCAGTTATCTATATATATTAGTATTTAATATTTTTATTAATTATGAGACTATGATTTACGATTTAAATATATGTAATTACAGCAAAAAAAAAAAGACTTAAAACATATACATACAATATTTTGGCAAACATATTAGTTCGACCTATACCGAATTAAAAATACATAATAATAAATTATTAAGTTTTCTTGTATGGCATATATTGATCTACTCATCCTCATCTCCCAAAACCGTTTTTTATTTACAATAATTTGACATTGAATTCAAATTTAACTTATCCATTAGATTAGAGTGATGTTAGACCTACACTCGAAACATATACTATTCGACAAAATTGAGTTCTCTGGTTTTTTATTATTGATACAGAATATTATTTTTTAATTATTAAAAATAGATAATTTCATTAACCTGTCTATATTCAATGTATATTTTCAGTAGGTATGTACTTTTTCTTCTTTATTTATTTTTACCTGACGGCTTTTATATTATATATAACTGCTTGATAAGTTTGGCTCCTAAAATGCTCATCAATGCCAAAAAAAAAATCACCCCTCTAAAAAAAATCCAAATTGAGCAACTTATATATTTCGTATAATATATCTACATAGTCATCCGTGAAAAATGACAATTTCGTTGTTTCTAGCTTTCACTATAATATTCTATCCCTAGTAAAAATCTTCATCCAACTACAAATTTTACTCTAAAACACTAAAACACCAAACAACTTTTACGCGCAGTCGTTATTAATTAATATAGTATGCAGCTGCAGTTTCTCTCAGAATCATCTATATAAATACAATATTATCGTATTTTTTGTTCAAATCTTTCACCCAACTCTTACGCTGAATTCTTGTGAGAATTAATCAATCAACTTCATTATTTTGAAAAATATCGCACTTCGCCGTCATTTCACTGTTAGAACCTCTCCCTTACCCACATCTAGCAATTAACTGCCCACAAAGAACTCGTTTCTTTGTCATAGTGTTCTTTGGGGAGTTCGAAACATTACATCCCCGCTGCATTATTCTTGACATAAAATAGGGTATGGACCAATTATTGCGCTTAGAACAAAGTTTTTGTTTATTGTCAGTGTACCAATTGCGCTTGTGTTCAAATTTTCTTACCTTCAGATATGAAAATATTGTTGTTCAATCGAATTCTATCTACATCATCATAAACAATTTATTATTGCAGGTTATAATATATTATATTATAATATTATGTATTAATACTCGCAAAAAATTCGGTTAGTGTATTAATTTTATTATATAATTATAACTAAATAATAAGTTTTTCTTAGGTATTGTAAAATATACAGTGAGCAATTGGTTAACTCTTATCAAATCGTACTTTAAACTAAATTATTCTTTATTATAATGTATTATGATCTGTGGCCTGTGGGCCTATACAGCCCATGGCGATGTCAGGTGTATAATATATTTATTAAAACAATGAAAGTTAATTCCAATTTAAAATAAAATAATAGAATACGTATTAGTAATTTGTAGGACTTAGAAAGAAATAAAAATGGATAAAAAAATGTTTTATTAATAGCTTTGAATTAGTTACAAAAATTCATATTTTCTTTTTTAGTATTGTGTCCATGAAATTTAAAATGTAAATGGTTCATTCAAAAGTATAAAATACTAAAATATATAACGATTAAAAATGTTGTTTTGTAACGATTTGAATTGTTTATGTAAAAGGAATATTTTTAAAAACGTATATAAATATTTTCTGAAACGATGATTTGTTTTGCGTTAAATGGACCGCGCCGTATAATATTATGTAAGGACAGATTTTTGTACATGAACATAATATTATATAAAGTGACAACATAAATGCTGTTGCGGGGGTTCGACATATCTATATATAGGTATATACGTATAACATAGTAGCTATTTTTGTGGTTCCAGTTTTCAACTTCTCTATATATTGTTTATACGCTTCACGAGCTTTGCCTAATTTTGGAATTTTTTTCTTTTGCTAAGTATACATTGTAGCGAAAGTTGGCTAGTCGTCCGACCTGCACTATATACGCGCGGTGCAAGCAGTATACATATGTATATAATATTAAACCGCGATTTGTCATTTGCGACGGCGTTGTTACGGATTACGAAATCGTCGTTGATGCGAACTTTTTTTCGCCGGAAAACATTAGCGCACGAGCGAGTTAAAAAAGAAATTGCAACTCATTTATTCTGGCACGGAGCAAACGCAGCCTAATGAAAATAAATACATATATCGTGGAACTAGTTTCATTGCGCGTGTAATGCCTGGCCCGGCCCGAATGCGTCCGTATACATATATATGCATTAGGCAGCTATATATGTAGATATAATAAGTATAGTTTAGTCTATGTCTCTGACAGTCTCTGCAGTATATAGTACTGTTGCAGCATTATATTGTATAGTATATACGCCACACCAATAATTACCCGTGTGGCCGTGTGCGTAGTCAGGAGTTTTAAAATTTTTGTTCCCCTCCGTTTTTAGTGTCACTCGCTCGCCCACTCTTTCTCCCTCTCTCGCGGCACTGTACAAACACGACCGAGGTCATACCAGCGGTGTTGTATAGGTATATGTGGTTTTAACCTTGATTACCTTTTGTGCGCCGCTTATATAGATGAGGTACATAATGCGCCGGCGTGCACTCGAAATTTCATCCGAAATGCAAAACCCTTCTACGACATTATGCCAAGAGTATATAGAGTATAATATCGTCATCACGATGTCGTAACATCGCGGTGATGTGTGTGCTGCAGCAGCAGCGGAACACCAAAGGCCTAAACCCGAGTGTGTACCTACGCCTGTGCACACACAATTAACTATAAAGAACTTGTATAAACTCTTTTTATAAAGAACTTTAAGAACTCTGTAGTACTATACATATATTATTATATAGTGTATATGTATATATTGTATATACTATACTCGCCACTCCCGTTCGACCAATTATTATTATGTGACAGCGGAGCACACTTTTTGGCGATTTATTATTCTGTCGAGTTGTCAAAATCTCGAGTCTGTCTGTGATTTATCTTTGAATAAATGTCCTAAGGTAAGGGAGGTGGGGGGGGGGGTTATCGTGGAGAGGGAAAAAAACCGCTTCTTAAACGCTGCCATTGTGAAATAATTAATGATGCACTACGAGTGTTGCAGGGCAACATTGTTTCGACGACGATACAATAATAAATACAATACATACGGAGAAAAAAGATATCATTATTGTGTGTTGCAATTATAGGTATACGTCGTGTAGCATTATCGACTTTTTTTTCCTCGAAAAGATCCTTTACGCGATTGCTATATGGTATGTATAGAGTTGGATTTTTATTATCTTTCACTTGTTTGTAATGGATCGTAATGAATGCGTTAGGCGGCGGCACAAGTAGTCGATCTTATGGGACCGTTTAAGCGAAAGAAAAAGAAAAAGGGGAATTAAGGTAATAAGCAGCAGCGTATTAAACATGTGGGTACACCACTCCTATTTACTTTTAGACGAACATAACGTAGAGAGAAACTATGGTTCTCGCACTTGCACCGCAGAAGCTTTTACGTGATAAAGAAACTTACATTTTAACGATATAGAAGAAAAATTTGTAACCATATATTGTGGTTAATTTAATATGTAATGGTATCTGATCAGTTATGTTTTGTATACAATGCCTCGCATCTATAAGTTTAATATCAATAGACAATGATACTATATAATTAGTTCGCTCTATGCAGTGCGAATTTGGTAGTTGGGTAGTCCTAATATAGCGCAGGCTATATGTATAATTAGTGATGTTCAGTTATCTCGGGAGAATATACTAGAATAAATGTATATATTTTTCAAATCGTGTATCTGCTTAACACTTTTACGATCTCTCAAATATTAATCTTGTTCAAAGGTCTATTATTTTGTAACGACGTACAAGCAACAGGTATACTATGATACCTAATATAAAAATAAAACGGTCGTTAGTGATACGACACACGTGTATCCCTCCCTTCCACTGTACTTGTATGCTTTACGAAATATTATTAAGTATAAACCTATATAAGGTCTTGAGTGACAATGACCATCATTTCTTCTTTTAGTGCAAACAATAGGATGTAAAAAATAGTATGTTACTATAATGTATAATATATGTGTATACAGTAACACCTTTTATAATTTTCGTAATTTATTATATTCTTTTTCTTTATGCATACGCGTATGATGGGCACACTCTATACAAGGTGACTTCAAGCTTTCCATTTTTGTTCATTTACCTGCAACTTATTTTGTACTGTTCGTATGATTTAAGTATGATTTTGAAAACTTATTACTATAGTATAGAGCATCAGTGCTCTTCATTTTTTATAACTCAAATGATGTTTGTTGGTTTATGTCTTTATGACATAAAATCTTATCATTCTCGAAATTCAATTATTATAACACTGTTTGATGTAAATATTTTAAATGTGAAATTACTATAGTTTCCAATGGAAAGGTTTCCATTAAGAAATCTTTACTCTGATAGGTAGTTAAGTAAATCTAAAAGTTTAGACAGGTGTCGGAAGGTAAAATTTATATTTTACTCAAGCGGGTGCGCGTATACGAGGACAAGTACGACGTGATAATAAGAAACACTGTAAATAACTATTATAGAGTTATTATTCCAGCTCTTGGTAATATTTTCTCGAATGTAGTGAGCTTTGTCATTTGTATTTTCTATTTACGTATATAATATATATATATAACCTATATACCACCACCACCACCGTTGATGATTATAATGATTATTATTTCTTATTAACTATTTCCATTACTTTATTTTTATATCACAATTTTTTTTACATTTCTGAGTTATATTAGGTATATAAATGTATATTTAACGCAGAACATTAATTTATAATTTATGTTTCGCCATACATGACATTGTATGTACTTATGCAAACCACAAAATATTTAATATTCTAGTGTTCATAAAATTTAATTTACAATCGTTTTATTATTGTATATTTTCATTTATAATATGCAATTGGATTTATTCAATGGAATTAATATTTTATTCGTGTGTTAAACTGATTGAAAAACTTATGTTTCAACGATAGAAGTTAATATCTACGTTCATAATTATCTACGACTTAATTTTCCTTTCTTTTTTATACTTACTTAACTTGTATTAAATACTATGGCATGTAGCCGTTTTGTTGTAATTTATAAATATACTTACACTAAGTACATTCAATATACTTGACCTAAACTAAATATAATATTATAGTAAATATTTTTTTTTCGTTTTATTTTATACAAAAATGCATAAGCAATCATTAGGTATTCTACTTAATTTTTCATCTCTATATTTGTAAAATGTAGTAGGTATGCGTTTTTTAATAACAATTCTTATTGATAGTTAAGTTATACTCAAAAAATATTTTCTAAAATATATCTATTATAATATTGTTATGTTTGTTTCAAAATGTAATTGATTAACGTGTATAAGATTTTTTTGTATTAATTATTAGCTATGTCTAGTTTATTACCTAGTATATTCATTTGCGTAGTATACCTGTGCGTAATAGTTCACAATGAATTCAATTCGTATAAAATTTTTTCTAAAACATAATAAATATAATATTCTGTCTTATCTTTTTCGTTTCGATTTTATATAACACGAAACAGTTTTTATTTTGAAATTAAAAAAAAAGTCTCACAATCTTGTAACAATATTAAATGATTAAAACATAAATTGTATGTTTAATACATATTTTATCAATGTCAATTAATCGCTACATATATTATTATGAATTAAATTTCCGAGAATACCCTACATGAGTATCATTTAATTTAAACTATATAATCTACATTTTGTGTGTATATAAGTAAGCTTGATAATTTATTTAGAAGTATATATTTTTATTTTAGAAGTTAAAATTCTTCAACCAGTTTTTATTCTGTTTAATCAAACTAGTTTTGTATGTGTATATAGACACTCAATACTCATATATTATTTTTATTTGAATTTAAATGGTAATAAAATATAAGAACTCTTTTTGAAATTAAAGTGTTGTTGGGGCGTACAGCAATAAATGCAGTTTAAACACATTTGCCAATGGTATATAGAAAAATACAGATGTTTTCATACACGGTAAATAGGTACCTTATGTAGTGCTATATATTATAATCTGTTGCAGTAACAAATATTATTATGTACTGTAAAATATTTTTGAGAAATATTATTCTAGTTATATAATTATTATTTTCATTGGAAAATTTAAATTATATAATTTTAAACTTTTATACACGTAAATATATTTTTAGAAAAGACTTATGAACTATTTATTACTTAAAATAAAAGCGGTAATTTAATAATTTAAAAGCGGTAGTTAATATTTAATGACATATATTAATTTATATAAATTATATTATAATTTATATTTGTCTGAATACCAGACAACATGCACTAACATTATACTTAACCTAACCTAACCTACTGATCATTTATATCATATTGATTGTCAATGATGATAAATGATAATAAATTTATCGTTTTAGTTAAGCAATTGAATTAGGTTTGTTTTAAAATTTTTAGTTCGAAGTTCACGTATTTTTTTTTCGTTTTTACAATTAAATATTAATATGCTTGAATATTAGAAATTATGATGATTGTGCTGTAAATATTTGGGAAATTATTTTCGTTTATAACTGCAATAATTTTTATATGGCGATTAAATAGGTATCTATATTTTATTATTATTATTGTGTTATACTTCTTTTTAAATAATAATGCGCGAAAAAAATTATGGAAACGCATGTTGGTTTTTTACTCCATTTGTTGTTTACAGCGATAAAGAAATGTTTACTTTTCTTACTTTTGAGTATAAAAATCTTTTAAATTTCTAGACGTATAAAATAATTATTAAATTTTAATCAATATTACGTAATTTTATAGTTTATGACAAATTGACAAACAATAAATTATGATCGCAGTACATCATAATTCATAATATATATAGAAATATGTGTTCTAGTGTTTCTATACTAATTTGTATAGGTGTAGTTAGCATAGTAATTGTAATCCTCTGTCACGTTATGATTAAAATGTATAAGTATGTGTAATATTAGTTTAGAAAAAACCTTGTTCTCCACATTATGGTGTATTAGACATTAATTTTAATAAATTCATTAAATACGTAAAATGTTGTTGAATAATGTTTTATGTTTTTTTTTTATTATTGGGTGACTAGTGCCAATACAAACACTTACTTAATGGTTAAGTACATATTATTTAAATGTGCATTTTTTAGGACAACTTTATCAAATGTTTTAATATTAATGAATATGATAGTTTCTTTTTACAACCAATTTGACCTAATATAAAAGACTAAACTCAGGTACCTATAATATTTAGTTTGGTATTGCATAATTTGATTGATTATTAAGACAATATTATTAATACATCCATATATAATTGCTATGTAAAGAGTAAAAACAAGTCGCATGGGCATGGATATAAAAGAGAAAACTATATAACCGACCGTTGTCTGCTGCAGGAAGCATTCGTGTAGCATAATAGTATAATATATTCGTTTACTATAAAGCATATAAACGTAACATACAAATAGATATGTTTTTGTTTGTTTTTCCTAAAATATGGCGACCGCATTAGACTGGGTTGAAATTTTATTGTCGAGTTGCATAAGAAAATGATTCACTTAATGGTTCACTAAAATGTAATTGACCTATCACGAGACATAAAATCATGTTTAAGGGATTATTAGCTCACTATTGATTTATCAAATGTTCAGTAATTAATAATTATTTATGCGACAAGCATAAGTATAACGTATATAGGCGACATTTTGGCATCAAACGCGTTAACCGCATATAGTTTAATCATAAATATATACCTATCATGTACCTTCCTTCTCAAACCAATTATACTACCGTTATCGCCTTCATTATAATGGGGTTTCATTGATTTCGCCAGACCTTTTAATACTTGGGTAAAAGGTATATCGATTCTGGCAGTATCCAAATTTCATGTCGTATATAATTTTACTTATCACAATTCACTACCTATATATAAATATAGTATAATAATGTATAATATCTTATTTAAACACCACTGCAGTGTAATTCTACTAAAAAAAGTTATAGTTCTTAATTTCATATGAAATCTATAAATGTTTTAATTTTAAAATTAGATATTTTATAATTTTATTCTATTTCATTATTTGATTACAATAATAATATATCGTTTACATTGTCATCTTAAACTTTATACGTATACTAATTTATTACAAATTTATCGATTTTTATTTATTTCTATTTGGGCAATACTATATATTATGCCAATTTTTTTACATATTATACTGTTCTATTAATTGATTTATTTTATAATTATATCATCGCTAAACTTATAAATTTATCTTTGTACAATACTTCCGACACCTAATATTAAAATTTGAACTACGCATTTTTACATAATATATATCACATTGTAACATTGTACATTCCTATTCCTATTTAGGTTTCTAATTTAAGTTAAAGTCATTCATATTTATTAATAAACTAGTAAAAGCAACTTCATAAATTTATTTTGTTTTTCCCGCCAGTAAAGAAAATTAGTAGCATATGACTGTGATTTTTAACATCGTGAATTGTAAATAACTGCAGGTAAAACATATTATTAAGTTTACAATTTATGTTGACAAAATTTAATTGAAAGTTTAAAACATTTAAATACGATTTTATATGTTATATATTGTGATGAATAAAATTATATACAGCATGCAATTCGGACTGAAAGTAAGACGTTTCTTACAATTCAGAGAGATCCTTTTAAGAGATTATGCGATTTAGACTTCCAATTTATGTTTACTTTTTTGGCATGCAATTAATATGCACGGTTGGTTCCGTCAGCGTATAAATTTTGACAGGACAGGTAATCTAAAAACAACCTATCGATTCAGTCACTTAACCAAAAATGTGAAAAATGAATCTTACCAAACAAAAATTATAGTTTGATTTTAGTAACATACCTATATTATAAATTATACTATAGGTACCTGTATAATATAAAAATATCATTTTATAGAGTTTTTCTGAAATATTCACTTGTCATTATAATGGATGATAATCTAACGTAAAGAATGGCGTATAAGACGACTAATATTATAGGTTAGGTATATTGTTATTTTTTAATATATATATATATGTACATAGTATATTATATAATATATATGTACATAATACCATCTGCAGTTTTATAGGTATGTTATAATTTTGTTAATAGTATTATATCTATTTTTACTTAGAGTATTATTTCCAAAAATATTAATTACATTATTAGGTCAATAGCAAATATATTTTTTTAATTAGTTAAAGCGGATATAGGATTACTACAGATAAAAATTGGTAGGTGGCGGAATTATAATAGGTTGTTTTTAGACTGTACTAATGGAGTCAATACTGGAGAAATCGATAGATACGCCAATATAATATACCGATGCAGATCATTTCTTTCTCTCTCTCTCTCTTTTTATGTATTATTATCTTTTATGAATAATACTACAGGAGTCGACGACGGTATACAAGATAATACATCATATATTTATATGATATATCTATGATATTATGTTATTACTATAAAAAAGCGAAGCACATAATGCGAATTATTACCTACAATTTGAACTGTATTTTATATAACCTATATAATAATATTATATAAACATAAATCAATTTAAAATAACAGTCATATATAGAGGCAAATTTATAAAATATTCATTGACTTATTTCTACAAAAAACCGGTGAATAATATAACAAATAGATAGGAGACTGATATGAATAATGCATCTTACACATCTGACGCTCTACCATTGACCAGTAATCTTCAGAAAATGATAGAGACGCGTTTTGTTGGACCAGAAGTGATGATAAACTTACGAGACACGTGTTCGCAATTATATTACAATACTCGTTTCGCCGGAATTTCTTTGCACTCAAGCGCACAACATAATATTATATTATTATATAACATTATTATATTACACGTGGATTAAAAAACAGATTGTTCGGTTATCTGATTCGAAAAAAATGTCTATAGTAGAGATCGATTTCCCAAAAATTTAATCCAAAATAATCTATCGGTGTTACCCATCGTTTGCGATTACTTGCTATCTGTGATGAAGCGAATGTTAGAATTTAAGTATATCTGTCGTGCGCAACTCACGAAAAGTCACAGTCAACGGTGTAATAACGATAGCCGGCATTTCATTTCACTCCATTTACCGCTATAGTAAAGTCACTGTTTAAGTATGTTTTTACAGTATCAATAAGTATCTATACTTTATCTATATACGCACTCGCGGACGGCAACTCGAAAACGATTTGATCGGAAAACAATGGACGCGGATGATGCGGTGGAAACGGCTGGTGCGCCGAACAACCGTTTTTCTAAAAGTTTACCTTCGGAAAATATCGTGTTTACTTGACCTGTTCGGAAATACTGCGTGTAATACAGATGGCAACCATGTCGATTCTTGATAGATTTCATACCACGGTCCATATTATTTAAATTTTTACGGTGTTCCCGCTCGACCTGATTACCGCAATATTTTCGGTCAGTCAGTCAGTCATAGAAAAACGACTGCCGCCGTCGGCTATTTTCTCTTGCGCGCCATCCGATTCTCGATCAACCCGTTTTGTAATCCGTGAAGTGCGTATATACTATACGTATATCAATATATAATTTAGTGGTGTACTGCAGTGTGACAAAATTCAAACAAAACATGTCGCCAGTTTTCCTATTGGGTTATACCAGTCAAAAGCAGTGCTCTGAGGACCGTAAGACGTACCGTATATCAGTCATCTAAATATATTATTCACACTTCACCGGTTCCTCGGTGGTAATTTGTACACCCAATGTTAAATGTACGAATGCAGAAGCGATGTGTCACCAAAATTCTTATACCGAGCAAACATGTATTTCACGCCAATTAAAATGTATTAAATTCTATTTTTCAATTTTATACTCTTACTATCATTGACACGAATTAGGTATATCGTTTGTTGTTTGAATATTTCAATATTTGATTAGAATAAGTTTTAAAGTGGTACATTTGATCATCGCATATAGTTTTAATTAACATTAAGCACTATATATTCATTTTAACACTGGAGTGGTGTAATTTATGAGGGAAAGGATTTAGACGACGTGTCTATATTCCCTGACACAGCTTTTTTAAAGTCTATATATAGCTCACCGCTTTTGTTTACTTACATTTAACACTATTATAGTTTATTTTAGACATAATACAAAAAAAAACCAAACCTCCCGTGCTAGCTTACGTAATTAAGACAATATTACCTAATATTAATAAACACTATTGCACAAATACAATATTCTATTCTATCGTATTGTGGGACAAAAATATACAGAACAATGATCGAGTTTTATTTGATCGAGGATCAACGACGTCATACCTACAATGTATAACTATATCAATTGTATGTGGATATTTAAATATTATGTAATTATTTGTTTCAAGTGTGCAAACATGTATACAATACGTACTTATATTACACATATTACAATAGTTGTGTTGAAGGGTGCTTATGATGCATACAAATATATTTTCAGGGAGTAATAGACAAAGTGTTCGAACATTTTATCCCCTCTCCACCACAAACATGATAAAATTACGCTACGTTCTATGCGCGTAATTATGTGATCTCGTTATCCTAAGTATAATACACCAGTAAATAAACATATTGCTTATTAGTTATTCCTCTGAACATTTTTTCTGTAAAATACGTTTTGGCCACCTACTTTTGGAAATTCTTACCTTGAAAATTATAATTCAATATACCATTATACCGATAAAGTATATATTCAGTTTATAAATTGTATCACACAGACCCGCATAAAAATGTTACATTCTTTTAGATACTTAAATAATTATGTCTGACAAATAAAATATTTACATATACTTTTTTTTATTTTATAAAATTATAATAAACATTATATCAAAAAATGTATAATAAATAAATATTAATAAAATTTGAACTACAATAATAATTTATTTTAAAGATACCCTGTGCAGGTTACATAATAGTAAATATATAAGTACATTATTATATCATTATTTATTGTACTGTTCGATGTAAGATAGGTTAAATTCAAAATAATAGTTTTTAATTCTTGTTGTATCAAGAAAAAATATCATTTATATATTAATAGAATATATAAAATATTTATAAGCTAGGTATTATAAATATAAATATGTGTTAGTGACAAGTTTTAAAAATATAAAATATGTTTATTGTATACATATAATAAAAATAGAAAAATTTTAAAACAGAATGAAATTAACAAACTTAGATACTATAGCTCATATGAAAACTATTATTTTTGTATACACAGTGTACAAGTGCACAGTGTCATGAATAATGGCTAGGGTATATTTTTTGAGTTGCATAATCATGAACAAGTTTTTAGTACATTAGGTAGTCAAAAACTGTAATTTAAAAAAAACGTTCACACATTCTATATTTTTTATTAACACTTTTCTAAATGCATACATTATATTAAATTATTTATAATGTCAACTAATTACAAAATCAAACATCCAATTTATCTTCATAAAAAGTTAAAAGTGTCTGGAATTGAACCATCGCTTCACTCTTTATTTAAGCAACCCAGGTCAAACAATATTGGGCAATATCCTTTTTGCTTAGTGTTGGACGCCAAAATAGTTCTGTATGAATATTTAATAATTCAGTAAAAGTGTGTAAACTCCAAGTAAAATCTTGGTGAAATAGTCACGTAGTGCTCAATTTGACAAAAGTTCTATTTTACTGTAGTTACTTACTTTTATATAAAAATAATGGGTTGCGTGTTATCATGTTATATTGTCGACCAAAATATATACTAAATTTTAGGTCGAATCCTTGACTACATTATTTTCACAGGCCTCGAGGAATAACTACCTATATGTATAATAAATGATGAGGTACTTTTGAAAAATGTTATTATTTTTCTTTTTCTTATTCGTTATTCTAATCGTATTTGTCAGCATTTTTTTCAGTAGTTATAGTTAATTGGAGTTGTTGTATCTAGTTTTTATATGTAAAATAAAATAGTTCTATCATTATGGCAAAAATATGTATGTATAAATAATATAAAGCACATATTTTAAGTCTGACTTTATCTCAAAAAATGTTAAATAAGAAAACAACAATATTTTATATGTCTAACATTTAGAATTATTATACTGAATTATGATTAATTTTTTCATTATACCTACAGTCACAGAATGGAAGACGGCTATTCGAGAAATGGAATTTTTAAATTTTTGGTACAACGCCTATGAATGAATATGGTATAGATGTCCGTTATATGAGGATAGCAGAAGGGGGTATTTTTAATCGACGTTTCCCAATCATTGATTCAGTACGGGACTACATAATACTTATATACACCCACGAACCCATTATACATGACACCCACGTCATCGCGAATTTCGAATTCCGTTTTAGGGATGGAAAACGATCCGAATACGTTTGCACCATCTGCTGCTTACCATGGGCCACATGTATAAAATTCGCGCTGCTAATCGTCTTTGTGGTATCGAGCGCAGCTGATGCGTTTGATGCGGTCCGTTTTACGATTTTTTTTCAAAAATATATTTATGGCATGTTCCGAGTCCCGTGTGCGGGTACCGTCATATTAGGGTGTCTTGGCGGACTTAGTTTTGTCATTAAACTTTTTCTTATTGATAATTTTCTCGAAATATAGTATATCTATATTTATTTATATTTTTATGCATACAAAATCGTTATATTAACATTTAAAGTTAAAATTCATATTATACATAGATTAAGTCAGGTAGTGCCGATGCATGGTATTTTGTAAGCGAGCGGGGATAAACTTCACGAAAAACACCCTGTATATCGTCATCGACTGTATATTGTATGACCTTATTGGAATATTGGATCCGATCGGCGATCGGTCGCAAGTGCATGAATAATAAAATATGTAACAGTTGACGGATTCAATCGTCGTTTTTATATCGTTTTATCATTATTTGAACTCCTCGTATGAATTCATTTAACCACCCAAGTATACTAGAATAGTATACACGTTCAGAAAATTTGATTTTTTCTCGTTTTAAGAAGAAACGTCATCTTCAGCAATTTTGAAAATTATTTAAATATTATATTGTACACGTTTCGAAAAATACCAATATACGTCTAATCGTTTTCAGATATAGGTACCTATATACAGTTAGTCAAGAAGTCGAAATTATCGCCTTCGGACGTTTTCATTTTACGGCTTGAAAAGATTTCAACTATCGATTTCACTGTTAAATTACATTCGGGTACCGATTCAAAAGAACTCGTGTACTTTTTCATACCACGCCACTGAATAATGTGGTGTTTCCCGTGTGCAGGACAAAGCGTCTTCGCTTTAAAATCAATGACACCGTACGATCGTTTCGAATAGGTAGGTACTGTCGAATACGTCGATCATAAAATCAGTAGTAATATTATGTACTACTGCCGCCGCAGAGCAGGCTATTAGTGTTAATTAGTAATAATAATATAGTCGTATCGTCGTCGTCGTCGTCCGGCGAAAAAACAAACGGACGAAACAATGGTAAATGAAAAAAAAAATTGAATTGAATTTTTTTAAAACCAGCCGGTCGCGCGATACGGTAATTGTACGTTTGCGAGTCGCCCACACTGCGGGTTCAGCTGTGCGGTCGGACGGCGGGGGGACCGGGGTTCGGCACGATTCAACCGTTATACGCGCGCGGCGGCGGCGGTGGTCGTGACGTTGGTGGTGGTGGAGCGGTGTTACCGGCCGGTCCGCCAGCCAGCCGTCGAGTGAGTGAGCGAGCGAGCAGAGCAGCGCCGGCACCACCTCCGCCGCCACCACCACCACTGCCGCCGCCGCACACACACACACTACACATAGTACCGACGACGGCCCAATCCGTTCGATATCAGCTGTTCCTTTGTGTAAGTGTTCGTCCGGCGGCCCCGATGCCTATCCGTCGCGTTCAAAACCCAATCGTCGTCGTCGTCTCCGACCGCGTACAACTGCTGTCGCCGCCTCCGTAGTAATCGCGTGCCGTCGCGAGATACACAAAATATTACAATATTAATATAATATATTTGCAGTATTTCACTTATCGCCGTCCGTCCACCGAGCCGATTCGGCGTCGTCGTTTTTCTCGATAACAACAACACCGAAGATAATAATAAATTATAATTTATAATATTACACTGTCGTCGTCTATACCTACTACCGCTACCGTACGATAATAATATTGCCGCACGAGTCCCGGAGGAACGTCAATCGCCGGCGTTTCCGCGCGTCGTCGACCGCAGAGAGCTGAAAACCGCCGACCGCCATGTACGGGACGTGAAAAACGCCAGTGAATTTTCCACAGCGGTTCTTTTTTTCCCCTCCCCCGAACAGCAGCGACCTTTTCGGTTCGCCAAGATCGGTCGCCCCAGGACCACCGAGAGGAGAAGGTACGTACCTATACTACGACCCACTTGTTATCTGACGACGAACGCCGCCGTCTGCGAAGTCCCGTACGATCGGGATCGCGAAACATTTCGGCAAACGATTTTCTCTCGTTTTTCGAAACCGAATCGCGAATCGCGTAGGCGTTATTGGTAACCACCAATAAGCCCGGCACAAAAGTGTGTGAGCGAGAGCTGTACTCGGCGCTGAAATTTATACGTTCGCTCCTATTTTAACGATCTACGCCTATTGCGACGCCCGTAGTACAGCATTTGCTTTTCCCTCGAAAATCCGGATCTCGGATTTCCGTAGGCCCCATAAATTAAAATATACCTACCCACACCTAGATACGAGACCTTCAAAAACAAATTTTGACCCAATTCGTTCGTGGTTCTTTTTTGCAAAATCATACATGATTCTTCCGCTCGGTTGTCTCAGTAGATCGTCGTCTGAGCGGTTTGTACGAGATAAGGTTTTGAATTTCGTGTCAAAACGAATTTCGTCTAAATATCACTGCAGTACTTAGATTTGAAACGTTTCGTCAATTTTTCATTTCGAACGATAATAGTAAACCGTCGTTTTCACGAGTTTGGTTACATATAGTTATGTTGTCATCAATTAATATATAATATGTACTAGATAGCAAAGTATAAAATACAGGTTTAATATTTTAGGTAGTCTATTGTCGAGTTGCGTGAATTATCACTTAACGTTTAATGAATCAACAGTGAATATTAATGATCCCTTAAACATGATTTAGTGGCCCGTGATTGGTCCAATAACTTTTATTGGACTATTAAATTAATCAATTTTTAATGCAATCTGGCATATATATTGTTAAAATTAACTTACAGTTTGAAATTTATAAAATGTTTATATAACTGTACGATCAGTTCAATGTCGTTTTTATAATGAGTAATATATTCATCTATATAATATTATATAGTGTCTACGTTCACATAATTTATATCCAAGCTTGTATGACATTTTAATGTACTATCGAGTTTCTTCCGCAAATTCTATATTTTAAAGTAACATTGAAATACGATACTGGCGAGTATACTGTCAAAAAAAAAAAAAAAAAAAAAACATTAAAATAAATAATTATTACAATTATTGTTATTATTATTTATGTTTTTGATTACCAAAATCCAGACATACTGAAAAATTAAATTTCCTTTGTGTACGAATGAAAATCTATTCTAACCCAAGAATTATTATGAGGCACGTTCGTAATGATGACAAATTATGTTGAAAGAGAGAGAAAAATCGATTAAAGCGTACAATTTTGCCGCGAGTTGGTTTTGTATCCGGAAAGAGATAAGTAAACCTCTGCAATTAAGATAATTTTGTAAATTTATTGTTATGCTTGAGAGCTGCATTTAAGAACACTGCATAGTTATGACATGTGAAACTGAAAGACATTTGTGTTTAATTTAGTAACAAATTGTTTTGTCCTATAGGTCGTTAATGGTGGTGGTATACTGGTATATTATGTCACATAAAAAATAAAACAATAAAATATACTTTATTTTAACGGTTAACCCGCCAGGAAAATGTAGGTTATTGTCGGGCTTATTTGCTAACAAAGCCATACAAAAAAATTTTTCTAACGATAATATGAAAAAAAAAAAGTTTAAATGCATTTAACCAATTATGTATAGGTACATTTTATGTGCAATCTATTAATATTGAAAATGTAAGTTAAAATTTTACTCTTGCATTTTAACTGTGTGATCGATAAAGCTTAACTTGAAACCAATTCATTTGATTTTACCTTTAGAATAATTTAAAAACTATAATAATTATACTCTTTACAGTAAATTAAATTTTCCTTATCTCTTATCATGTAAAAATATAGCTCAAAGCCCAAAGGTCACTGCCGCAAATATAGGGTTACCTAACTGCAGCTATTATTTAGTAGGCTGAAAATGTATTATAATATAATGTATTTATTGTATACGAGACTACGAGATTTACATTGTTTATTACGCTTAAAGCATCTTTATCCTTTGAATTACACAATGTATCTTTATTTTTTAAACAATAATCTAGTATACACTACATCTAATTTAATATTAAACGACTATTAAATGAGTTAAGTAACGATTCGTTAATGTCGCCTGTATACGAGTATAAACAGTATCTTGATAACCGGCTGGGCTACTATGAAGCTATATTATTGCTCTATACAGTTTAATTTAACCACCAAAAACTCTGTTTATGGTACTTTTGGGTTGATATTTTGAATTATAAATAATATATTCTCGTTACTAACTACTTAGGTTCTTTACGCAGACATTAAATGGTTTTGCAGACAACGCTTTGTGATTTTAAATATTTAAACATTTTAATAAGTTTTATGAGGTCCCTCACTGATTCAAAAGAAACTCGTAATTATGACTTATTATTCTGACAAAATAAATAAATACAAAATTTTCTTTTCTTTTTTACACCTAGATAATATATTCTAAACTTTGCGCGTTGTATTATCAACTTGTAACCGCCCCTATCAAGCGATTCATATTAAACAAATGTATTTTAATATCATAACTATTATTAGGTATATCTATATATTTGTATAGATCATTTTTATTTTCAACAATAATAAAAATTTTAAAAATATGATCAATGGATAAATATTTAGTTTTCTAACAGTTTTTCTTACGTTTTCCTAACGATTGAACTTATAACATTCTAATTACTTGGTTATTGTAGATTCAATAGTATAGGTTCCTACATTATTTTTCGTATAATAAAAATCTTACTAAATTTATCACTTATAAATGATTAATGAAATGTTCAATTATAACTGTAAAAAATTGTATGTTATACTTTAATATATTGTATTCCATCAGGGAATAGTTCGTTATTAAATATCGATATCTTATATTATGATATTATTTATTACTATACCTAATTGTATTTCTGTTTTACAAGTATTAGTATTTCACATACTTTTATCAAGATGGAGTAAATAGATTAGGTACACAAATGTTTGTTTATACTTTTTTAAGATAACTAATTAGAAACTGACATTGCAATCAAATCCTATTCTAGCTTGCACTATTGTTCTATCAGCTCTATCATTCTCTACACACGCACTGAACTACACTTTGACCACTCCTTCCTTTACAATTTTTTTTTTTTTGTTTCTATTTGCACGTATTTAACCTGCGGTTAGAACCTGATAAAAAAGACCACCAATTTATTTTTCTGTCCCCGCCTATACTTTGCTAGTGAAGGTGTACTCCGTGCGTACACAACCACTGCTTTTGTCTAGTAGCCGATGGCATGAGAATACTTTCACAATTATATATAAAATGTATGTGTATGTGTGTGTGTGTGTGCGCGCGCGTGTATCTCTCTCTTTCTCTATTAATGAAAATTGCTAACGCAGACAGCCGACAGGTACCAAATAGAGAAGTCTAAAAATTCTAATATACATAATATGCATCTATATTAAATACGGATCTACCTCTTTTTTATAATATAATATCTTATATTTTCGTTTATTTAAAATTTAAATAGATTAGTAAATCTGTATATTTAATTATAGTTTATAAAGCGACTAGTATATTAATACAATATTTAATTTACAATTAAATAATTGTTTATAATGGGTAAATACTAAATATATAATAAGAAAATAATCTTGGTCAACTAAGTGCTGATACAGTTATACACAATTATTTTAGTTTTATTGTTTTGAGGTGTCTTTCCGACTCTTTCCAGAATATAGGTCTCATATAATCAATGTTAAAATATTCTTCAATTCCATTACATATTTACATCAAATGAGAACACAAACCTAATAGGTTTTTATTTCTTAACCGTTATTTTTAATAATTGTTAAATAATATAAATAAAATTTAATTCAAAACTTTGAAACTAATAAAAATATGTATGTAAATTTCATAAATTAATATTTCTATAAGTCTGATTTACTTATTAGAGTTATTTCATAGAAGTTATACTTTAACTATACTTAATAAGTTTTAAGTTATAATAATATACTGCATTATTGACTTTTTATAAAATCAATAATTAAAAAAATACTTATATCGATTTAAGGTTTGCTTGATTTTAACTTTAATTTGGGTCTATATGAAAGACTAAGGCTTCGCGGTTTTGTACGTCACTTAAAAAGTATGCAGTACAAACATTTAGTTATTTTAGCCCCCAGTAATATGGTATAAAAATAATCCCCCTCACTTGTATTAGCTTAATACTATTATAGGTCAATATAAATATGGAATATATAAGGAAAATATTTATTATATATTATCGTGAGAAATCATTTCTAATACAATGGTTTTACGTACTTAAGTATCTAATACATGTGTATAAACAATAATATAGTGATAATATTGTGTAACATCGTTGGTAATTACCTAATTAATCGTAGATAATATCTTGTTGATAAAGCCATCCAAATTCCATTATAATATAGTATAGGTAGTAATGATCTTTTTTCACAGAGTTATTTTGCAATTTTGACCTTATCAAAGTATTAACACATTATAATGTATGAAGTTAGATTATATTTATCGTATTTCAACAACTAATATTTATTATTTATGCGTGAATTATTGATCACTTATCTCCTTATCATAAATATTTTATTACCTAATAACAAAAATTAACTATCTACAAAGATATGATCAATGTAAAATTCATATTTATTTATTGGGTATTTGAGTACATTATTCTTAAATTAAATTAATTTGTTCAAAATGTAAAATAATACCAATATGCAGAGAATAATCTAATAATTTAATCGAATAACGAGAATTTTTTTCTAACTAAATGTTAATTTTCAAGTTAGGTAAGTAATAAATTTGCTCAATTTTTAAAGTTTAATTGCATTTTGTCATTGCTAATTGATAATTTACTTCCGTTGAAGTATAGATAATCGAGTAAAACACTGTACGAGTAAACGGTCTTTTTAATTGACAAAACGTTTTATAAGAGTAATCGAGCTTTCTTAGTTTACAATTGTTCATTATAAATTGACTCTGTTTTACATAAACTAATATTTATAATGATTTAAAGTTTCCATTATACGTTAATTTTTAGTAACTTAGTATTTCTATACAGTCTACGGAATAATTTTGTTATATTGCAACATAATTGACCGTTTAAAAAATAAAAGCTGTACCTACGTATCATATATTTTTTAAATAAAGTGTATTAATTAATATACCATTAAATATACTATATTTTATAAGTTGTGTACATAATAATATATATATTATATGTATATTAAACCAAAAAATGTCTAGTACAAATCCTTTAATAAACATTGAGTGCACCTTTTATAATATAAAATATTGAAGTATAAATAAATTATGTAAAAATAGTTGTTCAATATTTAATTCAGATTTTCTATAGAATATTTATTAACGTTGCTATTATAATTAAGATTAATAGTTAAAGAGAGTTAATATTTCATTTTGTTTCAGTCAACTTGTCATTTTAATTTTTCAAAATATATTTTAGTTTTCACGTACATTTATTGATGATCATTGTATATTTAAGTATTTAGTTAATAAAAAATTTAAAAAACTTAATTTCATGTAATTTTAAATTAGTTATGTCCTCTAAAATTGATGTTAAATGTATGCTTACTATATACATCAAATTAAAAATATTTATATTTATTTATACCAAATGCGAAGTATAAGTTTTAGTTGGAAAAATATGATAACCAATAATGTAAAAGATGAACGTGAATTAAAACAACGAGCAAAATAAATTTCTATAAAATATTTTACATCACGTTCAGTTGTTTGGAAGCTTACTTAATGAAATTGAAAGACCTTGATGTGACTAAATCTTGTTGTAGAATATTTTTTTTAACATAAGTTCATTTATTGTTTCTTTTTTAGTGATAGATAATAATTAAAAAACTAAATATTTGTTAAGATTTTATTGATCAATCATATTGTAGGTATAAAGGTAGATGGCGAATATAATATGTAGGTATGAGTAGATAATATAAAATAGCCTTATAAAATATTTACAGTTATTCATTAAACAGTAGCCTGTGATAAGTTATTTGAAATATATATGGACTTATTGAATATATCAATAATTTTATCAGATATTACTCTAAACAGCAAATAGAAAATTAAAAAAATGGATAAAATCAGTTAAAATTATTATGCCATAATTTTTTTTTAGTTAATTCAAATGTTATTAAATAATTTGTAATAATATATGTTAATTCCTAGAATATATTAAAAATTATTATAAATTTAGCTATAAGTATTATACATTTTTTATTGTCTTAATCTATGTTAAGGAACAAATAAATTTATAAAGCTACTTTAATTTAAATATTTTATTATTTTTCTAGGGTGAGTATCTTTTAAGAACTATAAATAATTTTAGTCTTCTGATGTATTTTAAAAATATATAAAGATTCGTAAATAAATTTTTTACTTTCAAATAGTTTTGTAAAAATATATTCAATATTTTTTCACTAGAAAATGAAGAGATTAAAATTTATAGTTTATTTTAAATACTATATGGAAAAACAGTTGTCAGTTTTTTTTTTACTATACTTATTCGCGGCTCTATTTGTTGCATAGCTTAAAATTAAAAATACTCTAACAGTAACTTTGTGTTCGCGCGAGAACACACACACACACACGTTCATATATTTATATATAATAATTCGTGAACGTGGCATATCGTATTGAAGTTCGCGCCCACTAGCGGAGGAAAGCGTTGAGCGAAGTTTATTAATGTAAAAAAATACTATAGTGTATTATTGTGTATGGCCGAAATAGATAGAGGCCTATCGAGAAACCGATCGCGCGCGTTGCGGCCAACATCCGCGAAGGTCTCGCGTATGAATCATCGTCATTATATTATAAAATTCTATCCAAAAGTTTTTTTTCGGCCTAAAGTTAAAAATTAAAATCGCCGACCACGTGTTTTTCTCGTACCTACCTATATAAGTATATCAGTTGCTGTTTGTGTTCGTTTGTTACGATATACTCCGTATACGCCGTTCTAAATAATAATTAATCAATAAACAATAATTACTTTGCTGTAAAATGTCAAGTGGGATTTACTCACGGTAGACGACGCACTATTAAAGATTGTACAAGATGTGGGTGTTGACAATAATATAAGACGATAAAATATAATATTATGTATTGAGTGGTAATAGTTTGGCGATCGTGACCGTGGCGCGTGTTTCGTATATAGGTGTGGGTTTGTCACTATTCGATTATATAAGAACATAGGTACGTTTCAATAAACTTACCTTTGCGTATTTCTTCAAATCTTGCGATTCGGTTAATTTTTTGATCCTAGTGGAACTCATTATTCTTCTCGTTATTCTCTAACATACATGTACTTGATCTCAGTAGACACTTCTCTACGCGGTGCACTAGGTATATCTTTTTAAGGTATCTCTAAAGATTTTTAATAATAGGAGACCTCAAAATAAAATACATTTTCCAATCCATCTGCATTTCGTTTGATGTTGGGTACTAAATATTATAAACATTTTTACAAAATATGTGATAGTAAAAAAATAATAATAATGTTTGTAGAAAATTGAAACTAGTTTATAATATTTTAAAAGTTATTGAATACAAATTATCAATAAAAAAAATCTTTAATTACCTACTCTTAATTAGTAGTAAAATGTTGTACGGAATATTTTGTGTACCTACTTCTGGAGAGATATCAATTTTACTACTGGTTTATTAGGATTACTTGTGCAATAAAAAGAGGATAGTGCATACAAATTGACTGATTATATTAAATATAGGAAGATGTAGCTTAGAATTCTGGTTTAATCACGTACGTGCACTATTTCAATATCAGTCGTACTTGACACTACACACAACTGAAGTGTGGTTATCTTTTCGAAATCTTACATTTGCGATCCACGGGTATCCTTATAGTGTGTATGTGTGTGGTGTTACTATTCATATTTGTTAACAACTCAAGTGTTGGTCTGATTGCACAATAATTATTACCCGTTATTTTTTATTGGTTCCGTAAATTTTTTCTACTAGGCAAACGGGTCCTGCTTAACCACCCGTCTTCGTATCTGTATCGATAAGTAAATTGTCTAATTGAGAGTCATCGTTCATTCGATAAATGTACTTACTTGATCTTGTAAATTTATCGGTCGCTCGTGTATATTGGATTATGGTATATATTAAATCGACATTTTTTGCTACTTATCTCAATTATGGTACCTGTGTTATAATATACATGGGCATATCTAGTTTTTTACTATTAAAATTAAATACTGTTAATAAAATATGGTTATGTTTATTTCTAAATATATTATTGTTATCTTTTACCCGCATGAATACATTATATTATTATTATTATATATTAGGTATTACGCCTTATTAATATTATAATATACAATATTTAATTGACGGTAATTGCGTATTATACTAAAACTCACGAAAAAAAAATGTCTTCATATTGATTAAAAAAGATGTAGGTACCTATTTTTTTATATACATATATCTATACTATGAGTTTAATCTTCAATTTAAAGCTTAAAGTGCATATAGCAGAATTATTTTTCTAGAACAATTTGCTGACGACAATATTTTAGACGATTTAAATCAAAAATGTAATTTTATACCATTTACTTAAATCATTTAGTTGTTTATTCATTATGCATTCGATTGTTTTGAGTTGGCTTAAGAATAATAACTTCCTAGTTTTGTAATATATTTTCAGAATACAGTCAGCGTTTCCTATTATTCCGGTACGTGTTAAAAAATGAAATGGTAAAAGTAAACAAAAACCATGTCCAATATATTGTTTTTGGCGATAGTAGAATAATATATACAACTGTATATACGGTAGCCGGTAGCCTATTATAATACTCAGGTTTCAATACTCTTTCTCTTTAAATTGATACAACGTTATCGGAACGTTGCGTTTTTTATAGTCGCATGCTTGATGATATTATATTTTATATAATATTTTATTATTTAAATATGGCAAAAAGTGTTGCTGTCTAAGTCTAATAAAATACATTACTTACCGCCGTTTGCTTCGAGAGATGACCTCGATGAAAAATCCGTGCGGTTGTCAAGACATCATAATATTCTGTTGGCAATAATTCGTTACCTTCGTTGTAGTAGACGAAACGCTGCAAAAATGCATGTGCGCTGACCCGGCGGGGAGGCACGTCTTATTATGCCGCTTGTGTTATTAAATTATTATCTATCGTAATCAATCTATGTCCGTATCTCTCGGGCATGCACATGCACTTGCATTAATATAATATAATATAATATAATGTATATATAACACGTTGAGGCTTGGTGTCTACAACTATATAATATGTATATATAAGTACTTAGCGTTATGCACTCGCACCGTCGCTCACCATTTTTATAGATATTAGTCTCGATGCGTCATAAATTCGTCCTTGGAGTTGATTGATCACAATGCATTTTGATTGCACTGCCTGGCCACTCCTAATTCCTATACCTATATAATACAAAACCGTGGCACTGATATATTACGATTTTATCGCACTATGCCGTTGTTATAGTTTAGTAACTTTTAATGATGTGCTAATAATTATTGTTTCGTTTCGTAACCATTAATAACGCCGATTCCTCAACAAGTCTGTCTTTTTGTGTTAATTCAAATTCACATTTTAGCAGTGTTGATAGAAATTGTGTTGATGTTTTTTAGTGATAGGTTAAAAATTCTAGACTAACCATCTTCTTAAATTTATTACAAGGCTGTTTATATTATACAGTAATACAATATACTATAAACGTACATGGTATAATATAGTGCTTATATATATATATATATATATACATATAGTATATAAGTATACGTCAACGATACAAATTCGCATCAGAATATTTCCAAATTTGAACTTGGTCGTGTATTTCCCATAGTCATAATTATTAATCTATTTTAATAATAACGTACAAAGATAATAATGTACAACTAAAATAATTGTCCCATTTTATACACGATATCTATTATTCTAAATCTTATCTTAATTTTTATGATCACAATGTTTTTGGTATCAATTGTCTACTATAAATAACTTGGACCGGTATATTATAACGTTAGTTGATTGTCGATAGAATTATAGACTTGTAGAAAACAGTCGATAACTCGTCAGTCGTCATTCGATAGCCTACAGCGTTTTTTTTTCTGATACTCAAGTTTCGTTTTCTTCAAGTCGACAATTATATAGGCACTCTTGATTCAGTAAAAGTTGATTTTCAGACTATGAGCCCACGAAAATTTCAATTGGAAAGTCATATTGTGTTAAAAATAAAAATTCTTTTTCTCTCTAAAAAAACGTTTTGCATTCATTCGTCTGAATTGGAACTGAATCATTTTTTCATTTCATAACGCGAATCGTGTGTAGAAATAGCAATATATAATTGTAGTAATATTTAATTTTGGAACAAAACCATAGCGATTACCATTACCCATAAAATGATTTCATACATTTTATAAGTTGAAACTTGAAATTGCATTGTTGAAGTTGAGTTTTTAACTACAGTGTAGGTTTTAACTTGTAAGTATAATGCTAATAAAATTTTAATCGTTCTATTCTATGAATAATTGTTTTGTTAATCAATATACAAATTGTATTAATATTAAAATATATTCGTATTTAGTATAGTAATGTGACTAATATTATATTTTTATAACAATGTAACTGTAATCCTTCTAATAACTATCTTTTTTTTCATTTACTATAATTATTATAGTATAATACATTTATATTTAAATTTTATTATATTCTATAATATATTAAGATTTTATTACCTTGGGAAAACCTTAAATTAGTGGCATTGACCATTGTACCCTTATTGTACTCTAAGACCCTTTTCTGACAAATTGGTTTATAAAATCTTTTTACTTCTACTTTAAATACTACTTATACATTCAAATTATTTATATATTTTAAACAATTTGGAAATAAAAGTTCTAAAAAATATAACCTATTAAACCGCAACATATATAATACCATAATACAATTCACGGTATTCCACATATGTCATAAAAAGTTTTGTCGATTTTTTTTTTTATTAAAACACTTATTGTTTTTGCCTAATTGTATTCCTAACCTATAAATATATTATATGGTATCCATATTTTTTTCACACCGTTTATATGTTTAGTGTAGTGCCATAGTTTTATTACAAAAACTATAAATGTAACCTATTTATTTAATGTACTTTTTTATATCACAGATGTTCTGATTAAAAAGAATCCATTTTTTTGTCGTCAATGAATAAATGTTTTTATGGTCTATTGTATTAACGTTGAAGGTAATATATTTCTACAAACGTGATTGTTAATCAATTCACTGAAGTAAATAATATGTGGATTCATTCATTTTTATTTTCTAACCATGATTTAAATCATATTTCGATTTATAGTTGTACTCAACAGTGGTGTCATCGGAATGTATTTAAACATGATTTCAATTTAAAATTTAAGTATCTTAAAAACAAAAATGGACGGTTTAATGATTTTTAATTTTCATATATATCCAATAAATTTGTACCGATCATAGATTTTATGCTAATACATAAAGTTATTATAGTTCATGTTTTTTATGTTGAGGTAGGTTTATAAATATTCAAAATAGCTGATTTAAAACATTATCTAGCTGAATTTGCGTTTGTGTTGACACAATATCATGTTATTTTTTTTAGTGCGTCGTTGTTTCTTGGTATAAAATTTTCTATGAAATTAATAAAATAATATGAATAGTCACATTTTCCAATTGAAATATACCATTAGTTGTTATTATTTTTATTTGTTTCTGCCTAACTAGTTTGAATATTTTATTTTTTATTACAATATATTTTACTATATTTTTGCAGTCTGGAAAGCGTGATAAATGTCAAGTAAAAGTCTGGGCTTGCCTAGGTGACTTTAAAATATACTCCACTACTAAGAACGTACCAGGATCCCCTTCAAATCACTGCTTATGTTTGGTGCCCGCTAGTGGCATAAAGCAGTACATTGCGTGCGGTTCCAATAGATCTCAATCCTATTGGATGTGCGCTATGAGATTGTCGAAAGTGAGTATTAAACTATTTTGTTAAGTTAATAGTAATTGATTGCTTAAATATTGACTAAATATATATTTGTTTGTGGTTATGTAGTACGGAAAGCAATTAAGAGACAACTACCGATCATTTGTGAAGAAGCATAACGATACTAATGAGTATGAATATAATAAGAAGCCATTGCCCAATGAGAGCGTACGGTCCCACGTAGCTATGGACTTTTCTGGTAATGTTGGTCGTATTGTAGAAGATCCCAAAGAAGCACTTGCCATTGCTCAAGCAGAGACTGGTAGTGTGCGGCGAAGCTGGCGATCCAGTGGTCGAACTACTCCTGGTCTTCAAACAGCTGTTACAAAACTTGAAAATGATATTCACTTATCTCAGCCATGGTATCATAAAAACATGAGCCGTGATCAAGCTGCCAATGTCCTTAATGGGCTTGGGAATAAAGATGGGTAAGTACAATAATTATATTTATAAATGTTCAATTTAACTTATCTAAAAATTAAAATTACAGGGTATTTTTAATAAGGGAGAGCAAAAGTAAATGTGGTTCATATGTACTAACATTCAAATGTGGTGGTAAAATTATCCATACACCTATTGTAGCGGTATGTATTCAAATTTATTTATTAATTTCTTCATAATTTTATTACATTTAGTTAAATTTAAAAAATATTTTTACAGCAAATGGATCCAATTAACGATCAAGTTTGTTTTACGCTAGACAACGGTGTGATCAAATTTTATGACCTTTTACAACTAGTAGAGTTTTATCAATTAAATGCAGGTAGTCTGCCCACTCGACTGATGCATTATGTTGTCCAAGTACCAGTCACCAAATGAAATTTGCATTAATACAATGCACAGACGACATATACAGTTCCTGTTGACACAAAATATTCTCATCCAAAAGGTGTGTGACCTATAAAATAATGACACAATTCTACAGGTAAAATACCTACGGCTTAGGTATTTTAATAATCTCGACCATCAAATTACTAATTGTTTATCTTTTTCTTTTTTCTCTTTTTTCTTTTTCTAACGTAATGTAACGTTATTGTAAAAAATTTGACTGAATCGTTAAAAAACATCTACTATTTGCACTGTTCGGACTCAAAAATTTTATATTTCAGTGTTACAATTAGTTATTAACGTGTAATCCTAATGGATATAATAATTTTGCGCGATCAGTTCCTAGATTAACTAGTTCGTAACATTCAATCAAGCACCTTTAGGACTTATAATTTAATTGTAATATTAGAGAGAATAATAATAATAAAAAAAAATCATTAATAATTATTGTCATTTAAAATAAAATATAATATATAATATAATATAATATTTATATTGTGATAACTTTTGTCTTGCAATTTAAGCATGACAGACCAAATATTTAGCATGTAAGCATACCTAATATTAAATGGAAATAACATATTCTATTTAACTTATTTAACATGGTATTCAGTAGTCAATGTAAAAGCAATAATAATTCTTATTATAAACTTTGTAAAATCCGTTAAAAACAAAAAATTTTAAAGTAGTTATGTCATATATTATTCGTGTATTTATATGTATAATATATATATATATATATGTATGTATATGTATATATTTTTATATATATCCATAGACAGTGGACAATGTTATTTTTCTCAATAGCTTACGCGGGACAATGGAAAGTACCATGATCTACTCTGAATACTTTATGCATGTTAGTAAAGCAAGCAGTATCTACCTTCTATAATATAGCATATCAAAATGAATAAACACTGTATACAGCTCTTGAAATAGTAATAATTCATATTACCTCTATAATACAATTTTAATCATATCTGTATGTCATACAATTATATAACCATTTAATAGTTTTTAAAATAACTATTTTATTTTTTCATATATTCTTATCATTATTTTTGTAAAATATTTTGAGACATGCATATAGCATGGTTGGTAGATTACTTTTAACACCTAGTTATTTATATGTTGTATTCCATCTGAAGAGTGAAGACCAAAGTCAACGCACTGTATCCTGTTTTACCGCTCACATTGTAACACTATAATATCCAATGTTATAAATTTATACCATACAGATATGATCTCAAATTCTTCCCCCTTGGTAATATACTATTTTCTTTACAAGATGTGCATTACCATTAGGTATTATTAAATATTTATTTATTGTTTCAAATCCAAGACACACACTTTATCATGAGATTTATATATATATAATACTGTAAAATATGAAAGCTTTTATACAGTTATAATATGTGAATGTATGTGTGTTTAATACCTTTGTGCTGTTGTTATAACAATTTGTTTACAAAATTCTGTGTTGTCATTTGAAATGTATGCAATAACTACAAAAAATAAAAATATAATAACACATAAATAATATAATTGTACCTAATTAATTGTGACGTACAAATAAATATAGCTGTTAATACATACATGCACATATTGTATTTAAGTTCTAAATGTCTACACTATACATATATATTAATGTAATGTGTGTGTGTTTTTTTTTTTCATGAAATTTAATATATATTATATTTCTGTCTGAAAAATATAAAAGTATATACTTGAATATATATGTAAGATATATCAAGCAATCAATAGGTAATGACATTATTAATATTATAAAAGTTGATTCCATACTCCTTTCAAGGTGAAAAAAAGTCATTTATATGTGGAAACAAATGTGATAAGCGCAGTGCAATTAAATAAATACACGCGATAAAAATATTATTCTTTTTCACAATAATTTAACGTATAGAATATAAATAACAATAAAAAAAAAAAACATATATTATTATCAAGTCAATGTTTATGTGATTATTAAAGTACAAAAGACCCATTAATTTTAATTTATTTTTCCCTGTAGAGTATTACAACTATTATGTTACTTTGATTAATTTCAAAAGAAAACTATTTATTTAAAAAAAAAATAAAAATGCAGATTACGGTCGTGTTTTTTATATCGACATTTTGTGTTCCTACGAATTGTTATTATGAAAAAAATTGTATGATTATTATAATTTTTACAATATCTTATGTTGAATGATGTACCATGTATTGTAATTCGATAATGTTTAGTTGATAAGTATTATTTAAAAAGAAATTATATAATTGTATTATTTGTATTTTGATGGAACTCTGCTCCCTCCCTTCCAATAGTTAAATTTTATAGACAATCAAATCCTAGACAGTTTAAAAATAAAACTATTATTATATTATTTTTTTTTTTTTCATATGATATTGTATTTAATTGTGAAATAGAAAACACAATATAACCATATTGTTGTAATTTTGGTGTGTGTAAATACTATTAAAAAAATCTGTACACTGACATGTCTTACGCAAACTTTAGATTCGATAAAGTGATAAACAATGATGAAAGTTTATAAAATGTCAATTCTTTGACGATGTATGTTTTCTTTATGATAATAAGTAATAACTAATATTATGTATTTTTGTATACTAAATTTAAATAAAAAAAAAAACTTCATGAACTATTGAATCTTCTGTAGACACATCTTTGTACAGTTTTTGGTTAGATCAATTAATTATTCATGTTTGTATTATATTAATACAAGTTTTGTTTATTTTCTATCTACGTCTTAACCTAGGTATTACGCAATAACGTCATAACCTTAGCAAGTTCAAGAAATTTGGATGCTTCTGTCTAATCTCTGACCTCATTGAATAAAAAAAAAAAAACAAATACAACTATATTGATTATTAGTAGAGGAGGAAGCAAATGCAAAAGTAGATAAAAATGTATGTAAACAATTTTTTTTATTGATAATCTTTTTCAAACAGCAATTTAACAGGAAGAGTTATCAAAAAAACTGCATTTCCCTACTATTAATTTGTATATTATATTATATGTGTTTAAAGGAGATTAATCGGTATGGCGCATGTGCGCATTTTTATCAGTAATATGGGGAACTGCGTAGTAATAAAGTACATAAAGTGCACATCAATGTTTGATAAAATCATTATTGCACAACAACATTATGTCAATAATTATAAAAGAAACCATTGATTATTTTTCATTGAATTATTCTTAAACCGTATTTTTTGTTTTTTATGTGTATATCATATACATAAATGCATTTAATGTTTACTTTTAGTAGAGCAACAAAAATTGATACCCATTTTTGAAGAAATAAAAACCCTATCAAAATGAATTATGTTCTGTGTCTCAATTGGTACGTTTTAACATTAAAACATTGGTATTATTTACAAACATTTGGAATAAACCATAATATGAGCCTAATTAAATGGAATTAGCCACTTGGGTGTTATGAATATACTAGAAATAGCCGATAGGTACCTAGTGTACTTATACTACCTTGACTATGTAGGTACATTGGCTGCATTATAATACCAATCATTGCTTCATTTATGTGTCGAATGATAGTATGGAAAAGAGTAATAATTTTCGGTTAATATAAATTTTTGTTCATTCGTTTTCTGTTTATTATCACTTGATAGATACCGGGGTCTGGTGCATTAGTGTTCACGTAACTTTTGTTTTACAAGTTATGAAGAAAATTATTTAAATTCACATCTAGAAAGCCATTGATGGTGTCCCACGCCTAATGGTACTCATAATCCTGATTCCTGACACCAATTATTTATAACTAATCTGTCTACAATTTGCAAAAGAATACGCATTTAGAAGTGCCCTCATTTTCTTTAATCAAAACTTAAATTTAACACCATCATTATTTTTTTTAATGATTCCACTACACGCTATAACATACGTCTACGGCGCGGGGTACTGACTGAATCATGCATGTGCATAAAATTGCCTATATTTAACGCCTTAATATTCAATACTCAATATGGTCGCTCAAAATAACGTAATTAAATATGATAATATGATAATATTTTGATGTTAAAAATAATTTGTTACTACCTGAAAATGTTGTCCCATTTTGTCAAGTAAAAAATGTACAGTGTGATATAATAATTCAACATAAATATTATATTTAAAATTGTCCTATTTGCTCTAAAGACAAAAATAAGTTTATTTGTCATAATATCTTGGTACACTGAAATATTCTAAAATAGAATCTTATGTTACGACGAATGATTATAAAATAATTTTGTATAAAAGGGGTCACAGGTCCTATAGTGCTTTGCTCTCCCAGCAAAAAAGAGTATAAAAGAGCTTATAGTTATACGCTGAAATTTAACTTTTCTATATAATAAATAGAAAAATTAAATTTAAACATCATATTATATCGCAAATATATAAAATAAATGTTAAATATACTCTTATACTATAGATAATATGTCTATTTAATAAATTCATTCACAAGTAAATGAGTAAGTCAATTTTCTAGGAAAGAAATATTTCACCTATAGTCATCTGAATATTCTTAAGTGATGCCCCTCTAATGAATGATTATAGTTTATAATAACACGTTTAATCGGTTTTTATAGACATACATATTATATTCCGATTATAGTCAGTTAAAGCTAATTCGTGAAAATGCTGTCGAGCTGATGGTCTTATGTATTTGCATACGATTATATCAATATAATATATACGGCGCCAACTTCTTGAATGCTCGTCCAGATTTTGTTACGCATTGATGGCAAAACCTTGAAACGGTTTCCGTTTATTTTGGAAACCATTTTAAAAATGTAATTATAAATTAATATAACATTACTCATTTATTGACTAACTGTACAAATTACATTGGTAGTAACTAAATCATTAAAAATGTTAGTATAGTGCATTACACATCAAACCATTAACCTTTATAAATCATAATACTTACTATACTCCATATAGATTGTGTTATAATCTACAAATATATATACCTACCTACTATTACTTTCAGATTGTATTACCATTTAACCAGTCGAATTGTACTCTCCTGCACCTTCTAGATCCAGAAACTCTATTGCCTTCTAATAAAATTGAATTAGGTATCTGATCAGTAATCGTATAAAAATATGTCCTTATCAACCAATTCTTGAAAACTATCCAAGAACTAAAGTGTCAAATACAATTTCATAAAGATTGGTTTAAGAGTTTCGGTTAGCTGGAATACAGTGTTACACTATATTAAATTTACATTTAGGTAATATTCTTTATTTTCATTATCAATAAAAAAGCGTCTAAAAAATTTTAATTCATTATAATATATAATATGAGACAATATTTATTTAACTAAATTGTACTATAGGTATAGGTCAAGTAACTAGAATAACTCTGCTCACCTTGTGAAAAATTCCTGTGACCTGCGCACGCCCATGTTCTACTGTTCTACAGTAAAATCTTGAAAATAAAATATATTTGACCAATCATTATCAATATATGTATATAATATATATGTATAGACGTATTATTGATATATGATTAGTACCGTTTGTATTGTCGTCGACAATAACTATTTCCTCAGAAAAAATAGATATCATAAAGTTTCGCTAAAAATTGACGAAAACCAAAAACAAAGAAAATTTTGCGCCTCCCCCCCCCCTGTGAAATATTTCTGGATCCGCCTTTGATAGCGGGGAGAAGATATATGTTATATAAGTAATAATAAATTAAAATGAATTATTGTTGTTGACACAAATAAGGGGTCATATGGTTATTAATAACTAGTGAAATCGTTTAACCTAAACAATATTATTTCACTCGGTGAAAACACTTTCGAATAACACATTCTGAATACTGACCACACGGTTGTATGTAGAAGATTTTTTTCGGGGGAAATTAAGAAATCTTTTATATCTATCATAACCACCACCTTATAACTAAATCAGTACTTATTTTAGCTATTTTAATATTATTATTATTATTATTATTATTTACTTATTCTGTATTCAAACTTAAATTATTATTCAATTATACATAGGTGGTACCTATCAACAGTTGAATATTTTAGAATAGTTTAAACAAGTCCAGTCATTGTAGCTAGTAGAGTAGTATACAATAATTATTTTTGATTACTTGTGTTTATTTCTGTGACAGATGTCATCCTGTTCGGTGAAACGTTGCCATGTGTTTTTTTTCCGTTAACGTTTTCGGATATTCTACGTGAGTACGTGACGCCGCTGCAGCGAACGTTCATATAAAAATCTATGTAACTCAAAAACTTAACTATTATCGTTTAAATTAAAAAATATGTAAAAATAAAATGAGAATATGTCATTTTAAAATCATACGTATTAGTTATTTATATCTATAACACTATAAACTATAGTTATACCTAGATACACTGCAGTTGCTATAGTGTGCAACAAGAAAGAGTAGCTGAGTAGCATATAGGATGCATTTAGTTAAATATAATGTTTATTAACTATTAACAATTTACAGTTAAACATACTCAATGTGGACTTAATTAGCTCAAGTTCATTATTTTTATTTAATTTATCGTCTGTTTCCTGAATGATATAAAAATTGCTCCACGCTCATAAATTATTATAGGCACTTGCATTATCGATGACTCGATATGTCGTTTTCCAAAATAAATTGGCGTGCCTGCTTTACATCGACTACTTCGAAAACCCGCGACAGTTTTTCGGGAACTCAAAACAACATTGGACTGCTGGTCATAACTCATAACGTGCAGCTGCCGCCATGACACGACGTAAGCACAGCTTTCTATAGGGACAGCCGTTCCATACGATATCAGTATAAGTATGTTGTGACGGCTGTTTGTATATTTTCGACTTCAATATTGGTCATCATCGCCTTAGTATATATAGTTCTGAACTCAGCTTAAGTTCTACGTTAAGCTATCATCATTAGTCTAAGTGGTTCAGATATGGTTACTGATTGCAATGGCCACGGATGGTGGATTTTACATAAATAGGAAAACTGTTGGGCAGAGAACGGTGCTTTGCAACTAGTCCAGGAGAGTCTATTTTATGGGGGTCAGTTTTCCAGGGCGTTGATAGTGTTCTATATGCTTAATCGATAAGCTGCAGGAAAGCCGCATGTGAGAGAACTGAAATCCTATCGGTTTTGATATTGGGAATTTTGAAATTCAGTCTGTCTATTTGATATGTGATGAGCTGTCCTCGAGACGGTCTTACGGCTCATCGACTCGATAAAATGACAAACTGGATTATTGTTGAAGGACGACCGACGACGTGGATTATCGTCTTACCGATTAACGAGTATAGACTAGATACTCTTCAAAACAGATGCATATACTCGTGCATCGCCACCTGACTAATGGCTGTTAATGAATGATAATCAATTCTGGAGAGTGGAGATTCATTGTGTATTTTCAATACTATATACGTCGTCACACAAACGACACAGAAAAAGTTCAACTTTTCGCCGTGACGGACATCGCATGTGATGATAAGATATTTTCAAGTTTCAAGTAGGTACTTTAATTTTTTTTTAATTTATAAATAAACTGAACTGAATTTGTTATTAGCATTTATACTTCATAAAGCAAAATACACCGTATTATTCGGTGTAACAATAAATTACTTAGGCATCAGTTCTCTTTGCCGAGGTATTTGAATTTGTGGTTGAGGGTACAAAAAAACTTATTGTTTTATAATCAACTACTATTATAATATATTTTCAATTTTTTGTTCTACTTGATTGAAAAAAGAAAAAGTATGTATTTGATTATATATATAAATATAGATACTTTAAGAAAGTATATTTAAAATAAGTATTTGAGTAGGTAGATATGATTTAAAAGTGTATGTTTTCAAGTATACTTATTAGATTGCATGGCTATATGCAATGTATACATTTCTATAAATATATATATATTATACCACAGTAGTCTATAGTTTTAGCCAGTTGTAGGTCTTACGTGTATAATTATTAATTATGCATATACGGCGTTGATCGTATTTTACATACAATCACACAAATATAATTATTAAAACGAATATTTAACTTAAGAAAAATATAATCCAAATTTATAATATAAATACTAATATTTGTTGCGTTTTTAATTGTTGGGTATACTTTAACATTTTATTCTAAGTGATTGATCATTGAATCAATATTCATCATACTATAATATATATAAATAGATTATAGACATTAGACATTATAGTCGCTAGGTAATATCATATTATGGTACATATTATTAATATAATTATATAGATATAGTTGTTTTAGGCTTACAACAGCTGTAGAGATTTTTAAGTGTACCTATTTGATGGCTATCGGCTATTCAATAATGTAATAATATTAATTAATATAAAATGCAGACCACGCGATAATTAACTGGAGATTAAAAACATTTTATTGCCTTTAATTTTTTAATTTAATAAGCTTACCACGTTATACTAAAAACTAATATCATATTTTTAATTAGTTAACAAAAATTAGACCTTATATTTGAAGTATTTGACAGAAAATAATTTTGCGGTCTCGAGTCCAAATAAACCAAAAAATATACATTGTGAGTTTATACATAGAAAAAGATTTTAACTCGTGGTTCTACAGGAGTCAACAGCAAATTCTAAATCTTGGCACATAATGAATTTAATTTTTTCTACTCCGGAAAGTATGCGGTTTTTTATTAAGAAAAAAAATAATATTTCGCAAACGAAAACAATGCGTAAAATTAACAAGTCGGCAGCATTAAAGAATTTTATATGGTCGGAGTAAAAAAAAGTTCTGAATATGAAAGTTATATAACACTTGGTTTTAATAGCCTTACCGTTATTTTATTATTCATTGTTTTACATTTAAGTGCGTCTTCACGGTTATACCTTATAATATACATAGACTACATGTACCTATAGGCTATAATTGTTTAAAACCATATTATACTGTAAATTGTAATTTGTCAATAGCTTAAATATATTTATAATCTCGCGATATGAATAGGCAATAATTAAAATTAATCTAAATATTTTGAAAATCACATTGCATATAAATAAAAAATAATGTATGAAAAATGACAAGTTTCCACGAATATTTGTAGTCTGTACTCTGTAGATATATTTTAGTTACCTATATATATAACTATAATAACTATAGGTATGTGTACGAATACATAGAACTATTATATAGGATATTATATTGTATGTACAAATCAACAATCGCTTTTATGCAAAACGCCTAACTCTCAAAATAAAAATATTTTTTCCATACATTCCACCATACCAATTAGTAATTACCAATATTATTATTTTACTTAGGTGCGCCTACTTAAATCTGAAACAATAAATCATTACGTGTTTTGTACATATAGAACCTATATAATATAGACCGTACGTTCGTATATAGACATTATATAAATGGAGATAAACATGTACATATAGTAGTAATATAATATACATTAGGATCATTACTGCATTACATACTTCGGTTATCAGTTTTACACTTTAATCGTTATTTAAGTCTACTATAATAGGGTAACAAATGAGTGATTGATCAAAACACCACTTCCGGTATTTATATCGTAGGTACTTAATTCCATGCCACTGATTATAATAATGTCGCAGTAGGTTGGTGTTGGTTCAATTTGTCGATGTATACATCACGTAATTTGCATAATGCCACAACGCATTCTATTGGGGTTATTTTTTCGGTCAAATATTTGTCATACTGTCATGTGTTGATAAAAATCAAAATAACTAGAAAATATTGACATTTCAAACAAATTAATATGATAATGATCTACTACAATCTTTCTCTGGAGCTATTATAATACAGATTGGTAATTTGGAACCAATCTGAAACCAAAAATTAGCTTTAATAAATGAAACTCATTATAAAAAATGTTCTCAGTATAAGATATAATATTATATGTAAATAATTTGAAAATTTTTAATATACTATATCATTTTTATAGAAATTTCCTTGAAAGAAAACAAAAATTAACATTTTCTAAAATACAAATTGTACGAGGACAAGATAAGAAATTTTCACTTGAATATACCTATTCAGATACATATAGTAATATTTTTTTGTTATTTTCAAGCTAGCTTTAGGTACTGAGTACCTATGACATATATATAATATATATATATATATATCCTATGTACTAATCAAACTTTTCTACAAATTAGGTTTAATTTACGTACCTATATATAATTTAATAAATATAGTATAGCTATAGCATTACTATATAGGTATTGGTTATAGCCTATATAATAAAATCACATCACCGCAATGGTAATGTATTGTATAGAATAGAATAGTCACTATAGTTATTATGACGACTGTTATAACTTGTGGCTAATTGTCATCAAGTTGAGTCATGTTAAAATTACTCTGTCTAAAATATTAAACAACTGCTAATATTCATGAGCTTATTATTTTTCAAATGTAAAGTATTGCTTAGAGAAAATACTAAGAAATAAAGAATTTTTTTCATATAAGTATTTAAAATATGTGGTCAGTCGTCATTGTGCTTATTTTTGTTTAAGTATTATAACGGATTATTAACTACCATTCATCATTCATTGTCCATTGAGATTGATTTACCATACCAGTACTCGGCGTAAATACCTATACATATATATCTAATACTTAATGCTCATTAGTCATTTTATGCGACAATTTTGTTTAATTATATATGGTCATTTACGGATTCTATTAATATAATTTTGATTTGATATTAATTTATTTTTAACTGATTGCACATTTTTCAAATTTGTCACGTTTGGTCTTCCAGCTTTAATTTAATTTACTAGTAAGACAATTATTTGAGTAAGTATTATATAGTCATTACTTATTATGTATTATAGTGTCTCTGTTTAAAATAAGTAAATACATTGGGCACTCAATGATGTTCATAATTTTATTCAAAACCAACAGCGAACTGATTTTGAATAACAAGTAAGTAAGTATACTTAAGACTTAAACGAGTCAATTGGTCTGATTGGCCAGAACTTCAAAATCTATCCATGTAGAATTTTAGCATGACACTTATAGTTCGATTAAATATAATATTATATACGATATATAGTTTATATAGGTAAAATACGAAATATGTAAATAAAGTTATCGTAAAACAGTACCTACATAATGTGCTTATATTATTATGTGCTCGTTTTAATTTTCCTAAAATGATAAACTATTGAACTATAAATAATTTATTGCTTTATAGTATACATAATAATGTTTTGTGTTTTTTTTATGTCTGCAATAATATCAGACACTATAGTTTTCAATTTGTAACGGTTAGATTAAGTAATCTACATGTGTCTGCGGACTCCATAAACGAATATTAGTATGTGTTAAGTTTTAAAATTAACAAAATACTTGGATGATGTTTCATAAGAATAATAATTATGATACATGATACATGATACATTTTACGTATAATATACTAATATATATCTGATTGGTCAAATACATTTCAAAATTGAACTTAGACGAACCCACAAGGTGATTTCTGGTAACAAATTAAATCTAGTAGGTATACTTGTAGGATAGTATCAAAAATCAAGTTCAAATCCAGTCAAAAATGGTATTTTTTCTAAATAATCTGTAAAAAATTTTTTAGATCAGTTTTCATCACAATTGATATTATTTTTAGTTGTAATTCAAAAACGAATAACTGTAGAACTAAAACTAATAATTGGTATATTTATTTATGCATTTTCAAGAGATAATGATATTATAAAAATTGTTCTAATTTTTAATTGCTATATAGTAAAAAAGGCTAACTAATATACAAGGTTCCTCATAAGTTTTCTTATAGTGAGTGAAAAGTATTAAAAAATCATGGTTACCATTTATTTTATTGGCGTTTGAATTTCAAATGTTAACAAAATCCGTAAAACCATGAATTATTTTGTAAACATAAAATAATGGTTGATAGATTGGCTTCGATATAGATTGATCATTTGATCAGAATCGTTTTTCATCGTATTCAGTGATTTATTATTCATTTCAAGTTTAACACATCCATTACAGTGACCTACTCAATGTCGAGGTTCATTTTACATATTATATAATTTAACAGAGTATGGCCATATAAAATATAGTTACTTAACCGCTTTTAGATTCAGAGTCAAGTGATGAATTTATATTGGTTTTACAATAGTGTATTTTTTTCTGTCTGTCTTCACCTTTTGGACTTGTAAAAAGATTTTACACATCTAATATATAATATTTGCTACTTTAGGTAAATTCCAGTATATTTAATTATAATAATAGGAAACAAATAAAATTATTAAAAAAAGAAATTATTATGTTAAACCAATTTTTGGTTAAATTTTGTTTTTTATTGTACCTACCTAACTCAAGTATGATATATTATAAGTATTATACTTGGCTGACAGGCCATCTCCATTCTACACAATTGTTTTTATACAATGATTTAAATTCGACTTTTAACAAGGAATACTCGACACTTGCTATATTATACAAAGCGACTTTCCCGTTTTTATTTTGTATTTATAAAAGATTTTTAAAAAAAGACTTAATTTAACTGCTTTAGTTTCTACTTAGTTTTACATGTGCGTGTGACAAACCGAATTTTTTGATTTGTTACTTACGGTATTTATTACTTATAATAATAATAATACAGTAGTAGAACACACACAACTATATTATAGTAAGTACCTACCACATTTCCTTATAAATCAACCACACCGTGGAAACAGCAGTTCAGGTCACCGGTCGGCGTGTGTAATATAATCGACGTTAGACTTTCTGGAACCGACGAGGTAGCCTTGACGACGTGCCGTGCCAAAACACACCATAACGTTATGCTGTATAGTTACGGGTTCATCCTGCCACCGTACAATACATAATATTGTTATCAATTAAAAATGCATTACACATTTATAACTCGATAAAATAGTTCGTCTTGTACATTTCAGAGCGAAGATGATCCAGCAGGATACGCAAACATCGCAGTTGTTATTTTATACTGCATAAATTGTGGGTATATACGTCATATTACATTATAAACAATAATTGTTTTTAGTGACAATTGAGATATTTTCAAAACTGTTTTTGGTACAATGTCTAATATTCGTTAAGTCCGAATAATTGTAACACTCTTGTTAACTTATAAATGGTATTGCTGGTGAGATCCTTCTCGGTGTGTTTGAATAGAAAGGAGTTAATTCAATAACTATACCGAGTGATTTACTCTTGGATTTAAAAACAAACAAGTGCTTAAGTAATCAAAAAACTTTTAATAATGTATATCGATTTGGCTTGGCAAAGTCACGGGAAACGTCCATACTTAAGTCGTGCGGCTAAGCTCTATACACGGAAACTGGCAGGTGCCTATCTCGGAGGTTTGAGGGAAAACAATATTTCGTAGCCGACTATATGTATTTGGCGTCAAAGTGTCGATGGTACCGTAGTCGACGAGTTTGGCGGTTTCGCGCGAGGCTGGGAAATCTGACTCGTAACGATTGTTTAGTGGTTAAAAAACGGACAGATGGGAAAAAAAAATATTAAAAAACGAAACAAAAGACTCGGAGAGGACCGAGCCGCTTGGCAACATCGCGGTCCGCCGCCGCCGCCGAAACCGGTCTTCGGTCGTTACAGGTGTGGTGGCGCGCGGTCACGATGGTTCGGTCCGGACAGGTACCAACGACAGTGGGGGGGCGCAGAAAGGGAACGGATGCGGCGGCGGCGAGGCGGTGCGCGCAACAGTAACGACAACGTCGACCCGGGAAAAAAAGGTGAGTCACTCGGCCGCGTCGCGTGTGTGTATACCTGCGCAGGTTGCCCGGTGAGCGGCGGCGGCGGCGGCAGGGAACACCCGCCGCCCAGTGGGGGAGTACCGAGTGTTGTAGCGGTCGTGTACTATACGCACGCGAAACACATTCCTCCGCACGACTGCTACGCCGCCGCCGCACGACGATACGTATTTATAGTATTTTTACAATAATATTATGGTTCGGCGGACCTTTGACGGGTTCCATCCGACCTCGGGTTACCTCAACGGAATCGCGATTTTGCTGCCGCCGCCGCCTCCGTCACCGTCGTCAACAACGATCGTCGTACCGCTTTAGGTGAGCGTCGATTTTAATAATATATTAATAGGTACGATAATATTTAATATTATTGAAAAAAACGTTTTGTTGTTTTCGCGGTAACGTAACGATTTCGCGACGCGGCCTAAACCGGTTGTCGGTCGGCGGCGGACGAGGTTCGGTCGGAGCGCGCCAAAAGAGCGTTCCCGCCAGCGACCGTCGTCGGCAGTCGGCACTCGGCCGCGTACGACTTCCGACCGTTGTCGTCGATGCGACTTAAATATTATTTTTGTCGTTATTAAACCCGCCATACGATCGTATCGGACTCGTACCGTGCCGATTTACATATATATAATTTTCTTTTTTTTTGAAAATCGGATTGCAGTCCACTGCAGCCATGCCGGGCTTGTCGCTAAGGAAGCCGTGCGGCGAGAAGGAGTGCCCCGAGTACCACATGTGCCAGGCCCACGATCTCCAGTGCTACCCGTGCCATTCGTACTGCAACGAGACTTCGCACAACTTTGACGTCAAAATATGCCAAGAACAGTGTCAAGGTAAGTCTATACAATATGATCTGCCGAGGACTTTATGTATTACCTATTAGATCTACGTTTTTTTTTTCATTTCGTTCATTCCCGAAATTTTCAAATAAAACGCATACGTATAATATTATACAAGCAGGTACGCGAGTTTTTTATTTTATTTTTTGGCTTTACGCTTCATATACTGTTTGTAGGGAACAAAGCATAATATTAAACGACGACTTTATATATTATAACCGTTTAATATATAACATTAAAGCGTTTATGTAAATGGTCACGTTATCGTGGTTATAATAATATATTATAATAACGTGTGCCTACCACGGTATAGTTTCTGCGAGGTCAACCGCCAAACGTTGTCCTTTCTCGGCGAAGAAAAAAAAAATTAAAAACCCGCTCTCGACGAATGGAACTCGCGCCCGCCGGAAGACCTTACTTCTTTCGCGTCGACTTTCTACTCCGGAATATCGTCTTATAATATATTCCTCGTACTATAACCGCACGTGTACTACATACATTTACTCACGAGACCTACGTCGTTTCTACGAATATTCCGACCGGTGTCCGTCATACCCGAAAGAATCCAATCTCTTACACCGTTACGGTGTAGTATAGAATAAATACCTTATAAAAGGACCTTTGGGCAGTATAATATTAGCCTTTTACTCTTCCCAACAAGATTTGTTCAGTGCACTTTCAAATGTTTGTTGCACATTTGCACGAAATTATTCTAGACTCGTTCACATAGTTTTTATTTTTTCGATAAGCTGTTTTAGTAATACGGCGCGTATTATACGTTTATAAGTACAACTGTACGAGTCGATCTGGTAAACAACTTGGGGCGCGATGATGATGATGTACGTGATTTCGGTGTAAATAATAATTGAAAACAACACATTCTTTAAACGATGGCTCGTAGACGGGTTAAGGTTAATTTTTTTCTAATACTTTTATAATAGTCTTCGTGTTACAATAGTGGGTTTCTTATAAAATATAATATACTTTGGCAGAAGACCAATTCGCGGTCATATTCGTTTTACGACTTGTGAATTACCTGTAGGCGTGTTCGTACTCGTACGATTGTTATTACACGTGCGCAATAAAATGTAAAATAGGTATTAAATACTATATCCGAAAAATAAAAACTACGCCATTCTTATTATAATGTAAGCAAACAAACGAAAACGAGAAATTATTTCGATCGGGAGTCCGGATTCTGCGCGTTAATCTAACCTGTTTGTGTATAGGTATAGTGTTTGGGTGTATGACACAGACCTCGCACCAGTGCACCACGCAGTTATAATATATATAGGTGTATCTATTATACTATGAAAATAATGTATATACACAGGTATAGTAGCGAAGCGAAATTGTTTGGTGGTCCTTCTTTGTTATAGTTTTGTTGTTTTTTCTTCGTATGTCCTTGGAATACGTCGATTCGAGGGGAACAATTCCAAAAAGAATTTGGTGCTCACCTCAGTATATTGTTATTTGTTGTCTGTAAGGTAATAAATAATGATTTATGGTACCTGCGGCTGTACACCTACAATGTTCTAGGTATATACTCGACCGTCAAATGCCCCCCTGCAACAGTATATAAACAGTATAATATAAGCCAAGAGACGCGTTCTCTGTAGATTTATTCTAAAACTCTCGGCAGGACACCGACCTAAGTGTCCCGCGATCGCCGAACGAGGTATACATTTTAATGAAATACAATCGCAGCAGTAAGAATAATTCAACGCGTTTTTCAACTTTGACGACTCCGCAGCTGTTGAATCGATATTATGTGGTCGTGTAGACACGAGTTTTCAGTGTAGAGATTATAATATTACTCCGATCGTTGCAAATGTCGTATTATGATTCTAATTCTTGTTCATTCAGATTTTCATCGAATGTTTTATTTTTTTAAATTTCTCTCGAACAATTTAATATTATCATAAAAAAATTAATACCTATATTATTAATAAATAAGTAATATAATATATCTGTCGCCACAACTGCGGCGCAACTATAAAAGTTTGGTCAAACGGTTATTGTGACTGCACTTACTTCTATTTTATGTACCATTTATTTATTTGGGTTATAATATGATTTCAAAAACATTTGTTATCCTTTCATGAATTATGATACTATACTATAATATATATTTATGTATATGTACGTAATAACTAATATGACTATTGACTTATATTTTATAAAATAACCCAACATAACACTGTTCCACAGTCTAATATACACAATAATTATAATGATGCATTTTTCGTCATAATGGGTTTTAAGTATATTTTGTCTATACTAATGTATGTGTTTCATATTGCAGTAACGCATTTTATAAACAGTAATAAGTTACAATATATAAGTAATACAGTATACACATTATATTATTATTTTATATAGCAAATAAAATATTATTTTCAATGATTTAAGAGAAATGTTAACATATGCGATTTTATGCATTGAAAATATGTAATATATTCATTCTAATTATAACATTAAAACAATTTTTTAAGGTTTTCAGTATTTAAATATGCATATTTTTTTACTATTCTACGAACGCTTTTTAAATATGGTGTACTTATTTCCGTTGTACGTCATGCAATATTTTTCACTGCGATTCGGCGAACCGTGAATTCACAACTATAATTGTATTAGGATGTTCGTGATAATTTTCACAATGAGTTCTAAACACAACTTTAGATGGCATAAAGAATTAATTCATAACACATTACCGTAAACCAAAACAATAAGTTTGATAAATTATTAAAAAATACGCATTATTTTATACAATCAAACAACATTAGATTAATTAGACTAAATTTTTTTGTATAGTATCACTCGTATAATAATATCGAATTCCAAGCAACTGTCTGATGTAGTTCAAAACCATAGGGTCCTTTTTCTAGCAAAGCAAAAAAAAAAATAATATTATATCTAGTTCTAATTTTTTTATAAGAATTTGAATGTTTATCAAAATCCGTCGCTGATAAATAATATGTACACACGGAAATTAGATTTTTCTAGTATTACTTACATAATAATATCAGGTAAGAAAAGAATTCGAACGTTTCTCGAAATTTTATTTAATAATAAAAAATATAGGTGTATTATATTATTTAGCTGTTATGACGAAACGTGTTTTCTTGTATTATTATAGGTACCTATGAATAATGATAGTGTATTATCAACTGAAGAAAAACACGTAATGTTCGTGTCATTTACTATCTTGGATTGACCAAATTCTTTTGTTTTACTGACCAAATCATATATGTTGACATTTTTCTAAACAAATAACCAGTTATATTATATTATATTGTTCAATAATATATTATTACGTAACTACTTTGATCTAACATTTTGTCAACTTTAACACAATACCTGCACGTATACATATGTAACACAATTTTTTCTTCTTTTTTAGAATCATAGACCTATCGTCTAAATTATTCAGTCATTATACCCGTTTACAGCTGCAGGTTATAACCGTATTGTTTATAGTTACGAGTTAAAAATCATTGTATCCGAAATTATAATAAAACATTTTATACATCTTATTTATACACAGCTTGTGGTATTATAGACATAATATATAACATAACATGCAGCCATGTAGGCGTGTCCAGACTTCTTCTGTAAATTATGCACAAACTAAATATGTGAAATTAAAACTGGAAAAGACCTAGCGGAAATAAAAGGAGTATGAACATACATTTTAAAAAGAGCATCATCATTATGCATCATCGAGAATTTTGCAAATAATAAATATAAATAATAGCTAATACAAAAGATGAAAATGCCGAATAAAACAGTTAAATGTTTAAAAATAATCGAAATTATTGAGATATCATATTTACACGCGTTTCATCGATTTCGCAGGCCTTGTCTGAACTCCAAGCTGTGCATGATACTATGATAGGCATGACGTGTTGACAGAAAACGTGATGCATTAGATTCTGCGAGGCAATCTGTATTGGTAAATGTTTTTCCTTTTAGTCGATTTAAAAAAAAATTCCACCCCGTTAGGTATATTATTTTCTTGTAAATTCCCGGCCTCGCGTGACCTGATTCTGTCACAGTGCTGTCTTCTTAGGCTGTGTACACTGTACAGTTATTCACGTTGTGACTGTGACTCATCGTACGTGTATAATAATTACAGCTGGTCTATACCTGTGCAAAATATATGTTTACTGTATATGATGGACTCTCAAAGCGGTGAAGTCTCTATGTGTGTGTATTTTAGGGAAATCAATCGAATCGACTATTAGCAAGTTAGGTTAAATATAATATAATATTCTGGAGGGAGAGTGTTGCTGAGGCAACTGTAAGCTCAAAATCGGCCAAACAAACGCAAGCACATCCTAAGCAATCGAATATTACACCCAGAAGGCCAGCAGTCTGTGCGGTCTTAGGTTTTACTATAATTTCGTTTTTTTTTTAAATTTTATTTTCTATACTCACCGTTGTTGCAGAACGTGCTTTATCAAGTTCGTTTTATCGTCAGTAGGTATATAATATGTTATATATATATATATTATTATGTTATAAGTACGTGTGATTTTTTTCTCTCCGCGTCTGGACTACACGTTATTAACTCGACCGTATAGGTCACACATCGTGTGTTTACCGCACGTACGGTATAACTGTTGTGTACGCCACTTTAGTATGTAGACTGTAGACCATATCATCATCCGTCCTATAAAGAAAACATAAAATATTCTGTTCCAATATGATATAGGGTTACGTTGATAATTAACCGCGGATGTGTGTCAAAGGGTCGTATCAGATGATGTATTATATACTATTATTACTTATAGTATTTTTCATTACACTTAATGCGTATAATAGTAATATTATGATAATGCATCGGTTTTTGGGCGGGCGGATGGTAAATAGTGGTCGTGGCGAAATCCGACACTCGTACCCGGAATACGCGAGTACTCGCGGTGCAGAGGACGCATGTATGTCCAATAATAATAATAATAATTGTAAATTCTGCAAAATTATTCAATTTTTCATATATTATATAGTCTCTATACCATTACAAAACGCTTGTCTGTCGCGGGGAAGGGGAATTAGGCGCGTAAAATGAAATACTTTGTTTTGAATAAAAAGGACGACTGTACAGACGACGATTCGCAGTCGTCCGTATAAAACCAAAATATGATTTGTTCATCAGACTGTTTATTAATTTATTGTTTTTGAATTTATTTACGCAGATTACATACATGACTACGTGAAGCATTACGTCAAGGATAGTAACATCCAAGGTGAGCAACTGCCTATTTACAATTTTATATTTATAATGAACATAATATACCTAGTTAAAAGTGTTGTAAGCAGTTCGAATATTTTAAATAAAATGTAAATTCGTTTCTTCTCCTTGCGCAGATGTGCTACAAGAGTTGGAGAGCCTGAAATCGTTGATAATTTGGTTGACGTTGCTGGTGGTCGTTGCTATCGCCTTGATGTCCATCATGTTAGCATTCGTTTGGAAACGCGAGAGAAAAATGCCGAAGCTCAAGAACGGAGGCAAAGATTCATATTTCAAAAAAAAATTGGCTTTCTTAAAGGTATAATATACAATATGATTTATTATATACTATTGTAATTCACAATAGATACCGTGAAAAATATTACCAAGTAGGTAGACTGCTGCAGGTACCTACTGAGTAGTGATAGAATACGTGATGGAGAAAAAAAACCTCTCATTGTCTCCCGTTTTTTTTCCTCTAAAAATATACCAACACGCTCGAGGAGGGTGTGTCATGTTATTACTTATTATTCTATTTTTCTCGGCATCGCATATATAAGAATGTTTTTCATTCCGTCCGGTGCAGGTATAATACTACGTGTTTCAAATGTGTTTAGCTCGGGGACGTGACGTTCACATCATTATACGGAGAGGAGGCATATATCGTAGTAATTATATATCTATTCGAACCTGATGGCGTATATATATATATTATGTATTATGAAGTATCACGAAGTACATGCATATACAATATACATATACAGGTGTTATGTACTGTAATCGTGTTTTTATGGTCTTTTGTAACGCACATATATTGGTAGTCTCCGTTCCTCTCCCGGAATGGTCGCCGCTTCTATAAGACTTCTCCCGATAATGGTTTGTCGTTAAATCGCAATTATTGTTTTCACGGCGTATGTTAATGCATTACACGAATCGGTCGGAGAAAAATGAAACTATATACTTTTTAAAACGAAAAATTTAATAACGTTGAGTTCCAATTTTGCCTTGAGGTGAATGTTGCACGGTCGCAATGTCGTCGACGACAAATCAAATAATAACGAACAATAACGTCATCGTCATTAAAACCATGTGTATTGCACAATTTACGAATATAATAGTATACCTATAATAATTATTACAACGTTTTATACATTTCAATGTTAATAGCATACAATAATAGTTATAGTTATATTCGAAATTGTAAAATGTTCGTGTTTGCCAAGTATAGTCGTCGAGGGACGCGGTCGGAAATGTAATAGATTTTTAATGTTATTATACGTAGTTATCAAAAATCACGTCTCAAATCTCAATAATAATATTATACCATAGGTATACGTAATTTACATCAAGTCGTCAATCGATATTCTCGTCGTTACTCGTTAACCCGAAGAGTTCTTAAATACATACATTACTGTTACCTATATTAGTATAATACTACACAGTACCTATATTATTATAATGACGATAGAAATATCTAACTATAATAATATCTTTCAGTCTTCGGCCTCAAATTTTAATACTTACATATTATATATATAATATCGTTATTCATTATACATATTTTATAACATGTGTATACGTTGTACAATATGCTTCACTTAAATAATGATGTATTATTGTATTGATGTTCCCGTATCGTGGGATGTTTACGGTTATTATCGAGTTGTGTTTGCAATAATGTCGTTCCGATGAAAAAAAAAAGCCGATGTAACGTATAATATTTACACATTGCGTGTATATGTATAATAATAATATTTCGAAACGCGTGCGTACAGTGCCAGTTGTAGGTATATAATAGGAATATAAAATATAAATCATTAATATGTATGTCACAATATGTATATATATAATTTGTTTGTACAATAAAGGGTATGCCCAGTCGTAGGCGATTTTTTCCGTCTGCGAAATCTGAACGTAGCAATAATTATCATATCGTTAATATAGATCGAAATCCGCTTAAAAAAAAAACTGGCGGTTCGCCGCCTCGCAGCGTGTACAATTATTAATTATTATAATATATAATAGTGTTATACAGTATACACTTATACTTATGACTTATCATTTATAATGTACATTTGAAGCTCTTATTTCATAAACAATATAGATTAGGTACTGTATACAAATTATTATCAAAAAATATCGGCCTTTCTCGCAGCATATAGTTTTAACCCTGCAAACGTTCAATTCTAACTAATATTTGTATATAATATTGATACACTTAGAGCTCAAGTAATAGGTATTTTTATATAAAAAATAATCTCATAAATGCCTTTGATTTGTTTTTTCATCATCGTAGTATATCTTAATATAATATCATTGTCCATGTATATGACTTACACACGTTCTAAATGTCGTTTGTGTCTCTTTTTTGCTCCACAGTTCAGGAACAACACGGTTAGCACGGTGAGCGAAACCGTGGACAACAAGCCGTGGACAGTGACGGCGGCGGCGACGAACATGATGGCCGCGCACACGACTCCGGACGCCCCCGCGAAGACGTCGTCGGCGGGCTCGTCGTCCGGCAATCGTACGAGCCGCACGACCGTCTCATCGTCGTCGACATCGTCCACCGACAAGCTGCCCTGCGAAGACGCCACGCTCGTGACACAGGAGTTCACCGGTTACGACAATCTGGGCCTGTGCAAAGTGTCGCCGGTGCTGTGCAACAAACCGACGGCGACGATGAAGATGTACGGCGCGACGGACGGGGACCTGCTCCACCGGTACTCGCCCTAGTAGCCGCCCCGTAACCACCGGTCAACCCGCGGGGATGACTCGCCGTCGCCGGATACGACGTGCCGGATGTAGTAGGGGATGTTCGACGGAGACGCGAACGGCGAGCCGGAAGGAACGACCGCCGCAGCAGACGACGTGCGGCGGCGGGCGAAGGAAAAACGATAAATGCCGCCGCAGGGTACACCTACCTATATAGCTATATACTTGTCCACCGATATTATTGCTGTTACCAGCCAAAGGTTTGTAGGCAATATCCGTTTTTTTTTGTTGTTTTTTTAGATTATAACGTGGATATTGTCTACGATCCTCGACCGACGGCCACCTGTTGTTTCGATCTGCTCCGCGAATTCGATATTTCGGCGCATCGTTCCGCGGAAACTCGGTGAAACGCGCGACCCTATTACTTTATAATATCGTTTTGGAGCACAAATGCTGTTTTTTTACACGACTTAGACCTTTGTGAGTGACGCAATAACGTAGTAGTAGAAGTAGTAGGAATATACCACTAATTTAAGCGATTCGAAAACCGTTCCGCGAACGTTAGCTTAAGTTTAAAAGTTGGATCGAGTACATTTTGAAAATCTCGTTTTATGTACATTATTATCAATACAAGACTTTGTCGTGGGTAGTATGCAAGTTCGCGACACGTAACGCATTATCACACACGCACACACACCCACGTGGGGTGTAACGCGTAAATTGTAGTTTTTTTCGTTTCTCTATTTGTATCTTTGTATTATTATATTTTTTTAATTACTGCGCACAGTATTATTCTATTGACGACTCGCATATCGCGGTCCAAGTACTTAAATCTTGTTGTTGTTATTATTATCATTATTATTGTTTTTCTTTCTTTTGTTTTAATAATGCAATAAGTATATACTATTTTGTATATAACCTCTTATATGTATTATGTAACTTTGTTGATACTTATAAGAGTTAGGGTAATGTTGTATTGTATACAAGTTTAAAAGCGTGTTGTACGCGCGTTATAACAATTATTATATTATAAGTATTAGGTTTAGTGAGCTATGAGGAGGATGAAATAAACCTTTGATCAGTGAACCCCGTCCAATAACTTTAATAGTTTTTAGATAATTTTACGTCAAGCGCTCGTCCACGTCTATACGTATATTATATATTATGTATGTGTATGTATAGATGCGCTGTCGGCGTAAAATTGTAGGTTGTCGGCAAACTCTGTTCGTTTGACGTTGTACATAATATAAACTTTTTTTTTTTATATATAATTTTATATAAAATATTATTATTATTTATATTATATAATAGTATCATTTTGTCTTAAAGTAGTACAATGTACCCTAGCCATTTATAGAACGTTTTATTGTTTGTTTAAACTTCGTGAGACTTAACAATTTTAAATGTATAATTGTATAGTTTTCATGGCACGAATAATGCGTAACATAATGATATGTCATTACTCATTAGTTAGATATTATATTAATATTATATAGATTTTTATATAGTGACTAGTTACTAGTACTTAGTTGTTAATATACATAGGTAGTAGTTAAGTTAATTTATCGTTCATGTAAACCTTCATATTATTATAGAACCGAGACAATCATATCATATTACTTAGGAAGGTATTTAATTATTAGGTATGAATATTATATTATACTTAGTAATATATCGTCGTACCTAGATGCCTACATAATATATTATGTACTTAGATAATATTAGATTAAAAAAAAAAGTTGATTAGAATTTCTAGATAAATAGGCACAATACATATTATATTATTTTAACGTTGTTATTCACGTACAACGGTTTACTCTTATCGTGAAAAGTGTATCAAAAAGCAATATTTATATTTAAGTACCTATCTGTATTTAATATTATCGTATTCTTTTAAAACGACACCTAAGTCGAAGGCTTGGTGTCTATTTTTCACCTCATATGTATAATATTATAAGTATATAATTTTCATAAAAAAATATTGTTGTATTACGACAGAACAATCTGTTCCTATTTATTTCATTTTTGTACGAAAAAAATTATCATGTGATAAAAAAAAATTATGATCATGTTGCATATTATTTATAAATACATTTTTATACGTATATGATTATTTTATATTTTATGTTCCTTTCTTTTTTTATTTTATTCGACTCTTTTTGATTTAGCAATATTTACTTTGGGCAAAGATCGCGAGAAAAAGAAAAAGAAACTCCTCATTTTTAAAACCCCCATGTTACCATTATCCACTAAAAAATTTTACATAGGTAATAAATGTATTCCTAGAGGATTTAGAATGTTTTGTTTAATCTATAGAAATTACCACAGTCAGTGTAGGTGATTTGCACCGCGGCGCACACTTCAATTTTAAATCCAACTGCATTACAATCTCAAAGTTTTTTCACTTCTGCTTACCGCTTATTTAAAAAATATAATTAAAGCCCAAGTAGTCCAGCTTTTATGTTTTCATTGTGTAGCTGCTACACAAAGTCGTACTCACTACTCAGTATATGTTTTCGGAGGGGGTGAAGGTTATGAAATATTAAAAAAAAAGGTATGTTTAATTTACGTAATCTGAAAATATTTCGAATAAAAAGTTTAAACTTTCAAAATCCCTTACTCGAGGAACTACATTGTTGCTATCTTAATTGTGTATGTATATATATAATACTCATGATGTTTAGTATGGCACATTGGTACAATGGTACTTATAAAATTATAATTACAATCCGTCAATACAGCATTAGTCATGTAACTTATCATCTCGGACGTTGGACGGTCATGGCAATAGCATTTTTAAGCTGTGTTTTAGGATATGCTGAGCAGTGAGCAGCATTAACAGTGTTTCAATTAGAACACTAAGCCACTAATTAGTAAGTGTACGAAATTATATTTCTGCAATTCTGACTCATCTAAGACTAATCAAAATAAAATTACATGTGTAATATGTTCATATTTTTATGTTTAGTTCAAAGTATGAATTTTGTTATGAGAAGTGTTCAATGTTAAATCAAGTGGAATTAGTTTTTAAAATGTACCTGTAGTTTGCCAAAATTTGTTTTAAATTTAATATTTTAGTTTGTTTGAAATTCTAGTGGCATCTGAAATAAGACAATGCTCATGGACTTTACTTAGGTTAAATATACACCATTGATTAAATATTGAAAAATATTTTATCAATATATACACAGAGACAAGTTGATGATGAACAAATCTAACCCCAAATTTAAATTTATTTCTATCATGCACATTGACTATACAATTCCACTGTTATTACATAAAGTTTTTTCTAAACTTTTGTTATGCTGTTGCCTATTTTAATTAAGCTGCAGCAGTACAATATGCAATATAAAAAAAAATTAAAACAACTTGTATAATATAAATATATTTATTTAAACCAATAAGGCAATAACATTATGTAAAATATATTCAAGTAAAACATAAATTCAACATTTTATATAGTTATAACAATTATTCAAGTTTATACAAAAATAAGTGATTTGATAATTTTATTGAAATATTAAGTATTTCAAGGTTTTCTTTATTCATGAAAAACTTTAGTTTGGTGGAATAGGCGTATCACAGTTTCCATGATATAAATGCACTTTCTCTGTACACTTTGCAAATGAGTCAAACGTATCTGCATAGCCGTGTAGCTTCCACCACATGCATAATTGGCGATTCCATCCACACGACAGACGATATATCAATTCTGGGCGTTCATAACTCACCAGAGTGTACCAGTCTTGATCACCCAAGTGTCCCTTAAAATTACAACAAAAACCATAAATCAATCACATACCAAAGGCCAAAAGTAACAGATGTGTATGCTTACTTTGAATAGATACTTTTGAACAACACCAGAAATCCATTCAGGGCTGATAAGTCTATCATACTCAGGGCTTTTTCTTATTCGCTCTAAATATGACAGTATAACACCACTATTCAGGCCGTTCAAGTTAGTGTGTGGCTGAGTTTTGTACTTATCACCTCTATAGTTCCTCCATTTCCACAGTATATGATGGTAGACGGGGGAAAGTTCTGGGGCCAAACCAAACAATTGTGTGTTAGTGAAACTGTAATAATAACAATATTTTATTTACTTTAATTAATTTTCTATTATATTATTATATTTCTAGTTCTGTTTACTTGTCAAATACACTGTAAAGGTCACAAATGCTGGATTGAAATTCTGTATCAACATCGACCACAATTGCTTTATCCAATAAATTAGGAGCGACTAGATGAAGTGCTGGCGATAGATAGAAAACATTATCACTATAGTAAGATCCTTTTGATGACTGGAAGAATCGTTTCAATGGTTCGATTTTACTCTCAACTATTTTCAGCACGTCTTGAAAATCATAATGAACTAGCTGTAAATCATCGTACACATTATACAAACTAATCAACAGAATTTCTTAACATAAAGACATTCAAAATTTATATTTACAATCAGCAATGTCTCTTTGTATTGTTTGTTGAATTCGTGTATAACACTGTCAACTGTCGGACGGCTGGCATTGTCTGTTATAACGTTTAATTCAAAAACAGCACGACACTTGCCCCGCTGACTGATCAGGGACTTAAAGAACTTGCGAAACTTTGTTAACAAGTGACCGCGAGCAATTTTTGTCACCGATATCCATATACTAACCTTCGACTCGGTTTTGTAATGCGCTGGTGCAGCCGCCACATGGCTTGAAGACAATATTTTCGTTTTTATATTAACCGTAGACTTTGGGTTGGAGTACAGAATCACAATTATTGTGAATATCGTTATAGCTATAATGAACTTGGCATAGGTGCGCATTAATATCACAGGTGCATTGCAACTTCCAACAACAGTAAAATGAAAAGCGACGTACTTTCACGTCATTTAAATCAACTGTAAATCGAGATGATCAAAAACCGTGGGACGTGTGTACAAGCTTAAAATTTAAATCGTATTTTGAAAATAATTCAATTACCAACGAGATTGGATAACGAGTAACGACTTGGAATATTTACATTTTACAATATATAGTGTTTATTATTTACTTATTTAATATTTATTATTTACAGCGTATTATCAACATTCAAAGTTCAAACATATGCGATATAGAAACCTCAGCGTTGCCAACATGTTTCGGTTGTCGTAACAAAAAAAAAATTTTGCATATTGGTGGCCGGTGGGAGCACGTCAGACGAACTTAATTTCTTCGAGAAATCGTCTGCCTAATAATATCACAGAACAATAATATTAAACGTCTCAGCCCTCAGGTATTATTATTATTTTTTTATTAAAGTTAAAATATTTATAATGTAGGTATTATGTTCTTCAATACCTATTTTAATATCTACGTAAAACTATTAAGGCGGCTTTCTAAGTCCACATTAAAAAGTTTAACAATCATTTTATATTTAATGACATTGTATAAAAAATAGAAAATACAAAAATGTGTATAAACAATTGGAATCTGTACTTGGGCAACCGTTTAATTTGGAACAAGTACGTGGTATGTGCCTTGGCAAACACACTCGTATTGTAATTTATGACAGAAACAATGTATCAATATTGTGCTTTGTGTTTAATAATAACTACCTTTACTAATTATATAATAATTGACGAATAAAACCTAGACTTTGATTGTTTATTTTAATCAAAAGCATTTATTTTATTAAACTTACTTCAAGACTAGTGCATTTAATACTTCTGTAATAAAATATTTCAAATAAAGTTTTTTTTTTTTTTAATAGGCTCAAATGGGCCTAAACATTGATAATTTATGCCATTTTATTGAAAACAGTACCCCTGAAATACGTAACTACAAAAACCAATAGTATTTATTGGATAAGACAATTTGTCTATTGGCATTCAAGTTGTGTTCATTTTTTGTTTGTTACAAATACAAATAACATCATTACAAATAGGTAAATCATTTATTTTACATATTATCTAAATACAGAAAATATATTTTTATGACATGAAAAATATCACTAAAGTCAGGGACAAAACAAAAAGGTGAAAAAGGGATTGTGCAAGAGTGACACTCTCTACTTGAAAGTAATATTAGACTTTCAGTTGTTAGTTAACACTTAGTAAGCACAAACCCCATTATGCATTTTTTTGAAGATCATCCCTGACTATTGTATGAAAGTTCTAATAAATTGATAATTAAAGAACAAATATTAAAACGTTAAAATAAAATAGAGATTTACTCATTCAGTTCATTTTGCATAATACAAAACCAAGTTTGGTCATAGTATATATTGATACTAAACCTCTTATTTACAATTGGCAAAACCAACTCTGTTGTTTTCTAGATCAAATTCGGTATAATAACGACCGATGAAGACATCTCCTAATATCCACAATGGACCATTTGGTGGAGGAATGTCAATACCCATAAAACCAGATATACACATGGTTTTTCCAAATTCGGACACCTTGAATAAAAAAAAAAGGTTTTTTTAAATGAATAAACAAAAAATAACAAATTTTAACAGTTTTTCATCTTAAAACATCTTAGAGAAACACTAACAGAAAAAATATAAACACATACCTTCAATATGTAATCTTTTCCTTCAAGCTTAAATGTTGTGCTACCAATTACAAATGATATCACAGGTAAATTATCAATTTGATCACATCCAATCTAAAACCATTGTTCATCATTAGTTATAGGTCCAATAAAATATTAAACAGTTGATCTTACAATATATTCTCCTCCTGGTATAGCAGTACCACCAAGGAGTTCATTGATTTGTTTAATATTATCAACGGGTCCAGCAATCAAGCTGGTGCCAGTATCAGCAATTGCTTGAAGCGCTCCACTCACAATTGATGTATTGCCAACAAGTACTCTTTTAAACAAAATTAAATAAGTAATAAATATCAAAAGGAAAATAAAATACTTCTTTATAAAAATCTTAATATTATATTATTCATTGTAGGAAATAATGAATTTTGATAGAACATACTCATCAAGACCAAACTGCCAATAACCATGTCTGGTAACAGGAACATAAGTAAAGGGTCCTGTATACTTTTCAGGGTCAGATCCACCAAATATTATTTCACCACCTGGAGTACTGGACGGATCTCTAAATTAATATACATAAAAAATAAAAATTAACTAGTAAGTTAAAATAATGTTTTATTCTTGAACTCTTAATTATGTAACAAGCTTTGAAAATTTAAATATTTTTAAATGCATTACATCATTACCTGGACAAATAAAATGAAAATATGGCATTTTTAACAATACCCTGATTAACCATATTGTAGAATGGAGGAACAACTCTATCAACAGCAATTGTGTTGTATCCTAAACCAAGTATTCCATCAAACTTGGCAGCAACAAAAGCTAATCCTGGTTCTTGAATTGCTTCAGCAAAAGTTTGATTCATAATTGAATTTCCATCCATCTAAATGGTAATTATAATTAAATTATGAAATTTAAATATAAACCAATAAAAGAAAATTGAAAATATATAGAAGTAATAATAAAAAAAATGGCATTATAAATTGTATTCATAATTGACAATAATTTTACTAAGAAAATATTGATAAAAAAAAGCAAAATTCATAAGCACTAATTATTCAAAAACTATACTAATACTATTATTTTCTAATTAATGAGGCCTGACGATATTTTTTATTATTACTATTTAGTGGTTAAAAATACATATAGAATATTTTTATACATTCAAATTAACCTAACAGTTTTAATTATTTGAATAACTTGATTTACTTCAATTAAATCAAATTATTTGACTGAGTTATCACTCCATATAATAATTTATTTTTGAATTTTATTCTTTTACTTTAAGTATTAGTAAAAATATAACTATTTAGGCTTATAAACTTTTTGTTAAGTATCTTTTAAGTTATATCTGTGTATATAAATCCTAACCATATTGATTATAGTATAGGTATAATTACAATTGTGTAATTAAATGGAAAGTAATATTAAATCAATTATTATAATCTTTACAATAATTATAATTAATAAATAACTTCATTCCATAGTTATTAATTTACTATAAATTAATCTAGGACCTTGTTAATATTGTTAAAAAAAATATTATGTATAGAATTGTTATATATTAAAAACTATGTACTAACAGAAACGACATCAGTAGACAAGTAGCCCGATAAACTTCCTGAACCATAATGAATTGAAAATTCAGTTCCATTTTTTTGATATGTAGTTGATTTGGCCATATTATATTTGTTATGTAACACTAAAATATATATATAATATATTTAGCAAAAAAAAAAAATAGTATTGATATAGAAGAAATAAAAATATTTATATATTACTGCACGCTATGTTCAAAACACTACATTGCTTCGATGGTACCCACAGATTTGATGAACCTGTGTCAAATACCACATTGAAGGGTTGAGGGGGAGTACCGATTGTGATCGGTCCATAGTATTGAGCCTGAAATAAAGTAAAATTGTAATGAAAAACTTAACATTTCAATGTGGGGTTAATAAATACTTACATCTAAATAGTTAGACAAAGGTTCGGCATTGAGTGGATTATAGCGACTTTGGACCTGATCAAAAGAATTGGAAATTCCTCTGAGCTGCTTACGTACACTATCAACTTTGTAGAGTTTTACCCTGAGACAATGAAAATACAACGATGTGAGTAAATACATGATTTGTAAATTATTCCAAATAATACTACTCACCTGAGCAAATCGCCATCACATTGAACTAACGTAACTGTAATCGCAAGTACAGCCAGCAACGGCAGACATAAACGTTTTAATGCATTCATAGTGCACCACACAAGAATACAACGATAGTGGTATGTAACAAATTAATTAATATTTATAAATTCGTTGTCGACAACGACGAACGACCGTATTAAAGTGTGTTGCAATCGAAAATAATGCAAGTCATAAGAAAATAAATGGTTCAGTCAATAAAAAAAAAAAAAAATTGTGAGCGAAAAACAAATGACAATAACAGAATTATATACACATACACAAGTACACAACGTTATTTATTCGTTATTATCAACATTATAGACTGATAGTGAGTGATGACTAATGACTACTAGCGACCGGTTGAACTTGTCGGTGTCGGCGCGGAATGTTCAACAGCTGCATTCATCATTTATCTACTACCTATCGTTATCGTCAATTTTTTTTTAGATCGAAAATTCTGTAACACATTAATCGTTATAGTTATTTATTAGTTAATAATTCGAGGGAAAAATTATCGTCGCCAAACAACGCTTTGTAATAAATATATTATGTGTGTCACACACCGTGGTGGACATTTTACGTCAAACAAAATTTCGACCCGAGAGTAACTGAGGAATAAAATTGGAAGTTAATATATTTTACTTGAATACGTTATTTTTATTTAAATTATTAGTTTAAAATTTTTTTTATAACAATCAATAATACAAAAGCGGCCAATCAGGTAATCGACCTGCTGTATATTATAGACTAGTCACTGTCAAGTACATCTCGTCATTGAATAGGTCACTTAGAGATCACTGTAATAGTGTAATGGATAAATGCATTATATTATTTATATTTGTAATTTGTATTGATAAAACATTGTAAATATACGATGAAAAATAGGTAATTATGTTTGAAGACGATTTGTCAGTGTTTATAGTCAGTATCACAATTTTGAGAAATTTCGTAAACATTTCAAACTCAAACTATTATAAATAACTAATTTGGCTTTATGCTTAATCTTTTTTTCTTGTTTTTTTTTTTTCAATAATAATTTATTATAAGCCTTGTTTAAAATTTTCAAACCTTGAGTAGGTATAAATGTAAAACATTCAATGAAAAGTTTTTAACTATAAAATGTTTTACAAATTTTCTCAGTTTTGACAGATTTCGTCAAAATTTGGAATTCAAACGCTTATTGGAATAAATTAAAATTATGTAAATAATATATAAAAATATTTTAACTCTAGTTGTAAAAAAATTGTATGGAAGTTGGTATTAATCTAAGCAATTTTACTCATAACATATTTTTTTAATAACATTGGTGATTATAGATTAATTAGTAATAAGAAATATAAAATTAAAATATCTACTATTTAATTGGACGTTATCTGCAGTCTTAAAGTTGTCGTAAAGAGAGAATGATCAATAGTAATCAACCATGTAATAAATAAAAAAAATATATATAAAGTTAAGTAACGTTAAAATGAACGGCCAAAATTCCGAATACGTTTATTCTCATACACTTTTGGACGTAACGTAAGTATCAAATTTCGTATTTTATATCAACTCAAGTAGCCCAATCGAAAAAATGAACACACAACTCGAGGTTTATGGATAACAATATTATTATCTATACCCTACTGGAATTTGTGTACTATTAGTTGCCTATCCATGACGCCGATCCATAATTTTACTATTGAAATAATATTATAATTTATAATATTACATGAGATGTCTGAAAAATAGATGCTGAAATATGGATACCAACTTTAATAAGAAAAATATAAGAGACAACGCGTAAGCGTGAAAAAACAAATACATCAAGTGAGTGGCCATAACTTTATAAGTATTCCGTATTCGCAAAATATTGTATAAGTCTATATAACTTCGATAACATCGTGTCGATGCAAGTATAGTTGCCATAAAATATTAGTTTTCATTACATTTTGCCATCAATTTTTATCGATATGGATTTTTTGTAACAATTGATAAACAGCATATATTAGGTAACTTTAATTCGATAAATATGAAATAGGCGGTATATATTAATAGTCAAATTAGTACTCAGTACTTTTATTATACATTATTGGATCTGGGAAAGGGTCCTAAAAATTTCACAGTGAGTCTATTAATTACTCTAATTTTTAATTGTTTGCCAAATTGTCTATACAGTAATAATTAAACGTATAATAATATAAATAAATATAATATTAACAAGTTGTTGATACTTTTTTGGAAAAAAAATTTTAGTCTTTTACGGATAATTGTTGATAATTTAAAGTAAATTATAAATAATAATATTTAATAAATAATAATATTATGTGTTCCTCTATACTACTATACTACTATAGAGTATATAGTCTGCTTATTACGTACATAATGAATAATGATACATGATTTTTTTTTTCATGCATATAAATTATTTTTTTGATAATATAATTGATAATATAGAATCTAAAATCTTAGTTTAGACTTTAGATTGTTAGAATGTAGGTTGGATTCAAAGTGGGCGGACGTTGTGATGACAATTATAACAAAAGAATATGTTAAATGTATATATCTTCGATGGTAATCTATAGGATTAAATGTCCATCAAGTCATAGAAAATGTTTTATTACCAATGCAATTTTTATTATACATAAGTAGAAAATGAATCATCTATATGTATGTATAGCTGAATATAATATAATATAGGTACTAAGCACTTGTAATTTCATGCACTATTGCACTAAACAATGGCATAAATATTGAAATATTCTATTTTTGTATAAAATAAAAGGGTACTATTTAAATTATAATTTGATCTAATTAAAAAAAATTTGAATCGTCATACTATTTAAATGTTTGGAATTTCTAAAATTTAGCTTATCAAATCATCAAGTGTACAAGAGCTTACACTAAATATTTTAGATAATAATTTGTGACTAAATTTTGATTATTTTTAAAATTTAAAATTGTTGTAAAATGTAAAAACGTTGATAAATCATTTTGGACACTATAATGTAACATCGTAATTTTGTCACTCTATAAGCGTAAAGTGTTTTTTTTTTTTTGTTAACGGGTAGGACACTATTTTATTTGCACTGACATTTTTCCTATATGCATATACTATAGAAATATAGGTTGTATATAAATATCACATACACACAGTTTTTAAGAATACATAGAATAATATTAATAATTTAACAAATGTCGAGAAAATGTTGATGTCTGTTTAAGATAAATAAAACAAGCATAATATTTGAATGAAAATTAAAACGAAGATTACTATATTCTCGTTCATATAGATGACTGCCCCTCTCTAAACGCAACACTATACGAACACGGGCTGTGTACAGCTGGCTGACCGCAGTTCAGCGTGAACATTATCGAATAGGTAGTTCAATTCCAGTCAACACACGAGCAACGACCGACGGTTATTCGCCTATATAGTCTTTTAACGTTTACGTAAATTGGTATAATATCTAAAATTTACAATAATATTGTACAAATATTCAATTTATTTTTAGTTAAAAGTAAATCCGTAAAAAAAAATATATTAAAATAATGCCGGACACTGTGGTTACCGTTCAAAATCCCGAATCCAAACCTGGAAAACCTGGAGTCGAAAATGGAAACATAAACAACATTTTTTCTTGGGTAGAAATCAACTACAATTATTTCAAAACCTTGCCAGGGGTATTGAAGTTAGCACAGTTGGTAAGTAAAATTATAATTAATATCTATGTACGTTTTAAAATGTATTATAGCACATAACATAACATTAAGGTAGGTATATATTAAGCAACAAATGATTGATTTTTAAGAAATCTAAAAGTAAACATTTTGGTAGAAACACTAAAAACTATTATCCGATGTGTAGTACTGTAGTAGTCACTGAAATATGAAACATTCCATCAGTTTTGTTGTTGAATAACATACTCGTATTCTAAGCGTTAGACCTATCCTCCGTGCTTTTGAAATATAAATACTTTTTTTTCGAAGTCGTTTGAATATAATAGCTATAACTAATAATAACAATATGTATGTACATAAAACAATCCTACCTAATTATAATATGTACATATTTCATTCATAATCATAATATTCCAGTCAAAAATAAACTGTCAACTCGCACAGCGCAGCGGTAAACGCTATACATTAGAATAAATAGTAATGGAATATCTCTGGAAAGAACAATAAAGTGCAATTGTATCAAATTTAAATAATTTAAAAAATTTCCATACAAAATAATTGTATCGCGTTTTTGTGGTTGAGAAACAAAGGAATATAAACAAAATGTTTAAAAGATTTCAAATAATTTTTTAACATGCAAAGCTAAAAACACGTAATAATAGATATAGCTCGAGATTGGAAATGAAAATTATCAATGAAATCATAATTTCATCATAAATGTTTGTATTAAAATGGCTTTAAACGTTCAGTTTATGAATCATTAAACCATTAGAGTAAATACACATTTGTTTAAAATAATAAAAAAAATTTGTTGAGTTTTTTTGTGTGTTGCGGGTTTATTGTAATTAAAGACAAACTAATATATATTATGTGTATTTATATTATTTATACATAGCTACATAATATAACTATGTTGTATAATTGTTTACGCAAAGAAACATCAGATACACATTTAACACATATTTTTTACGAGTATAAACACAATATTATAATCTATGCGTATACAATTCTGAATTGATGTTTTTGTTATTTTAATAAAATTTGTTGAGCGCGCGTGCATATTTAAAAAGAAACACCCATTGGCCAAGCCTCACGCCACCACCGCCGCGTGTAAACCCATCAAAATAGGTTTAAGCATTCTTGGCGCACCTAACTTCCACAAGGCTACTACAATAGCTTTTTGTCATAATGTAAAAAGTAACACGCACAATTATTATTATATTATTATTAAAAAATTACGGATGAAAATATTATAACATAAACGGAAATTTAATTACCTACATCGTACGCGTGTTTTTTTATTTTCCCAATAATGGTATATTTACGTATATTTGGACTGAAAAGCGAACAAAAATAACTCTAAAAAATAAAATCTGGATTCATATTGTACACGCCAAACTGTCCGTTTCTAGATACATGTACATTTTTATTCTATAACCTACGTTAATTTTTAATCCTTACAGATCGAGTTTTTAAAATATTTTTTCATTTTTGTTCGGTCTGAAGAAAAAAAAACAAAGTCACTGCGGCGTATCCACAGTTATAAACTACGTCTACGTACATATGTAGCGTCCTAAAATATACGCCCTAGTTAAAAATAATATTTAGTTGAACACATCTGAATAGAATAATATATTGTAATCGATTGAATTACATTAAAACCAATTTTGTTTTATTATTGTAATACTTACAATATTTGATTCAAACATTTTATCGAATTTAATTGACTCGTCGCTTAATAATGAAACAGTTATTATTTCATTAAATTCATCGCAGATGTGGAAAACGCACTAAAACATTTAATAATATGAAACGACTTGTCCTTAACACATAAGCGCGAGAAAAAACGACACGCGTACACGTGTTTTATTTTTAGACCCTGGTTTATAGAGAAAAAATCATAATTTAAAAAAGCATATAATATCATCGCAGGAAACCGTCGTAATGATAAATAACTTTCTTACTTGAGCGTGAATAAATTATTGTAAACCCGTTAGATGTCAACACCAATATAAATATTTATACACGGTTATTAGAAGAAATCAATAATAAACTGCCGTTCAAACACTTTTGGTCCACGATGACAGATTTTATTTCACCCCCATTGTTGTTAACGGCTGATTTTCGATTTGTTTGTCCTTCGATTTAAAATTGTTTACCGTTCGCGTGATGGATACATATAAATAAGGATTCCGGAGACATGGACCGAACGACTTGGTATATATTTTTATGAAATAATTATAACAACAAAGCTCCGGGCCATTATAGAAACCTGCTACAAGAACGATAATAACATTAATAACAATAATATCCGAACGGAATGTGGTAAAATAAAAAAATAAAATAAAATTGTGGGTTATTAAGCATCGTGTATATTATATTGGGGGATAACGTGTATAATATTATTATGTATATAAATACGAATAATTGTTGTGACACACTGCACGAGGTAACCCACGCGAAGGAAGACGGAAAAAGAAAAGTTCACCTATATATTATATACCTGTTCTAAGCGCGTGGCTCTACACCTCGATTATTATAATATTATATTTCTGAAATATATATGTTTGTATACAGAGCGATCGTTTTCACAAAAAGTTGCATGTATACATGATACATAGGTATATTATATAGCTGTATGTTGTTATTATTATTTTATGAAATTTAAGCAAATGTTTCTCGAACAAACATAAACATATAATATGTTACGCTTGACGGGTACCTATCGTATTTATTTAGATTTCAAACGGTATTTAAACTTTATTATTTTTAAACAGCGCATTATAGGTATAGCATATAATAATACTCACTTCGTTAACATTTTTAGTGTATAAGTTTCGTTTTTTAGTTTACACAGGTGCAAAATATATTTTGTAGGTACGTTCGTCGCACTGACATAATACAACTTCTATACCTAAAATGTTGTAAATTACTTAGTAGAATAAATTACTAAATAATGTATATGTTATAATATTGAGTAAAATCTATTATCCTCTGCAATCCCCGAAAATTCAAAATTAAATCGCGGGTTCATATACTAATTATATATACTATATTAACTTATAAGAAAGAAAAAATTGAGGAGCCGGAGTATCATCCTCTCCTTCTTCTAGTAAAATTTTGATTATTTACGTTATCATTGATAAAAACAATATATATATTATTGGTTCAAAGGAAATAGATGTAGCGGGAGAGACATAATATTTTTGTTTCTCTATATATACCGTCTATTAATAAATCTACGATATATTTTTCTGAACTATTTTTCACGGAATTTCTCGTCATAAATCATATAATCGTCCACACTCAATAAATATATAATAATAATATTGATCATTATTAGGTCTGTGTGAGCAGGTGTGTACCGTGTTCACTGTTCACACAGTTTTAAGTAGGACGAATGACGACGACGACGACGACGATGACGGTACGCACGTCGTTGTTGCAACGGTGTTTTCGACGGAGCATATAGGCTGCAAGCACTCCTACGCTCGAGAAGGTTTTCATTAATAAATACGTCGTTGTCGCGTTTGTGGTCGTATTCATTTTTTTCCGTTTCCTGCTGTTGCGCGCGGCATATAAGTCATCATCTCTGTATACTTCCTCTTGCAGACTGTTAGCATTTTACTATCTATATGGAGTACGTTATATTATGATCATTGGTACCGACCGACACACTGACCTGTAACAGTGGCGTACAATATGATCTATGACACGAGTGTGTGTGCATATATATCTATACGCTCCTTACACGCAACGCACAAACGACTAAACGTCTTAATTGAACGTTAATTAAACCAATTTCTACCGGTTGACGAATAGTATGATACAATCGCGCGTAATTACAAGACGGTTGCAGTCCGTTCTCTATTCGTATTAAAATGAAAAAATAATTAAAGCGGAGGCGGACCACACCGCGCGATACCTACCTTTTTTTTTTTTAATAATATAATATTATGTTTCTGTTTTATTTTCATTAGAACGAGAGAAAATGAGGGACAGTAGTTAAAATGGTTTCATAATAGTACATGCTAAAAAATAACAAAGTAAGCTCGTATTATTATAATAGTTACGGACACCTATCATGACGTATAATAATTGTACAGTGTGTAAACGCTATCTGAGAACACTCAATAAATTTGCATAGAGTACTGCGATTTAAATTCTGTGTTTTGGTGGGTTGTTATAACATAAAAATACACATTTTTACGGTATTTGAATTTTTTTAACTTGGTTAGGCTTGCGCATGCGCAGTACAACTTTTTTTTCTTAAATGGTAACCACCTATTTAAACCACCAATTATTTTTCTACTAATTTTTTAATGAATTTTGGTAGTCAAACCAACTTTCTAAGTCCAAAATTGACCAATTTATGGCCCTTCAACCAAAAAACTGCAAAACACACACAATTTACAGTTTTTTGACTGTAACTTTAAAAATAATTATTCTACGATTGTTTAAGTTTGATATTGTTATCCTTAATAATTAAGTTGATTGTTGCACATTATTCTAATCTTAATTTCTGCATAATTTTCATTGTAATTTGTGTATGAGTTAAAACTTATAGCAGAAAAAACGTAAATAAGTATGTTGTTGATTTCATTAAATTTAATTGATCTATTAGGATTTATTAATAATTAATAACAAAGTTAAATCTTATTTAAGTTATAAGTTTAGTATAATGTAGCGTATATATTCACTATATACAGGATGATTTTTGGAAAATATTAATATACAATATAGAGATTGAAATTTGAGCGAATAGTTTCTAATTTATGTACCTACTGAGATAATAATTAATAATATATTTTATTTAATACATGTATAAAAATGTTTATATAGTGGATCTTAAATGCACATCAACTGCGCATACGTAAAAATTTAAATATTTGTAATAATTATGGTGTTTATAAATTTACTTAAAATATAATAAATGCAAAACTTAATTTAATTAATAATGGTGATCAACTGACATATTATAAAATTCACTCTGTTTTGTAAAACTCCACAGCAAAGAATTTTAATATTTCTTTCGACATATTACATACTTATTTATATAGATAGAGCACTAAGTATAAGAAGATTAATGCGTATAATATCGGGAAAATCATTTGTAATACTATTTAGATATTGCTGTGTTGCACCATTGTTGTCCTATAATGGAAACAAATAATTTCATAATGACTGTGAGCAACTTTGTACAAATTACAAACAAATATTAGGTATGTACGTAGGAACTTATTAAATGCATAAGAATGATTCACCAAACATGCTCACTCCCTTTTTCATTTAATAATGAATTTATTCAGATTCTGATTCTTTAAAAATTTTTCCTTAAATAGTATAGTCTTGTATTATAAATGTCCGAGAATGTTGAGAATGGCTGTCTTGAGATGATATTATAATTTGTGTGAGGTCTCTGTTAGAATGATGAATGTTTTTTTCCTTTGAATATTAAATTATATTATTGTACTATATTTATATTGTATATAATATTAAATACTTTTTTTATTCTGTAAAATAAATTATAACAATAACATAGTATAATATATTAAGTATAAGTACATTTATGTTGCCAATTCCGATATTATATTAACATCTATCAAAAAATCAACCCTTATTAAGCCTACAATTTTAATTTCTTAGTACCATAAAACGACAAATAGTTTGATTACCTATTCTTTTTCTGATTTCAATAACCTTGTATATTTCAGTTATGCTCTCGAAGAAATCGAACATAAATCCTTTTGCACCTGTATAACAATCAATAATAATATATTCATAAAACGTATTATTATAATATGGACATTATCGTGTGTAACCAACTAACCATCATGCGGGCAACGATTGCAGTGTCCTTTTAACATTATAGTGTTACCTATACGTTGAGGAACATTTTTGGGTCGGTACAATGATAGTACAACTTTATGGCCATGCATAGTTACATGTATCGTTGTATGCATATTGCATATAATTTATAGTTAGTAGATGATAACATTATATACGGCCATAGGGGTCGTGGTGATATGGATTTGCACGGGTAAACGTAACATTAAAAATTTGAAGCTAATTGACATAATTTCGAATATTATTTTATCTAAGCCATACTGTTTGAAGCATCAAAGCTAAAATAATACAAATATTCCAACAATAAATATTTTTTAAGTCTTTCATTCTTCCTTTTTCCGAGTTCATAAATCACACTTCAACATAATATAATTACAATATGTATTTTGCAACGAATAGTTTTAGTCGGTGGCTAAAAGCGCACATTTTAATATTATCAAGTAGGTACGCACCTATATATTATATAAGTATATGGAGGTGGTGTACAAAAGAATAAGTAAAATAATTTCTACTTTTTGAGAAACTCAAGTCATTTTCTCTAAACACTTGACTATTTTTTGCTGATAATTTAAGATAAGAAAAAATACAGAAATCAAATATTTTGAAAATATGAAAAATATAATTAGGTATACCGTTAAGTAGAAATTATTTTATACAATATAGCGTAATAAATAATAATCTAAAAATGGAAAAATTTATGACTTTTATCTAAGCACCATCCGTATTGTATTATCTTAAGTGGTTTGTATTTTCTTGGCATTTGTTTATCTCTTTGTATCGCCATGTGCCGATGTCTCAATAATTGATTCTTTTTATGTCTTTTCGGGAGCGGTTTCCGACTGAGTAATAATGACGCTATCATAATTGTCTCGAATTATGCAGTACATTAAAGTATTAAACTGTGTCTTATTCAAATATTGCGCAGATCGCGAGTATATAATGACAATTTAAAGAATAAATATTAAAACAGCTGTATAGAATGTTTAAACGATAACTTTATCTTTTGTCGTCTTTTGTTTGTATATTCTTTGTTATAATTTGTTTTTAATATTTCACGTATATTTATTTGATAAATTAATATATTATATAATTACATAACACACGTTAATCCGTACAAAATTAGTGACTTTAAATTAAATAATGAAACGATTATATAAAAATGTTCCGCGACTGCAGTCAATCATTATTATTTTACGTCACAGTATTAGAAAATAAAATAAATTGCGAAAACTGAAAAAAAAACGTTTTGTTTAATTTAATGGTTAAAAGGTTTTCGACGCGTACACGATATTACACGGGTTTATTACTGCTAACTGCAATACGCTTTGATGTATTACGTCCTCTGGAATCGAAGCCCTCTCTACTCCCCGTGGGACCGTATAAGATAAAACTCGACTTCGGAGTTGAATTTAACTTTATATGATACGACCGCGCACGCGGAAAGAATAAATGAACCGCGAATAATATGGATTAACTTTAAACCGTTTAAGTATAAAACTATTTAGCGAAAATGACTTTAATGCCGTCGACTGCCGAGGAATAAAATACGCATTCAGGTAAAAAAATATATATCTAAGACATAAATTAAATGTATATGAGTATATGACGTTGAAAAAAATATGTTTGGTTTTCGTATGCAGTTATTATATGTATAGTTATAAAAAATGGCATTTTCTAACGATATACGCCGTTAGACGGTGGTGACTTATATCAAGTTATATCGATGCAATTATATTAATTGTTACGGTTTACTGTGTGATGGATGTGCTATATGTACGTACTTGTAAAGTTTCTACAGCATATATATATGTTATAATATTATATTTATTTATCGATAGGTATAGTATATAGAATCGGAATAATGATAAAACAATCCGTCGGCTTTGAAGAAATAAACGAGTATGTGCGTACATGAAATGATAATAAAGTAGTGAGTTATATAGTTGTGTAATACCGTTGTATGCGACAATATTATTATATACACATAGCGTAAACTGTGTACTTATACCTACTTGAGCCTAACCTACCCGTTCAGAAATAAATGACGAAAATACGAAGAAAACGATATAACTATATATTAAGTCGTTTCAAAAGAATGTTTGCGGTTGTATTAACCGTTAACATATAATATAATAATATAATAATTTGCAAAAGTCCATTCGCAGTAACTCATCGTAATACAAGTAAAAGCGATATTGAATTAACCGTATTCTTCGTTAATATGCAACTTATATATTTATGCGACTGTATACATTATAGGTTCATTTATAAAATATAGCATATAAATATATTATATGTATATTATTTTAGTACTTTTTTTTAAAAAAAATAACGATTTGTATATTATACAATAATAAGTTACAATGAGAAAAACATGGTATTTGATTATTGATTACATAATTATTTTAATATATACTTTATAGTTTATTAGTAATTTTAGGCGTTATTTAGATAGATTTACAACGTATAACAAACATTCAAATTTGTTCACATTAATTTTATTTAGTTATAAATAAAAATACAATTTTTATGTTCAAATTAAAAACTCATTTAATAATAATCACCAAATATCGTGACTTTCAAAACTATGAATATTTTGATAAGTTAATGTACATTTGTTTGTATATAAAGTGATACAGAACGTCGAAAAAATAATATTTATTTTTTTTTATTTAATAATATTAATTTTTTGACATTTCAACGTTACTGTATAGTAATGACGTATGTCCCAATTTAAATGCGCCAAAAGCTATTAAAAATAGCTAAAAATCCCATAAAAAATTACCCAAGGGTTTTTTATTTTATTACAAAAATCTTAAATTGTTAAAAACTTAATGTCTAAGGAAGTTTAATAATTTTAAGGTTACAAAACGAAGACGGAAAAGTTGGTACCGTATAATGGTTTTTAATGGTAAATAACACCAGTTTGTGATTATATTATTCAATATATTCTCAACACATAAAAATTTGACACCAAAAAGTAGGATAATGTTAAATTCTATGTTCAATTTTTTTTTTTTTGTTAAATTGTGAGAATTTTATTGAACTCAACAAAATTTTTGGGTTAATATTTTGAATCATTTCAAAAATTATAAGTATATTTTAACCACTAGAAATTAGCCATATAGATAATTAAAAGTTTCACTCTTGAAGTTAAAGAAACTTAAATCTGTTGCATGCATCGAAGTATGAGTTTGAATTGTATCGTCCCAACAATATTGTTTTAGCAGCTCCAATAATTTAAAACTCTCTGAATTGAATTCTGGGCCCTAATGATATGTAAACATATGTCTACGAAGATATCGTAAAGGTATATACTAAATACATATATGGTAATATGCGAACGCTACTTACTCATCGTTATTAGGTTTGACGAGCAGTATTAAAATATTATTTATTACTCACTCGGCGTGTAAAGTGTGCGCGCGCGCGGAACCGTTCTCGCGTTAGAGCCGTAAAAACATTTCGATAAATCGTTTGTTTTTTCATCTGTGAAAACGATTTCTTTTCGTTTTTCCGTCATCTCATTATACATATATATATATATATATCTAATTATATATGGACTAGATTAGAAATCGTAGTCGCCGTTTTATCACGTCCAGCCGAGCATTCGATCCGCCAGCTGTACACAACAAAATGATAATAATATACTGCTCTTGTATCATCTCATTATAACTACATAGCGTAATATTTATATCCAATAAAATAAAGATGTACTTAAATACTATCGCGTTAATAGGACGCGACGCTCATCTTGGCTATCCGATCTCGGAAAATAGCAGCCGGCTAGCTCAAGCATTTCATGAACTATATATAAAATTGCTTAGATGGGTACATCTTGATCGTTATTAATATACCTATAATTATTATTATTATTATTATTATTTAATAATAATATAATCGTACTCCAGAGTTGGGGAGACGATAATTTTCGTCGTCAATGGGGAAATTGTCGAAGGGAAACTTTTTGAGAAAAAAATATTCCATGTGATTTATACATTTCATTATAATCTTTTAAAAAAGTTTTACTGCACCAAAATATTGACTATTACGGCGCGAATAGGAAGCTTAGCCTTCCTACGCCAATATACGTACATATATATATTATATATACGTAATGAGATTCTTTTAAATGTTAACAGCGATGAGAGGAATATGAAGGAATTTTCTTCGTGGCTAAGTAATGGTTAAAAAAAAATCAGGAACTGAAGCTCTCATCCTTCCAAGATAATTTTGACTAATCATTCCTGATCCTAATACAGTATAGAATATAGATACCCTGAGATCGCGTAAGTTTTGTTGTATTATTTTCACGTATAATAAGTAGGACGTAGGTACGTCAAATTTTACTTATTGTTACAATAATACGTGTATTACGTGTACACGTAATATTAAATAAATATTAAACTATTGACAAAGACTGAAGAGCAAAACAATGAACATGCCCTTAGTGGTTAATACCCCAGCTGCTATGGTGTAGCGGATCTTGGAAGAAATGTTACGATCAAGATTTACACAGATAAATACAACAGAAATAAATAACATTTTTGTCATACATATAATAGTATAATACGTGATGATTTTTTTAAATACGTAATATCACTAATATGTTATTGATGATGAAATGATTTTTGTATTTTATCTAATTATGTTTAAATTCTTAAGAAATACCTGGAGAATTCACCATTGAAATAATCATAAATCATTAAAGTTCATCAACACATATACGCCACTATACAACTGTAGCTATATTTATACGTCGATATTAAAATAAAACAATCAGTATTCTTGAACGTCGTTCATTTCGATACCGTTAAATGGACCTATATTTACTCGTGATGTATTCACGAGTGTAATCACGTGTCGTAAGTATATGATTCGAGCCTATAATAGTAATCCTATGTATATAATATTATTATACAGACAATCGCATTTCCTGCTGGCCGATCGCAAATATTATCATACAAATCATATAATTCATAATAATATTAGCACAGATGATTCATCGCAAGCATGCTAAGTGAGCATTTCTCGCCCACCTTCTCTTCTTTGATAAAACACGCAGCTATTCAGAATATGATTTTTGGAATTTTTTGAATTACATGAGGAATGTTCTTTAGAAATAACAAACCTTCCCTCTTTTAAATTATACATTTTTTAATAAATAATTTTCTTGAAAATGTTGAGACCTATTCAAAACAACATTTGAACGAGTAATTTTTAAGTTATTTCATTTTGTATATAAAAGGAATAATAGATCCATAATAATGAACTACTTGGAAGAAATGATGGCGATAATAATAATTTATATTAGTCTATCAATATTTATCTAATATATTATTATAAAAATGACCCAATAGTGTAAATAATACATCTATATGACTATCTTATACTATTGTAAAACAATTTTTGAAGATTTTTATTTTTAATATGAATATTTTAATAAGTAAAAAACTTTGAGTTAGGTACATTTAAATAAAAAAAAATGTATTATTCAATATAAAAAAGGGTTCTCATTATCTCATTTTAAAACAAAGAAGTTTGTATTAACACAGAACACTTCTCAAGTAGTACAAAAGTCAAAAATTCTTAAAAATTTACTTATAATACTTGGTGAATCTGAATTACCTTATTTATATATTATAATTTATAAGTATATGGGTAAACTCATTTATTTATTTAGTTTTTCAGAACACGTTTGCAGGTTGATTATCATACTATTGAACCGCAGCCCTTCTCCTCCTCCGTCTACGTGACTGGTAGTATTATATAGTGAAAACCACGGCCTATCAGGACTTAATGTATATGATTACAGTGGCCGCAGTGATTACGCGCTTAAAATATATTAAGACGTCGATAATTTATACAATAGAAATAAATAATAATCGATACCCGTGTGGCGCTGTATCAACTGCCAGGTCGTAATGACATTTTTCATCCGTGCAGTTATGTCGGTGTTCTTTTTTATTTTTATTTTAAATACTATTATTTTCGTAACAGATTATTTAATCGACGGAGGACGCGGTCATCTCAAACATTAATTTTCGTTATTATCGGTGTACAAATGGCCGTATAGGTAAAAAAACGATTGTACCGTATAGCTACCACATAATATCATACGCGAAGTATACACACAACATTATTATACCCCGGAACCGTGATTTACAGCCGCAGAGTACCTATATACGAGTGATATAAAATTATTATAATGTCCGTGTGTAATTATATTATGCCTACACAATGTATAAAAACGAAATTCCCACAGAAACGAAAGCTTATTATAATATATAAGTAGCGTTTGTGTCAACGTCTCCGGGCTATACAATACGTATACGTTTTCATAAAAAAAATAAACGTAGAGACTTCAGTCATTTTTACAGCTGCTGCGAGATGTATATATGCATGCATATGGGCATGGCATAGATTTATATGTATATATATATATTATTATATAGTGACACAAGTACGTGTAGGTACATGAACATCTCATAAAACCATCGCGACAGAACGTTTCCATATTAGTTGGTGTTTACGTGATTTTTACGGAACTATACGGAGCGAATATAATAATTATATTATTATAAAGTGCATTGTAATATTATATATATTGGTACGTATAATATATCTCTATATTACTGAATTATATATATAATAATATATATATTATAAGCGAAATACGAATATTGCTTGTAACGTTTGCGTCATCGCGATGAGTCGTATATGTAAAATAAAATGCATGTGACGTTTATGACATCTTAATGGAATGAATTTTAAATTCTCGTTTTAACGTAAAACTTTCCTTCGTACGAGCGCGTCGTAAAACATAAATAATTATTTTTAATTCGTATTTTATTAAGAAAAAAAATTCCCCGTGGTCGTAATGATCAGAGAATATTATAATCAACGTTGACAACTACAGTAGAACTATAGAACGATGACTACGTACAAAGTACGGACGTGCGGTTTATTTTAAATGTCCGCAGCACACAAAAAAACATAATTCGTGCACATTTAATTCTAAGGACCTGAAATTTTGAATAAACGAATTCTGAAACCTTAACTATATAATACAAGAACTATTCGACGATATTATTTTGAGAGACAAAAATACATTTATAGTTTATAGATACTTGAAAAAGTTCAAATACGATTAATTTCGTTCGGAACTATATATAACTGACCGTCTAAAATAGACGTTACCGCCTTCTAAAATCCACAATGTAGCTGTATAGTGTGTATATTCGTCTTCGCGGTATACTTTATAATACTAATATATTTTATCATAAATATATATTAAGTTTCTAAGTTCCATGTTCAATCACTCATCACTCGTAAGTTAAGAGAATTTTTTTTTGATATAGTCATCGGTTTATCATATAAAGTTATATTCATTTATTCAACGAATTCTAAACAAAGCTGAGCAATTGAAATGAGTTTCGAAAATGGTTCAATGAAAATAGCATCTCATAGTAATAATATCTGCAATAAAAGTTAAAGCGTTTAAGCGCATTATATACTATAATATAGTTTCGCTTCTGCGGCGCTTCTGGACGTCCTAATAATAGACTTGCATATCAGTCGTATCTCATATTATAATGGGAACATCTCACTCGCTGAATTGCGTCAAACGCTGAGTTAGAAAATCATCGAGAAAAAAAAGTATATAATACAACATTATAATTAATAGTGTAAAATATAAACAATATATTATGTATTTTTATAGTTCGATACTTAAGTTTCCGTGATAAATATGTCACATCGAGAACTCTCCCATATAATAGTTAATTCAAATGTTGAACAAATATTGATTGACAGTTGAGGTTACGTTAAAAAAAGAACCGGAGATTGTACATTATATTTTATAAGGGCCATAAAATAATCGTTTTATAGAGTTTTGTGGTTATTGTGTACAGTATTTGCGTGTGTGATGTTGTCATCGCCAGAAGGTAAATATTATACATTTTGTTGTCATCATGAACGATTTTTTCGAGAGAAAAAACGACGTAAATTATGTACTTGTGTCGAACACTCCACTGTAGTGGCTGTACATATACTATAGTACAGGACCTATAGCCTGCTATTGTCCAAAACAATATGTTATACGCATAGGAAGTATGAATAGGAAAATCGACTTTCGTCGAATAGCGTAATGTATAATTAAATTTGACGGCATTATATGACTTTGTGACAAAATTTGGCGTGCTCGATGAATATGATCGCGAGTCGAGCAAAAACTATATATAATAATGGAAAAACTACGGTCTTGTGTATTAATCGGTAGTGTAATTTTAATCGAGTTCTCTTTATATAGTGCAGCGAGCATAATGTTGTGGAGGCTTTTTTTTTTATTCGCGACAATTAAACCGACGAAACGACGTTTTCTCCGGTTTGTTCTCACAAAGAGAAATTCAACAATAACAGAAGAAAAAAACTTGTCAACAAAATAAATAAAGAGCTGACTATATAAATCGTGTTTTCCGCAAGAAAAAAAAACATGTCACGGATTGCGTGGTTCGGAAACTCGAAACGTTTTCTTTTTTAAATAATAATTACAACAATGTTGTATAGTATATCATCGAGAATTATACGATGATTGCTGCGAAGAGGTTAAAGTGGACTTTAGTACACATTTTATACTACTTTTGTTAAAAAAAAAATTCAATCGTACTACAAAAAATAACACATTCGATATTATTTTTTTCGGCGTGTATACATAATTATAAAGTTTTGTATACACAATAATATTCGTTTTTGGAATACGACCATCCTCCCCAGATGTTCGCTTTTAATTATAGGCACTTGGCGTACAAAAATATCATTGGAGCTCTTCTTTAATTGTGTTTATAGTATAATAATGTCGACAGACATGCACTCTCTAGAGAGATTGATACATCCGTAAAATATACAAGAAACGTATATATAAGGACGTTTCGTTATGATGATACACACGGACATACATTGATGGTGCGTGGGTTTTAGCTTCCCAGTCAGAAGTTTGGACCAATTATATTCAACAATAAATTGCATGTGTATCATTTAAATCGTCCTATAAATGTTCTCAAGGCGCAAACCATTTCCTAATAGGAAGTTTTTTTTAATAAATATTATTAGAAGTTTAATAACTATCATTTTAAGGCATCGGTTGCGAAGTTTTTGGCTAACTATTATAATTATTGACAATTCGTTTTCACACGATGTTTTCTACATTTTTATTTTTATTTTATAATTTCGTAATAATAATATAAATATGAATACAACTGAGAGAACTCGTTTGGGAATCCTGTTGGCGCTCTAAATTACGTTATGAAGTTAAAAGCATGAACTATATTTGATACGAGCATAGATTAGAGATTACAGAGCTTAAAACCTGCAGTGCAATCGCACTACATGGTACCTACCCTACGTGGATGCAATTGCTATAGCAAGAACAATGTTGATGTTGGTGCAGTTTTTTTTAGGGAGGGGGATGTTTATCGTAATATCATTTTATTGTTACTATAACATTTAAATACAATTATTGCATAATTAATATATTACGAGTGATCCATTATGTATGATGCCAATACAATAATATAATAATTTATAAAACATCTATAGTTGTTTCTGTGCCCTAAGACCAAAGAGGTCATCGTCATTCGCTATATTCATTTATAGAATTAATATATGTTGAGTATGCTGCATGCATATTTCTGCAGAAATACGGCATATCTACTGGTCGTACCAATTATATGCGCGCACATTGCGGGTATATATAGAATATGTATACGTACTTATATTATTAAATACGAAAATACGGTAAAATTCATAAGACGTGTGCTGTGCAGAATAATTAATTTTACGCCACTTGATATTATACGATATAGATATATATAACTGCGCGTAGTACCAGCAGCTACTGTGCTATATTTTTTTTTCATCCAAAACAATCATATCATCGTATGCATTATACAATAATAATAACGACGTCGTGTCTGTACGCTCAGTTAGCTCTTTGCCAGGTTTCGGTTGAAAATCGTACGGTATAATATTTTATAGTACCTTGCACACATAATATAACAATGATGTAAAATCAAAAATAATGTAAAAAAATCGGTTTTTTTTCAATGGAAAAATATCTACACGTACGGGGAGCCGCCGTCGTGCAGTGCAAACATTATTATATCATATAAATACAATAATAATATAATAGTATAATAACAATACAATAAACAGGTATATCATCGTTGATGTGTGATTCGTGTGCAGCAATATATAGCCATTGTTTGGAGATATTTTATTTTTGAAAACTGCTCTTTTAGTCAACCCACGGCCGGACAACAGTATTCACATATTATACACAATAAATATTATATATATTATATAATATAAAATAGGTACACATATATATATTATATGCCTATGCCGACATATTATCGTCTTCTATATAATAATATGTATTATGATGTATGGCATAAGTGCATTACGAAGTGTGCCTTGTGCGAACGGTACTTTAATCGCTTTCTGGATCGCGGCGCGAAAAATACCGCTACGCGACTGCGGAAAGAAAATACGAAACCGGCGACTGCACAGTGACAGGAATAATAATATTAAATCGATCGGTCGATAATAAATTATAATAATGTACCGCGACACATAAACGTCATAGCTATATGACTATATGTTCTCCGGTGACACCGTTACATATGGTAATGGTATATAGTTACTTATGATAAATATAGATATATAGGGCAGTATCAATGCCGAAGCCTGCAAGTGGATGGACCCAGAGTTCGGACAGAACCCTCCTTAGACACTCTTGCCTTAAAGACGTAAAAAAAAAAATACAAGAAGAGTTTTATTTATTGTTTTGTTTTATAAAACATCTGAGGCGATAATTTAAAATTTGATAGAAAAATAAAAATAATTTTTTTTATATATAATGTTACTAGCAGTTCCATCGCTAGACTCTTGTTACTCGCTCTAAGTGAGATTAGGTTGGGTTAGGTTAGGACACGGGACTGTAAAGAAAATATCGTAAAAAGTCTAGTAGTCACAACTCACAATTTTAGTTAACCTAACCTTCGGGGGTTGTGGAAGGCGCGGAAGGGGGTTCTAACCTAACCTTCGAGGGGGTCGAGTGAAAATCGTTTTACAGGGAATTCGGTCGGAAATGGTAATCGGGTGTCTAGAAAGTAGAAAAGAGATCATTTACTAAAAAAATAAGAAAAACACCAAATATTTTTTATAATATAAAATGTTTATTATGGTTACCTATATTTAATTTAAAATTTTGTATTTCGTTATGCTATAAAAGAATACATCATGTTTGGACGTCTTCTTCCCATTATAGACAGATACTGTTTGCGTTATACTGCAGTAGTATACCTGATATAAAGTTTATGCAGTGAAGTTCCCACAAAGTTTTCGAATAAATACTAAGCCAAGTGACTGGATAATTTGACTATGCGTGGATATTTTATACAACGGCAACTCGTGATTAAAGAACTGTGAAAATTAAAACCTATGAAATTAAGTAAAAAAAAATTAAGAGTCATTAATAAGTTGACACACTATGTTACACAATGAATCCGGATACGATTTATTTTATTATTTCCGTCGCAGTCATAACTGCAGCCAACTATAATAACGTCGGATAGATCAACAGAACAACCTACGTGCACATGTAAAAGTTATTTTCAAATGAGTAGGCACATAGAACAACATAAAAATTATACAAACTTTATAGGTTTTATAAAATCGTTTTAACTTGTCATGTATTTTCACGATGCAAAGACCGTTGACGTTTGTCATCTTTAACATCCTTAACATCGTCAGTACAAATTACCAAGTACAAACACGCTAGAACACGTCCAACAAGTCAATGTTAATTGTTAAACTATATACACTGAAAGGTTGTAACATTGTCCGACGGTGTTAGTGTAAATAATTCCTATCCAATTTCATTTCTGTCTATAATATCATTTTTTTTGTCGCCCCTCCCATCACGCACACACTCAAGGTTATAATGTAAATATAAGCTTAACCTAACCTAACATCATTCATATATCCAAGGGTCTAAAAACTTTTCTTTTCTTTTTTTATCGTAAAACATAGGTAAATAAAAGCTATATAAATAGTCACAATAAAAATGTCGAGTTTTATAGAAATGCAAAGAACCTTGTAATAAATTTTAATTATTGGCAAGCTTAGAAATTTAGAATTAAAGTAAAGAGACTCTTAACTATTGAATTGTGTATTTTTCGTATACCGTAGCTATGTGCCCGAGTTTAATATCGAATGAAGATCTATAACACATGAATATACCTGTTCAATATGATATATTGAATATCAACGTATGTTCAGTAATTTCGTCAACAGACCATCCGAATTATATATTATTATAGACTTGTAAAAAAAAATAACTTTGAACTGTGCAGGGTGCCGAGCGCCTTTATCGTTAAATCGTATAAAAAACGTGTATTCAAATACGCAGCGTTGTGCCAGATGAACTTTAACGCGCAGCTAATATAATAATATAAAACTATAAAAAAATAATACATGTCACACGTATTAAAATATCGTACTTGCTACTCAATAATTATTATAATTTATATTGTTACCTTGGTCAGTATTATTTAGGTCCTTATATATAGTAATAGTATATATAGTGCGCCGTACAATTAATATGTTTTACAATGTTTTGGAAAAATCATTAGAAACCACATTATTATTATATCGCGTGCGGTCATATATACTTACGACCGTCGCGGTTAAAACTTAAAAATACATGAAATATATATATATATACAAATATATAGGTTATGCCGGTTTTGGGGTATAAACGGTATATAGCTGAAAACGTCGACAGCGAATGAATTCGTCGGTTTTCATGGCCAAGACTTTGCGTGGGCATCGTCGCATATAGATATGGCGCAGGCTCACGCGCGTGCGGCATTAATGGTCCCATTTAACATTATAATATATTATATTATTACATTATACAACACGTGGAGAACTATACGACATATATAGACGTGCAGATATACATATTATACGTATAAAAAGTCATCGAAAACGTTTATATATCTATGATCTGTCTATACGATATTATATTATGTAGGTATATGGGTGACCTTCATTTGTGTTTTTTTTAGTATTTTGCACGTGTCTATATACATACAGAGAGATTCACCTCGAGCATTAAGCTTTACAACCATTTATTCAACTTAACAACGAATTCGTTCAAATTCTGATTTCCGAAATATTTAAATAAAAGTTAAAAAAGTTAAAAACTATATATTTTCAAACTATCTATTGAGATTTTTTGTAGGGACACTATAGGAACTATACTAAAATGTATTATCCTGTGATGGAGATACAATTTGAAATTAGGCCTCCTCTTTTTTTTTGTATTCAAATTATTTAGTGGTTAATTATTTTGAAAATATTGATATATATCTAATTCCAAATTTGAACGAATAGTTTCTCAGCTATTGAAATGTTTATATTAAGGAGTAAGGATAACCGATAAGATAATAATTATTAATAATACATAAAAATATAAAATAGATAGAGATAAATATAAAATTTATAGCTAAAAATTAAGGTTCTTGTTTGAAAAATAGAAGTTTGTACCACCACACGACACTCCTTAGTCCTTATGATTATTTGAAAATTGCATAATTACTTCATAATCGAAATAAAATAACAGAGCGCTGCACAAGCTTTGTGGTTCACTCTGTATATAATACAATCATCCACATTTCCATCACAAGTATATCGGAATACATTAAATCATTATTATTGTAAATCGTACTGGGTATAATAGTATTATATTGTAATATTTGTCGAAATATAATTTAATATCTTTAGTGGGTACAACTACTGCTGTGCTGCGTGTTATAGTGGGCGATCGAGTTTGTTGTGTTTAGATATTTATATAATATAGCCAATATAGGTATTGTTTGATACACGGAAGAGTTGCTCATTATTTCAAAATCAACTAACGTTATTAAAAATATTTTAGAAATTATTACAAAACATTATACTGTTTATAAAAAATGTGTTCATTATCATTTTTAAGTTTTTGATTTTATAAATACCTAACAATTTACATTTTTAATATTAAAAACAGAATATTTTTCTAAGTATTGTGTTGCATCGAATTTCAAATGAGTAGTTAATTAGTTATAACTTATAATATAAGACATATCCAAAGGTTAGAAAAGTGGATAGTAGCGAATCGATGTTTTTTGCGCGGTTTTTGCGAGTTCACTCCACTCGGCTAAACAATACTTTTAAACACTTTTAACCGATTATTAAATCGAAAAATATTTCGCCTCGAAATTAAAAATTAAAATAGGTATAAATGGTCATTACATTTTTAGAAAAACTTGAAATAAATTATAGCAATAAAAAAATGACAACAAATATAATTATGTTCATATTATACTGTTTTGTTATCATTTAAAATTATTTTATAAAGAACGTATATAAATAGTTATCGAAATAATAAATGTTTTACTTTAAAAATCACTCAGTAATTGGTACTTACATTACCTATTCAATTATAATTGTATTATACATACTATAATATACGATTTCAAACGCTGCAAATAGACGTGAAATATACGTACATCGATGATATATTAAAATAAGAAACCAACATACCTGTAATATATTTTCAACACGATCACGATAATTTTCATTCATCCGTATTGTACGTCGTGATGAATATTCATATTATTAAATAATGTAATTAGTAATTGGTATAAATGTATTGTTTATATTTGCATTTTGCATAATACAGCACGTGACGATTAAAAACAAAACAAAAAATTAATCATAAATATTTTTAATCATTTCAGATACTCGGCATAATATGTTTGGCACTTGCTTCACCGGCTAGATTACCGGGCACCAATTGGTTCCTGTTCGTGGTCATCATCAGTTTTATAGCGACAGCCATCTGGTCGTTTGTCTATTTGCTCTCCATCCGGGAGGCTATCAATTTCCCCATAAATTGGGTGCTCACGGTATTATATTATTATTATTATTATTATTATTATACGAATTAATCAAATTAATAATATATTATAAATGGCCAAAGACTTTTACTACGCTTAAATTAAGAAGTTTTTAAACATTTTATTTGAAAGTTCCTTAAATTAAGACCCATTACATTTGAAATTGATCTGCAAACGTAAGCTCGATATATCATTTAATATAAGTACTAGTTTATATGTTACGTTGTATGTTCAAAAATTTCAAACCACAATGTAAAGACTTTTGTATCTTTGATCTTATCGTAACCCACAAAGTTGGAACCAGTTTAAGCATAACAATATTTTACTACTTGATAAAAAGTGGCCATCGTGAGTTCGTTTCTATGAAGGAGTTTTGATTTTTAAATTATCGTCGAAATATTTTTCATACATCATATTTTTTCAGGAATTCTGCAACACGCTCCTGATAACTGTCCTGTACACGGTGGCGTTCATCGTACAACTTTCAGCGTGGTCCAGACCATACCAATCGTACTACAAAAACCCAAACATAGCGGCAGGGGTAAGTGTTCTGCGATAATACTGCAGGGGGATTTTTATAAAAGCAAGTGAACATTCGTACGTCAAAAAGTATTAGTTTTTAAATAAATATTTTTTTCTTACGCATAAAGAAGATAATCTTATTTGTTTAACGTTTATTGAATTTTAAAGAACGACATCAAAGTATGTATATGAAAAAAAAATCTTAATACTTTATAGATATAATGAATATTCGTTTTCAAAAGAAGCACCTTGCAGAATTCGCGTATTACAACTTAATGTTCGTGATACCTGTTATCTGTAAATATATTAATAATTCCTAGTAATTTTTTTGTTTCGCTTTTCTATAATAATTAGGTGTTCGGAATTATCAATGCTGCTGTATACGGAACTGGAGTGTACCTGATATTTAACGACTGGAAAAAATCAAGAACTGGTACAAGTGTTCAACAGCAATAAGATTCGGGAGGACAGAAAAAACGCCTGCTACCCATATTTTTCCCCAGACGTCGTATGATGTTATACATCATACTAATTATTAATATTATATTAAATAGTACCTAACTGTTTCAAGTATTCGTGTATAAGTTATAATAATGGTAGTATATAATTTTAGACGAAATAGTAAATAAATATTATACAATATTCATTAAAACTATTGGTAAGCCAATACAATATTTAACATTTTTTTTCATAAAGTATCAAAATATGGGTTCCTATTGCGGGATATAAAAAACTGATCATAGCTAGGTGCAAAAGGTATCATAAAATGCACACTAGATTTTACCTATTATTACGTTATGATATAAGCACAAGAATATAATTTTTAACATTAACTCGACCGTGTTTTCAAACGATCTTTTTGCACCTCTTGGCTTTTCGACTTTTTTGATAGGTTTTCATGGATTTTCATACATGCACTTCTTAAACACCTATATTTATATATAGTATTAGGCTGGCTTATACGTTCACAACAGATATTAAAAACTGAACTATTTATAGATATATATATTATATACCTACTTTATATTTTAAATATACTTATCCTAACTATAAACTGAACGGTGATATAGGTAATTGCAAGTATTATACTGAAACAAAGTAAACATTTCCATTTCACTATAAACCCAAAACTTAAATTGATATGTAAATTATATATATTATAAACGATTACCTATTAATAATATGTTTAACCACACATGTAAGTTCAATTGAAATGAAAAAAAAATATCAAAATGTTAGTACATTTCATATTGTGTAAGGTTTGAAAAACGAATGGGAATTACATTTTTAAGAAGGAATAGAAAGCATTCTACCATCGTAATATATTATTAAGTTTTTAATAAATAGTAAGACGTAATCAATAATATCAAATATTTAATGAATTTATGTTACAGTTGTTTCATTAAGCTTATAATGTGAATATATTATATTGTATTTTTGTAATAACATATTTACATTCAGTTATCCCTATTAGTTTTATATAGAATTTGGAACAAATACATTTTAATAAAAAATGAACAGATTATAAGTTGTATTAATTACCGGACGATAATTAAATTATTTGTAAATATATATTTATTTAATATTTTTGTTAATCATAATGATGTATAATTATGTGCTTAAGTGCTTATTTTACTACATACAATTATCGTATATTTAAGACTATATCAAACTATGATTTTTTTTTTAAATACCTATAAATATTTGTTATTTAAGTTTATATTATATTATATACCTAAAGTGAATTGAAATATTTTTAATTTAATTTTTTTTGTATTTAATTTTATTAAAACGATATACCTACATATATATTAATGTCACACATCTTTAGTATTATTTTTTCTTTATACTTCACATAAAATATGTGAACATATTTTTTCCAACATCTTTATTATTAATTGATTGTCATGAGAAAAGAGTACCAAATATGAAATAACTACATCATATTTGAAGAGGTTTAATGAGTAAAACTATCAAGTTAATCTTGTAAACGACAATCGAAAAGAAAGTCAATTTTATGAAGAAAAGTACAATGATTTTACCTTTTTTAAATCATTAAACAAATGATAATTTTTCTATCAAACAACTAAATTAAAAAATGGTCGAAAATAAAGATAAAAATATTTTTTTGAAAATTGTTTCAGTTATTTCAGCTGTAAAATTTTTAAATGTTTATTATGCTACTAGGTACCTATAGTAATAATAAAAAATTGAATTAATAAGAAACGTAAAAACCCAAAACGCGTTATAGGTATTGAATTATTATTGTACTCGTTATCGGCTTGTTTATTAAATGTATTAAACGTATAGATTATCAATCTACATATTATTTTAGCAAGCGCCAAGTGGTACCTATACAGTATACGGTCAGTATGCCTATAACATCGATAACGACCATTTCAAAATTTAAGATTTAATGTTGTTATTTGAAACCTTTTGTATGCACAGATCAATTAAGTGGATGTATAGAGTCGTTTTCTATGTAAAAAAATATTCCGTCAAAACAATATAGTCAGTTTCACTACTGGAAATCTAGACAAATACCTACATGGTAATTCTTTTTTTTTAATTTAAATTAATTTTTCAAATTTTTTTATTCGTTTTTATAACTAATTCATGTTAATTTTTGGTCATATATTTTTTTTAAATTAAATATACTTCTCTTTTGCTTTTTTAGTTGCTCATTATGCTTTAAAATCCAAGCTCTACTTATTACAATATAATAATGTATAATTATAACTAGGTAGAAGGTTATTAAGTGTTTTAGTTATTTTACAAATCAATGAATACTGAACTTCTCTATGATTAAATAAAAAAATCTTAATTTAATCTTTTAAATTTTCCCAACCACTGTTTTAATTTTGTCATAGCTAGTAACCTGCTATACCATTAAATAATTGTATATATAAACTTTCGCAATAGATATCCTGTATAGTAATCACTAATCACCAAATAAAGGTTTATTATACAGACAAAGTAAAAGCTGACATTGTGACTCTGGATGTAACATAAAATTAACAGTTATAAGTTATACACCAACTTGTTATACCTTATATTAATTGTGGTCGAGTCAAAACGGTAATTTTTGTAATCATTAGTTTTATAATTTCATCGTTGACTACTTAATAAAAATATATAAAATGCTGTCAATGTATTTATAGTAACCAAAGTAACCAAAATAACTTCAGGGCATCCTTATCATTACTCAGTAAGGTCCAGTTATCTTTTTGATATTATAATAAATAAAAAACCAATTAACTTAGTGATCAAGTTCTTTCCTAGTTAGTATTCTAATACAGACTCAATAAGTCTTAGTAAAGATCATAATGTTAAATATTGTATTAGAACTTAAATTAGTAACAACATGGAAGTTTTATATAATAATTTTGGGTGTTTGAAATGTTTATAATATATACATTATAAAGCATCATCAAACTAAAATTTGATAAAAAATATTATTATAATTCTTGCTTATTAATTTAACATTAAATAAATACTGGGCATATTATATTTTTCACACTGGAAAAAGTTTGGTGTTAATTGATTTTGAATCAAATAATTACAATTTATCATTAATAATTTTATTATAAAATGTACACCCATTGTTGTCAGCATTTAAACTCCAAAAACAGGACAGATATAAAATGTTTAAAATCTAACAATATCATACATAAAACTTTATTGATACATTATGAATGTTGACTACTTACATTAATCCAATTAAGTGAAATTAAAAAATAATTATATATTATTACAATATAACAAATGCGTAAAACTCAGTCAATTACACATTCAGCTCCTACTTTAGTAAATGCTTCTTTTAATTTCTCTGCTTCGTCTTTACCAATATCCGATTTGATAACTGTGGGGGCACTTTCAACAAACTTCTTAGCCTGAAATAGAAATATTATATAAAGTATCTGTATAACGTACGAATTTGATATAGTACCAACCTGTACTAAATTCATGCCATCCATTAAGTTTTTCACTTCTTTTATTAAAGCAACCTTTTGTTTTTCATCGAATTTCATTAATTTAACAGTGAAACTTGTCTTGACTGTTGCAGCTACTTCTTCTTCTTCTTCCTTAAAAATAATAATAATAGAAGTTGTAATTTTTTACTGGTTTAGTGTTGTTATTTTTTAAACTATACTCACTTGTCCTCCTGCAGCTGGTGCGCTGACCATGGCTCCCATGGGAATGTCTTTTAGGTTAAGACGGACTTTTAATAATTCAGTGAATTCTGAAACTTCAACCATCGTTAAGGAAGTGATTTCTGTATATAATTTTTCTAACTTTGGAGAGCTCGACACAGAGCTTCCGTCTGGCTGTGGTATAGTCAATGGTTGGGCGACAGAGTACATTCTTAATGTTCTATAAATGAAATAATAAAAATGTATGTTCTACATCTGCATGTCTATAAAGATTATTAATATTGTTCATACATACTTCTTTGACAAAGGTCGGAGATGTCGGCCAAACATACGGATTGAATTGTTTAACAACATTTTAACTAGTATATTGTTTATGAAAAATGGTAATTACTAATAATTTAAAATATATTCAAAAAATAAAAGGTCGATAAGAAATTATATTTTTGATTGAAAGTTTTCCGGACCGACTGAACTAACCTAAAATGATACCAATAGCAGAACAGCTGAAAATTTTCTAAACACTGAACAACGAAAAAGATATGATTTTTGGGACCGACCTATCATGGGTTGAATAAAATTCTTTTCTAACCACGGTATGGAAAAAAAAATGTATGACGTTATCAACATTTTGGCGGGTAATACAATATAAAAATGATACGATAACTAAGAAAGTCGATTACCGAAAGTAATTTTATATGAACTTATTGTACGGAAACACTATTATAGCAGAAGGATTCTATTTTATCTTTTTTAGTACAAAATATTATACAATATTGTTTATGAATTAGTATTTAATAATTGTTACGTTTTTGATGTCCTCGTTGTAACCCTCACTACACCAGGCAAACTAATTAAAATTTGAAGGAATATGGGTATTCAAGGGCTGATACCTCTTTTAGAAAAATCATGGAGGACCGTTAATGTGTCAGAGTTCTCCGGATGTACTGTGGCCATCGACGCTTATTGTTGGTTACACAAAGGTGTATACACTTGTGCTGAGAAATTAGCCAGAGGAGAAGATAATCAAGCGTGAGTACGATTAAAAAATATTCTTAAAGTTATACCTATACTGAATTTTTAACGTGTATCTTTATAATACAATACTTGATTATTAAAAATTGTCTGTCTCGTTTATAACAACTGAATTAATTTCTTTTACTATGCTTAATCATTAATAAAAATCTTTCTGACTTTAGTATTTTAAAAATCAAAAAGTGTAACCAAGTGAAGAAGTTTTTAGTCTTACAAATTTGGTTAAAATGTTAATAGAATGGTCTAAAGTAGGTAGTTGTTGTTTTGTTGTTTTTTTTTTCTCAAGAATATTATTTATAGAAATTATATGTGAAGAATTGAAAAATATATATTTTATAATACTAAAAAATAGGTATTCATTACAGAAATTTTACTGATTTTTACATTTTATGTTGTTTTAAAATATGCTTAATATTCATACAATTTGCATTAGCCTAAGTAAAATTTAGATGTTATGATAATTTAAAGTAACTAAATTTATTTTATAACATTAGTTGAGACTACAATTGAACAGATTGAAGTAAGATCATAAAATTATTTTTCTGTGTCTTTTAGTTGTTAATATTTATTTATATTTAAATATTGGGTTCAATTACACAGTATATTAAAATATATTTTTAAAATTTCTATAATACTATACTCAGAGCTGGGTTTAAGCAGAGGCCAGCAGGGCTATGCCCTAGACCTTGCATCAATGAAATTCTAAGATGCTCCTAATAAAAATTAACTTAGGCCTCACTCCACTTTAAGGTCGACTCTGACTATACTTTTTATCTACATACTATTTCTATTTATACTGGTAATAATGCATATTAATATATGCATGTACATTATTTACAAAAATTAGTACGATTGAACATTAAATAATATTATTTTTTTAAATAAACTTGCTTAAAATCTAGGATTAAAAACTTTTCTTATAATTTAACAATGGTTGTTATTAAATATGATAGCACTCTATTCTATTCAATTAAGCAACTTTTCTAATTTTTTAGGTATGTATACTATTGCATGCGATTCGTGTCTATGTTGCTAGCTCAAAATATTAAACCAATTTTAGTTTTTGATGGACAACATTTACCCGCTAAAGCTGATACTGAATCAAAACGGCGAAAGTAATAATATAATAATTATTTTAATGATGTCAAATTATTGATTCTAACAATCCATAATAAATTTTATTTAGATTAAGAGAGCAAAATCGAAAGAAGGCAGCCGAGTTAATGCGTTTAGATAAAGGAAAAGAAGCTTCATCACTTTTAAGACGCAGTATCGATGTTACTCATAAAATGGCATTGAATCTCATTAAGCGATGTAGAGAGATTAATGTTGATTGCATTGTAGCACCATATGAAGCTGATTCTCAATTAGCATATTTAAATTTAAGCGGGATTGCTCATATAGTTATTACCGAAGACTCAGATTTGTTGCTGTTTGGTTGCAAACGAGTAATATAAATGATTTATTAGCTTTGAATACATCTAAATAGCCTTATGTGTAATATGCTTACAGGTGTTATTTAAAATGGATCAAAATGGTGCTGGTATATTAATTGAACAAGAAAAATTACATCTGTCAATGAATATCCAACCTGAACAATTTAGTTTAGATAAATTTCGTTATATGTGTATATTATCGGGCTGTGATTATTTACCTTCTATTTCTGGAGTAGGATTGATTAAAGCTCGACAATTCATCACTAGAACAAGTGAACCTGATATCTACAAAGTAAATTTTCCAATCATGTTTTTTTGTATTTATTTTAACCTAATAATTAGTAAAATATGTTGTTATTTCTATACTTAAGGCACTTTCAAGATTAGGATCTTTTATGAACATTAAAATTCCACCTGAATACCGCGATCAATTTATGGATGCTGATCGTATGTTCCAATATCAACCTGTATTCGATCCATTATCTCGTCGAATAATACCATTAAATGATGTATCAGATCCTAGTTTACCTGTACTCGTTTCAAAACTAACCAGTGATCAAGCTTATCAACTTGCACTAGGAAATATAGATCCATTTTCTTTAGAGATAATGGATGATTGGGATCCAGATATTCAATTAGTAAGAATGAACTCATTAGATTGATAATATATTTATACAATGGATTATTAATTTGGTGGTTTTAGAGTCCTGATAAAATTACAAAAAAGAAAATCATTCAAGCTCGCCATAAGAGTATTTGGTCAAAAGACTACCAACCACTTAAATATAATCCTAAAGTATGTACTTTAACTCAAGGAATTATCAAGAGTACTCCAACTATAAGTCCTAAGATATCCAAAAGTGCCATTCGGTCATCACCAATTCGTCAAACACCAGAAGTTAAAAAACGTCTTCCTGGTACTTTTTATTCAATACACAGACTCTGGAAATAATTTATACATAATATTTATATATATTTTTTTAGTGACTGAAGATGATATTTTAAATACTCTTGACGAAATTTATGAAAATGAAAAAGTTTTGGAAAAATGTGACATTGCTGAAGAAAAACATAAGTCTACAAAATCGACATATCTCAAAGATTGTAAAGTTACGGATGAACTGTTTAAATCAGAATTGGATACAGATGAAAACGAATCGCCTTCGTTTTTAAAACAACTAACTAAAAGAAAGTATACGGTCATAGACCCAGATGTACAAATAGTTAGTGGGTTAGTTATTAAAATTCTTTTAATTCATTCTTCCAAACATTTAATAAAAATGACTTATTTCTAGGTACTTCTCTCAAACACCAAAAATTAGTGAAGTTCTTGAAGAAGAATCAATAAATCCATTCAAAAGCCGCAAGATTACCATCAATAAAAATACAAATGACGATTTGAATACCTCTTTAAATTCTAGTAATATTATTGAAGACAATTCACAGCAATTGCAATGTCTTGAAAACAAAGAAGTTCTCAATGTAGAATCAATAAATCCATTCAAAAGCCGCAAGATTACCATCAATAAAAATACAAATAACGATTTGAATACCTCTTTAAATTCTAGTAATATTATTGAAGACAATTCACAGCAATTGCAATGTCTTGAAAACAAAGAAGTTCTCAAAGAAGAATCAATAAATCCATTCAAAAGCCGCAAGATTACCATTAATAAAAATAAAAATACTAATGATGATTTGAATGTCTCTTTGAATTCTAGTAATATTATTGAAGAAAATTTACAGCAATTGCAGTGTCTTGATAACAAAGAAGTTGGTACAAAAACATTTAATAAAAAATTGCCTAGTCAAACGCTATCAGCCTTTAGTTGGAAGAGTTACTCAAATAATAGAATGGTTACAAATAAAGAAAAACCCAGTGAGGAACAAAAATACCAAAACAACTCAAATTATTTTACTTCTGTAGACAAAAATACTAAAAAAGTAAGTATATTAGCTTACATGTTTATTATTATTATGTCTCAAAACTATAAGTATTTAAGATACAGTTAATATTTATATTGTTTTTTTATTAGATATTACACTATTATAATTATAATAAATTTAAAATTTAAATACACTTAAAAACAATTGGTTTAAAATCATAAACATTAGAATATTTTCGTTACAGTCCTCTTATAATAGTTTTACATGATTATTTTGTTTTTACAAATTATACACGAATAATTGATTTGTTAAAAAATGTATACAAATTAAAATACATAACATCTATAGAAATAAAATATTTAGATAATTTAGGAAAATATTTTCATTTTATAATATAAAATAAGTACATATTTCTTATAACTCAATAATAAATAATTTCAATGATTGTATAATAGTCTATAAGACACTATCCTCTATAAAAATTAATTTTATTTTAACAGGACGACCATGAAAATGATATCGATGAAGGATTTGGTAGTCAGAGTACAAAAGAAACAAACAATTCTCCTGTTGTGACGCCAAAACAGAGTAAGCGTTCATTTCCAAGGACCGGACTATCTAAAAGTACTGGGAAAAACAGTCAGACTCTGTTGTCCAAGTTTGGTTTCAAGTAAGCGATTGATATTAATTTCATTACAATGTTTTAAATGACTAATTTTACAGAACTGGTGACAAATTAAAACGTTGAAGACTGTTTGCTCAAATAATGATTTCTATTCAACTTAAGACTGATGACATATCGAGCTTATGTATTGTGACAAAAGCTTGCACTCTCTTTAATATTTAATTTTTTTTTTCATTGTTAGGTTTTTGATTATTATTATATGTTTAATGTTTTTATGAAGATTATCACAAATAAAACATTTACTTAGACTAATGTATTTTGTTTATTTGATAACTGAATACTGAAAGCCTTAGCTCAAGGACAGTTTATTTTTATAAGGAAAAATTGAAGTTTTATAATTTATAATATTTTATATAAATAATGTAATACGTGTCTAATAATACTTTTCATACAATAGGGTTTATCATTTAACTTGTCTTTCATTAGTTCATTATTGATAGTAAAAAAAAAAAAAATTAAGTTTCAAATCAATAAAAACTTATTTAATTTAATAAAATACATTAAATTGCTTAAAAGCTGTGTAAAATAATAGTTAGTTAACGGCATTCTATTTATAGTCAAATAAAACTTGTCGTTTTCACAAAGAAAACATATGTAGGTATAGATATAATTATTACATTATATACATTAAATATTAATTGTTTATTGTTTAGTGTTCCTAACTCTATATATAAGGCAATCATCTATCATTACAATTTGTTCCCCCACACAATATACGACTAAAATTATACAATTTTTTACGACCAACAAATGGAATGTTTATATAGATAAATAAACTTGATCTTTCTTACAAACATAAAAAATTAAAAAATATTAAAATGTGCTAACTTTTCTATATTTTAATACGCTTCAAATATATATATATATATATAATATTTATATTACTTAATGTTAAGTATTTACAATTAGTTGGTACAAGACGTAAAAAAAAAAAATTAAAATTAAAATAAAATTATCATTTAAGTATTTTTACATCATATTAGTAGCACCCATTAAAACTTGGGATTTTTTACTTTATTCGCATGCGTATTACTATTTATTGAACAATAATACACACATATATGATTATACTTTACACACTAAGATAAGATCCAGAAAAATTAATTTAATATTTTGTCTAAAAAGTCTACCTATATAAATTTGATTAGGTATGAAAAAAAAAAATCACAACATTTACAAACTCATAGTATGATTGGTACTTAATTATACTTTTAATTTGAGGACGTATTTTACTCAATTAGACAAACAAATATAAAAGTAGGTCCAGCTGCGAAACAAATTAACTTCCTATTTTTGCTACGTTGTTTTGAATGGGTTGAAAATCAATTCAGTTGTAACTGAACCTTAGGTGCAGCATACAATAATACATAATATAAAATATTCATGTTAATATTAATACATTTTAATAAAATAGTTCTAATTGTAATAATGAAACTAATTTTTTTTTTTTTTTTTTTAAATATAAGTAATTATACATTTAAATCGATTCATATTTAAGTAAACATATTTACTTAGAGCAAGCAAAAAAAAAAAAAGAAAAACTAATGAAAAAAAACACTCTTAAACTCTTAAATTCTGATGACGCCACATTTTTAAAGTCAAAAATAAATGTTTAAATTGATTTGCAGTCATGCATAAAATAATACATTTAGGTAATCAAAATATATGTAACGTATACTCTGAAGAATAAAATCCCTATCACTGCTAATATATCTTGGATTCCAGTTCAAGAAAAATCTATGAATAACTGCAATTTTGTTAAGAAAATATAGATCTTTTTTTTAAAAAAAAAATCTAAGTATAAAACAAGGCAGTTATTATGACCCCGAATGGGCCTCACTGGGATGTCTTAAAAGTTGAGGTTGACTACCAGATTGAATATGCCTAATAGGTTGTAGTCCCAGGATAGTCGTATGAAGAGGAGTCGGTTGCAAGCCAACTTGTTCAGTCTGTAAATGTTGTATTGATTGGACAGCTGAGGTGGTAGCATTACGATTTCTGGATGGTGGTGGATCCATATGTTGCCGTTCATGTAGTACAAGGTGATTTTTTTGCATGAAACTCTTACCACATTTTTGACAAGCAAAGGGCTTATCTTTACATGTGGCATTTGGGTATTTAACATGATGCTGTTGTAAGCCATGTTTTTGTGTAAAGCCACGGCCACAGTCTCCACAATAGTGAGATTTTTTATTGGCTACAACACCAGACTGATGTTGTGCTTGGTGATGATTTTGTACATTAGCAATACCATTAGATACACCTTGTACACTTTGCTTCAGCGTAGCAGCTAGACTACAAATATCAGATAGGAAACTATGATCACCGATGTGTAATCGCATGTGAAGTGCTAGTCCTTCATCGCTAGCAAATGTTTCACCACACTCACTGTAAATATTTATAAACATTAATTTCATTGCTTATTTATTTATTTCATTAAATTAAAAAAATTAATTAAAATATATACCGGCATGCTTTACTCGCAGTTGCAGTATAAGGAGATCTATGTACTGGTGTTGATGAATTAAGGCCACAGTTTCTTACGTGAACCAATAATGTGCGTCTCTGTAAGAACTCTTTACCACAAGCAGGGCAAGATTCAGGTATACGGCCATGCTGTCGTTCATGGTTAACCAATTCAAATTTACGCAAGAATGCTGCTCCACAGTCTGGACACACGAATGGTTGTGTTCCTCCATGGAATCTTGAATGCATGACTAGATGTTCTTCACGCGAGAATGTCTCACCACAAACCTGTAAGCATTTGATTAGTTATTTAAAACACCATATAGAAAAATTCATTCTAATTAAACAATTGCTTACAGAACATGAGTACGGTCGTTCACCAGAGTGGAATTTTATATGAGTGGTCAGGTGTCGTTTCTGAGGAAATCGACGACGACATTCAGGACACTCAAATGGTCTATCCCGAGTATGTACTCTTTCATGACTTACCTAAAGAATAATTATTATCATACATTACAAAACATAATCAAGTGCAATGGTCATATTATAGTTAAATTAAATACTAACCAAATGATGTTTTAAGGTAAAACTTTTATTACATTCTAAACATTTATATGGTCGTTCTGAACTGTGTAATAGCAAATGAGTACTTAGACAATGTTTGAGGGCAAAAGTCTTTCCACATTCAGGACAAATATGAGGTCGCTCACCGGTATGACCTCGCATGTGAGTTGACAAATGATGTTTCATTAGAAACGTTTTGCCACACTCTTCACACCCGTGGGGACGTGCTTTTGGTGGCTAAATAATTATAATAGGATTATAGTAAATTGATCAACAGTACAATCAAATAGGATCTTACTTGTAACGGTTTGATTTCAACACTAGAACTGGAATCGTGATTGACGAGTGCTGCAACTGCTTGCTGCTGTTGCTGTTGATGGTGTGTATTCAAATTTGGATTACCAGTTTTGCGTGTGAAATACTCTCCGTCAGTCGTAGACAATTGTATAGGCGGCGCCAAGAAATGTCTAGCTTCTTCGTTCATAAAAAACATACTTCGAAACATGAGATTGTTGCTCATCGTTGTCACGTCATTCTGGTTATTTTTTTTGGCCGCAAGCCGAATATGTTGTCCAGTCGTAGGCCGGCCCTTCTTTGTCCCTTTGATCGGTTTCGGTTCAAAGTACCCAGAACCTGAATTGGCCAACGGCAATGCGCATGCACTGTCGAGGTTCAGCCGTTCGGTCAGATGGTCCGTCACCAATCTTATTGGCTGGAGACTGTCATTGTACCTGCAAACAACAATGACTGTGCCTTGAGTATACTGTGCGCGATACGACACCCACGGGCGACATTCCGCACGAGCTGGTTCACTTACCTTTTTAACATTAACTTGCAACACGAAGATCTGAGTGATTTCGGGAAACGGCTAAATCGCGTACGGTCACGCACAGACGAAGCGAATCGAAGCAGACGCTGGCCAAACAGTGGTTGAGACCGTCCGACGGTAAGAAGTCCAAAGCACTTGGGAGGCGCGCGCGCGCATCGTCGTCCCTATACTTCGTCAAAAGCGCAACGGTTGGGTGCAGCAACGAACCCGAAAGGACGGAAAATCTACCTACCTATAGAATCGGATTTGGCATCGTAAACAACGGAAAGCGTCAATGACATCTTCTGTTGTGTTGATAACGTTCCGCCATTTTAATTGTGTAGGTGAGTCGACGGAGGGTCGTCGCGACGATGATTACATGCGCGCGCGGGGAGACAAAAAAAAAAATCGACAAAAACGTTGAGAGCGAGCGAGAAAGAGAAATAAAAGCGTAAAGGTGTATTAACCAACTGTCGGGGATGGGTGGAGGTACAAACGACACAATAATATCGCACCGGACGGACCGCACAAACTGCCGTCGCCGTGTACGGTATACGCGCGTGGCTCTATCTGGCGAACTGTCGCCCATCGGTCGTAGTCGTTTCATCCATGATAACGCCCCTCGGGCAACCCACCAGTCACCCACTTTATTGAATCGTGTGTAACCAGTCGCAGTTCCGAATCGTTTCCGCCAAAATTTAAAAATGTTCTTTGACTTCCGTTTCCGCCGAAAACGTTTTCGATACGATTGACGTTTAGCTTAAGTTTTTTTCCAAACACGTTTACAACAACCTAATATAGTTCATCGAAATAAAAAGAATTTACAGAAAAAGTATTTATGGCAACTTACAACGATTGAAAAATGACAGCAGGGAACTTCGGTTAAATCAAATTTATAGTAGACATTGTACAACAGCGACATCAACTAGCATTTTGGTAAGAGCTAATATTAATTTTGAAAATTACTTGGGAAAGGTCACGTGTAATGAATCAATTAGAATTTCTCAATATCAACCTTAAAAAAAGGGGTAATCGTAGTTCGTTGGGATTATTGTTTTTCTCGTATGTAAAATGTTCCTATAATTAATTTTCCATGATAATAATTAAAATATCTAAGAATAATAAGATGAAATCAATAAAAGATATATTGATACATATAACAGTCACAAAATAAGTATTTTATTTTATTTATGTTAAAAATGTAGTTTTTAAAATATTTACATTTAGTTTTACGCTGCATAAAATTTGTCATAAGACCGCGTATCGGAGACCGCTGCTGTATAAGCGGTCTTAATTCAGATAAGATATGTTAACATTTATTATCAATAATGTTCGATAAATTGGTATTTGCGAATTTACGATTTTTAGTAGTTTTTGGTTTAGTAAAAATGTAAAATGATATCGATTGATCATTGTGCAGTGAATTATTTTGCTATTAATAAAATTAACGTTTGCTGGCTTATAACGCTATTGACCACTCACCATTACCATATTCGATAATTGTAACCGACCCTCTTATTATTATTATATAATAGGTGTATAAAAATGTACGCATAAAATAACAGGTCCTGACTTACTGATTTATCATTTGTTACTCGTTAGCCGGATCTGCTGAAATTATATGAGTATAGAATTTTTGTGAGTATCGCTTTATAAGAAAATATTTTCCAAAATTCAAGGTTAACCTAACCCGGTGAGATTAAAAGGTCTAAGGAATAAAAAACAAAAACAAAAATTCTTGATATATGATTTTCTTTTTTTATTTAGCATAATGGACATTATAATTATTATAGTTATATACATCATTTTTAAGATAGCGTAAATCTACTAGCATTAGGTACATATTAATTTACCACGGACAATGCCGTGTGGAATCAGATATAGTTAATAATATAACTATATAAGTATATAACAATTTATTATGAAGATAAAAAATATATAAATATAAGCTAAATACCACTATTAATATAATAATAAATGTTGTTAATCTTTTGGAAAAAATGAATATTTCAAAAGTATCTTTTTATGTATATCGAATATTTTTTGAAGATATTTTTTATGAAATACTAAATAAATGGACTAAAAATAAACCGTAATACAAAATTTTTCATGCTTTCTATGATCGTATCGAGATACAAGATACAATAGTAACTAATATACGTGATACGTGTCAAACTCTACTTAGTCTGCTTACATGTAGCTATACAGATTAGGCCGGTGAGCTACCGAGAAAATCTCCGTAGGCCGCTAAAAATATGGGCCAATTTTACCTTGTTTGGTCGAAAATCGTGATTTTATTATTTTTTTTTTTATATAATAATGATAAATTAGAAAATTCATTAAATGAAAATTTAATTAAATTGAATTATAAAATCGTACAGTATATCTGTAACCGTGATCGAATATTGGTAATTCTAAAACTTAGTAGGCCGATGATACTGCAGTTTTATTAATAAGTTTTATTAATAACCAGAGTTAAATGCATATGTACCTCCATTAGTGCATTGCTATATGTTTTTTGTTTTGCAATATCCATTAAATAGCTTGATTATTAATGTCCACAAATATCTATTCAATTGATCTATTTTTTAAGTTTATTGAATATTATTAGGTACATTTTTGAACTTTAAACAGGAAAAATTTATACTTTAAGCCTTAAGGCAGCAATCCCCACTAAGCTGCTTTTTAATAAATTTAGTGCGGCCTGCATTAAAATTAAATTGTACGTTATAAAATCCAAAATTCTATAAACAACGAATAAAAATAATGATCGTCGCTTTTTATCTTATCTTATTATTTTTAATTATTTTATCTTTCTATTTTCAACTTGTATTAAATTACCAGTTGGACAGATAAGTATAGGTACCTACGATCATGAGTTTATTAATTTCCACCTTGTAGCCTTGTTACTTGTATGAACAGTTTATCCATTATTATTTATTGTTCGTTTGAATTTTATCACGTATTATCGTTATAGTATTTAATTCTGTGAGTATAAACTGTAGGACGCTAAATTTTGCATCATATACCTATATATTACGCTCATAATTTTAATTACAAAAGTTAGATAAGTGATTTTATCTTTTACGAAGGAAAATTTTAAAATTCTAGTTTATTTAAAAGTTAGACCAACAAAAATTATTTGGCTTACATACCATGAAATGTGTGCATTTTTATTGTATGTACCTATACCTAATTTATTTATGTAACAAAATAAAATAATTATGATAATTGGTGTGTTATGTTCGTGTAGTACTCCGGTACTCGGAATTCGGATACTCATTTAAGAAATAATGGTTCTTACTTCTTGTGGATGTCACAAATGACCATTTATTTAAAATACATTTTATAACCAAATACATAAGAAAGAATGAAATGATAGATGTAATTTGATACGCTGCAGAGTAAATTTTAAAATTATTGATGTACTCATACAGTGTATATTATGATATTTATTATTTTTATTTCATAACTTAAAAATTTAAGAATAAATACATATTATTTTACTTTTTTATACAACATATAAATCCTAATCCTAGCTTGTTATAATTCTTAATTTATGTGGCATTTTGTTGGATTAGAAATTTCTGGCTAAATACCCTACTCAAAAAATGGACTTAAAATAACAATTTATAAGGAGTTAATGCGGATTTAAGAATTGATCATTAATGTTAATTAATAATAAGTAGGTAATCATAAATAAATACGTATAGGTAGACATATAGAATAATAATTGATACATAATACATTATGATACTTCACTCGAGACTTTGACGCTGGTCTCTAAAATTATTATTAGTTGATTGTATTTATTGTATAGCTTTGTGCATTGTGCTTATACATTTTATTTACGATGAATAATTTACAAGCTTACGTGGGACACGAGTACATGACTATATATGTCGTGTACATTCGACTTTGATTAACATTATAGTTTATGCTTGTATAAACATAATATATATAGCAAAACTATAGTTAAGTATATACAATTATTAAATTATAATTTATTAATTCTGTATTTGATGCGATCTTGCCGATTTTGGTTTATTTTTTTTTTTAATTGCTTTTTGACTGGTTTTCTAGAACTTGCGATCTCTATTTGTAGCATTTGTAGGTATATTTGTTTTCCATAGACACAGAAATAGCAGATAATAGATAGTATACCTATATATATATATATTATATAGTATAATCGCTATTCGCTTACAATTTGCAAATATAATCGTATTACTGGTGATTTAATACTTAAAATTGTAACATGCGGAACAGCCAGAACAAACAAAGCTAATTTAAAATACAAAAAATAAATAAAATTATTCATGTTTTTATTTTTAAAATGCATATTTTGGGTATTCAAATACATGATTATTAATGAATACAAATCCTCTGTCCTAGTTACTATACTTAGTATATTATACTGTTCAAACGACATCAAACATAATTATTCATAAATAAATAAAATCATAAAACCGTAGTGTGTGACTAGCTTTCAACTGCTTTAAGATATATTACATGTAAAGCAGGTACCTATTTATAAATTAGAATATAAGTGTTATAACTTATAATGCTTATTGGTTATTAAAACTTAAGAAAAATCACAATATTTTGTAAATACATATTACCTCGATATTTTATAATATTGTCTATATCACGGCTATTTGGATAACCGTAGCTTATAGTTGTTATAGAATATAGATACTCGGTATTCTATAAATGTAATACCTAAATATAGTATATTATTATGAGGTTATTTATTAAAATAAACAGGTTATTTTGTTACGAATAAAAAATCACATTATATGTAAATTTGAACTGGAATGTGAATCCCAAAATAGATACAACATCTAAGCCTGTTTTATGTAGTTTTAAATTTTTTAATCCATTATAAATAATGTGATGAAGTTCATTATAGGTAAAACTAGTAAAAGTATGTTTGTATAAATTTAAATTACTATAAAAACCTGCACTCTTGTTTGTTTCGCTCATAAGAAAGTACTTAATTGTTATCACTATTATACGTGTAAATCATAATAGTGTTCATTATATAGCCATATAGATATTAATTAGGTATTATCCATATAACATACACAGTGCTTGAACTTTATTACGTTTGTATAATTTTTTTTTTTTTTTTTTTTTGTTCATTAGATTTATTGAAACAAATTTATTTCAGTAATGACAATAAAAACAATTTTATGTACAAATCTACAAATCCAAGAAAAAATAAAAAGTATATCTATATATTTTCGTTTTAAAATTTGAAAAGCATATTTTTGAATTCTTAAGTTCATGATAACTGCTTATTAATATAACTTTATACACGTTTTTAAAAACATTTGAATATTTCTTTCCAACCACTTACTTATCAGTTATTATGCCTAGAATCAATTGAATCATCTAGATTTACATTATTATTTATTACATCATTTTTTTTTCGGAAGCAATAACATGTTTGTGCATGTTATCAACACGTTTGAGTGCTAAGTAATTACAATTTAAAATTAAAAATAATAAGTGGATTAAAAAAGAAACTGAAGTAAAATCCCAAGTGTGTACAAAAACGTTGGGAAAATTAACACATATATTATCTTAACTCACGAGTAAAAATAATAGTAGTGTACTTAATACTAAAAAGTATAGATACTATTAAAATTGTAAACACTTTTTTTTGGAATACAATATTGAGCTAATTTTGTGGTGTCTTCTGGAAATACTAGTTATATGTATCCAAATGTGCTTTTATGTAAGAAAATATATAGATCCAAATATACTAATAGGTATTAATAGGTATAAAATTATTCGTCCAAATGTATATAAATTTACGTTACAATATGAAACAAATTTGTACCAAATACAATAATATAATCGCATAATCTATCACTATAGATAAAAAATTATCATAAAAATTGCATAGCTATAACAATCATATTCGTATAGGCTTAGTTACTAACTAAAAATATACAAATGCAAAATTGATTTTTCTCTTTGTCTTTCCTTTTGAATATTTACCAGGCAGCACATGGACGTCCTTGATAATAATTGATAACAATATAGGTACTGAACCTAATGTAATTTAGTAATTTACAATTTTTTGAAATTTATAATTAATACTCATTCAATATGTAACATGTACATATTTATAGTTTCTACAATTTTTATACAATAATTGTATTTATAATTATTTTAAACATTAACTAATACATTTAATGTAGGTATACGTATTACGTGCATAAAAACTTAAAATATCGTTAAAATGTAATATACATTGTATGCATATATGATATTTAATGTTTATCTATACTATAGTATATTCATTAGTCATTACTATAAGCACGTAGGACGTAGGTACTAGGTATACAATAAGTACGTCATATTATATGATATATCTACTGTGGTTCTGTAATACTGTGTGTTGGTGCATATGCCTAAATATATATACTAAATTGCCTACATAATTATAAATTATATTTGAGATAAGAACTTCGATGTAATAACAAAATTCACAAGGTTTAATCTAAGGTGAACGGGGCAACAATACCAAACTAATAGGTCATTTTGATCTCACTAAACTATTTTGTTGCAATATAATTAATTAACCATTCAATGATTTTGATTAAGACAAGACGTTTGTTTTAAACCTTTAATCAAGTGAAATTGATACCTATTAATCATTATCAAAGTAATAGTTCTAATATATTTATTAATAGCGAAAATGTTCACTGAGTTAATTAAACTAATACATACAATTATTTAAAGATAGACATTGTAAATGTATAATATATTTAATATTTATATAGGTATACATAGGACATAGAATATATTATTGAGTTTTGTTATTTTAATTTAATTTTAAAAATACATCATGTTCATAAGTTCTAATCATTACGAATAATAACTAATAACTGTTACTTATTGATGTATATATATTTTTGATAAATATATAATATATTATAATAAAGTAGGTAGCTAGTTAAAATATAAGTAGTTTGGTAATTGTGTGAGTAACCCATTCAATGACTGTCGTATCTCAAACTAATCCAACTAAATAATAACAATCTATCATAATATTTTAGCTCTGTTGTTTACGACTATTGAAATTAAACATATCGATACAGCATTCCTATCTTCACTGAACATACAATTTTAAGCCAACAAATAAAGGAGAGAGAAACGATGTTTCTCACTCGCACAGTAGCTTCTGTTAACAATGGTGTCAATTGTGTTGGCTTACAGCAATATTATATAAAAAATATATAATATTGCATTCATAAGTTTAATATCAATGTTAACGATTAAGATCAAAATTAATAAAAATAATAATGATACCAATACTCACGTCCACGTGTCTATGTGCAATAAATATTAGTTAAAGAAAAATTTTAAATTATTTTGGTTGGATATTAGAATAAAATATTCAATTTAAATTGGTGTTTGGCGTGTGACAACTGTAATAGTATTGATAATTAATTATCTTTGTTTGCCAATAATTGTCCATACAACACTAATGCAAAAACAATTAGCAATTCAAGACTATATCGGATATCTATAATAGCGTATAAGCCAACTATTAATGAATTATTAAAAAAAAATTTATTTATGGAGTATATTTATTACAAATGATATATTATTGGTACTGAAACAATTCATGTAACTGCGCTATTACATTATATTAATATATTATAACCTATTCATTACATTGATAGAATGAAACTCCTTATACAAACAACAAATAAGCAAGCACACGTGTGCAAGTGTGTGAATATGTGATGATATAATTTATCAACAAATCGTTGATTTTTGTTACGATAATAGGTACGGTGTATACATTATACTGTTATTTTATAACTAATGTCTAATATTTAGTAATATGCCTATTAGTTATTATACAAAATATTGGTAATACTGAGTTTACGGATGAAGGCAAACAACATTATAGATCCAATTATTATATAAATCCTTTTACTTTGTTCATAACTCAGTGGTTTTAGTAAATAGTTAATAGTTTAATAGACATAAAATGGCTGATATAAATTCGATATTCAATAAAAAATAAAAAATCACATACTTTCTCGAGAAGAGTTTTATGACGGTGTTGACGTTTAATATTTAAATATTATGTTATTTGATTTGAAATTGGTGGTTATCATCATTTACTATTAACCAAAAATACTTCTAAAACAGTTTTTTACAATTTGCACATAGTCAATTTGCACTCAAATTATTTAAAAAATGTTTACAATGTTAAAACTTTTACAGTTATTCCACGCAGAAAATTCACTGAAATTTATTTAATCCTGACATTTTTTAAATACCTATTTTATGTCTATAATTAACGATGTATAGAAATACCACGTGTAGAAACTGATGAAATAGGCACCTATCTTTATTGACCTAAAAAACCATTAAAAATAGACAACAATACATGCAATTGTTTTACAATTGTAAATGATAATTAATTCTTGTTTTTGCGCACCGAACCTAAAGTCAGCCCAACTACCCAAACTATTGTTTCTTTTCTTTTGGAAAAGAGATTAGCTTTACGTCTGCGACGCGGCGTGTCTAATGTGTCCATACATTTGTGACATTATACATTCCCGATAATGAGGTTTAAAATGTTTTTCAATTATCAAATTATCATAGATATAATTTACTACCCTTTGTCTTTGTTTATTTAAAAATAATGTTTTTGATGTAAATAAAAAATAATATAATTTTATGTTCCAAAATTCTAAAGATTATTTTCTTGCAGTCTTGTTGTGTCATATTATATTTCAAAAAGCAATAGAAACTATAAAAGTTTTTCTATATGTTAATTTATGATAATTGCGAGTTGTTATATTTGAAAATAAAGATATTTTTCTAATATAATTAAAATATTGACCATTTGTACTTTTTTTTTTTTATTGTAAATTTGATATAATTTTGTTGTTGTATGTATACTAATATACTATAGTAAAAACGCTCATAAACATTTTTAATGATACAACACTCATAAATATAAAAACTTTAATCTAGCTTAAAATATTTTAATTGGTACGTGATTACGTCATAGGCGTCATTAGATCTACATCAGAGCTAAACCTTTAAAAACATTTTTTTACAGGTAAGTTTAAGTATAGACTGGATTAATTCATCACAAATACAGTACCCATATATTATTATGTATTATACAAATTAGTGGGTGCCAATAGACTATGGAGACGTGGATCATGCTATTTTTGATTTTAAATTAAGTTGTACCGTATTTAAATACTATCACTTTGAAATGTCTACATTAAATTTTAAAATTATTTTATTGTTATTATTTAGGAATGAAATCATATTTTGAAATCATGATTAGTCCCTATATAAATTGTGCTCAAGAATTGTAATCATTTTAAATTACACTTATTCTTGATTTTTTTTTGTTTTTGTTATTTGGTGAGGATATTTGTCAAAAGGTCACTCTTTACTCTTTATGATGTATTGCATAATCACTTTTATAGTATATCTTAAAACCTTTCAATGAATAAAATATCTTATTTTAAAGCTGAAAACATTCTCACTTCTCATATTGAGTCTTTGCTTATAATTTATATTCATTGAAAATAAAAAGTTCTATATAATCAAATAAACTTAAACAAAATAAAGAACATATACTATAGGTTTTAACACATTTTACAGCTACAAAAAAAAAAAAAAAACAATAATATTATTTAGCATATAGGTGTTATTAAGATTATAATAATATTGATTTAAATAAAGACATTTTCTTCATTTTTTCGTCATACATACAAACAAGGATTGTAAATTTATAGCTACAAAAAAAACAATAATACTATTTAGCATAGGTGTTATTAAGATTATAATAATATTGATTTAAATAAAGACATTTTCGTCATTTTTTCGTCATACATACAAACAAGGATTGTAATTTTCAATGAAGATAACTGTTAATGATATTAATAAACACCAGTTACCAATGATGTAATTATACAACAAACTTTCAATTTATAACTAAACATAAACACGATACTTGTTGAAAAATTAAAGTTAATGCGCAATGATTATATACAGGGCGATTCTCCAAATATGTTCACCCCATAGACCTATAAACTAGTTTATAGGTCTATGGTTCACCCTCATTATTTTTCAATAATGAACTTATTCAAATTATTATTAGTAATAAGTAAATATACTTATTACTTATACAACTATACTTAAATCCCTATATATTCAGATATTTTGATTTTTTATACCATTTATTTTATTATTATATCCTATATTGATAAGATTGTCCTTTTTTCAAATAAAATATCTCTGTAAAATGATTTTTAAGAACTAATTAATATACATATATTTTTAATAACTTAGAAACTATTCGTTTGAATATTGATTAAGATACATAAATATTTTCAAAAAAAGCAACTGCTTATCAATTTATACAGTTATAAAATTAAAATATTATCACTATATAGGGACTGTTTAAAAAAAAGTTTAATAATTAAAAATTCTAATAATCAAAATTTGAATAAATTCATTATAAACAAGTAGGTATATGATACTTAGCTTACTGTGTGGATCAGTCTGTATACTCTATATTATATTTTTAATTTTAATTTTTACGTCGTAATTATTTTCGTAAATGAACTACTAAGAGAAAATGTATATATTACTGCATAGACATAAGTACTAAATCATGAGTATACATAATACACAATTCCCTTATTGTTACAAACTAAATATATCACAATAAGATACGTGCCATATTTACTATTGAAATATTTTTGTTTGTGATATATTTTATACTTTAGTTTAACTTGTAAAGTAAACATCACTTCACCCCTCCATAATACCTGTATCTTAACATATATTACAATATTTTGGAATATACATTTTCTTAAATTATCAGGGTTTAGTAGAGTAAATTTTAAATATGTAGAACAATAATTATAATTTAATATTTTTAAATTTTGAACGGCATGATAAAAGTTTTATGCATTTTACAAAAGTATGTATTTTTTTATTTTAAATTTTAAATTTTAGCATCTCAAAAATCTTTTGTAGTATGGGTATATCTAAAAACATTTTTAAAATTGTAATATTATTTTTAACCTTTACTCAAAATTGTTTTTCATATACATACAATGATTCTAGATTCTGAGCAGAGTGATGAATATGTACATGGATTTTACAATAATGTATTTAATTATTTTTTATGATGTATGTGTACACTATTAGTAATCAATAAAATACTTCGATTTACAGCTTTGAGGTTGGTTTTGGATAATACATTTAATTTTTATTTCAGAACGGTAAAAATGTACAATATTTTTCATGAAAATTGTGAAAAAAAACATTAAGGAAAATGAAAAACGGTAATTTTTAAGACAACTCTATTTTTGATATATATTTCTTAGTTTTGTCATTAAAAATTAATAACTTTAGATACTAGAAATTTCTACCAAGTGTTTAAATTATAATTTTCATAATACTTCGACTTTCTCTAAGCTATTTATAGCAATATAGCTTTTAGGCATAAAACATTTTTAATAAATATATATATATATATATTTTTTTTTTAATGTAGATATAAAATGTATGAATGGATAAAAATGCTTGAAAATTTAATTCAAGATTCCTGATTAGATATTCTTTTCCAATTAAAAATTTTAGATATTTTTGCTAAGCAAGGAAAGCTGAGGAATCATAGATGTGTTTTTTGAGAACAAAACCACGTGAATCTATGTATGAATTTAATGAATTTATAGCCACGAGTTGATTTTAAATCAATATTTAGATTGCCACCAAAAATGATGGGTATTCAGTCATTATATAGTAACAGATTACAAAAAATAGCGAGAGGCGAAATCGGTTACGCATAATTGATCAGAAAAAAAATTGGGTATACTCGTACTTTCCTGTTATACGAGATTTCCTTGTTTTGCAAAACATCATCACAATCCTGTTAGGTAAAACTACAAAAAAATGCCTGCTTTCCTATTATCATAGTCTTCTTTATTTTTATTTTTATTGAAAAATCATATTTTATTCTTTATAATTTTTTTTTAGTATATTATATATATGTATAAGAGATGTAAAAATAAAATAAATGTAAGAAACATTTCTACTACAATAATAAATGATTCATATTCAGAAAGTAGTTATTTATTGGAGGAAATAAGATTTTTATTTTTTATTGTTTTTAAAATTTCGGAGAATTTACATTTTTTTACGCTGGGTCGCCATATAAAATTAGACAAATATAACTTAAAATTATGATTTTATTTCATCATTTTTTAACCCCCAGAGACGTTCTATTTTTGAGTATTTGTTCTATTTAGAAGATCTATAAAATTTTTGATACAGTTTATAATTCAAATCTCTAAGCCCCACTTTTTCAAAATCACTGGAGTTTTATGTCCATTGTCCATCAACAATCAAAATAAATTGTTGTTTAAGTAACATTTTAACAATATTGCTATTATTGCATTGATGAAAGAAGACATAGTTTGCATAGTTTGATCAGGAAACTGGACCAAGAACATTCTATTTATTTTCACGAACCACGACATAGATTTTCAAAAATCAACAAAAACACTTGAAAAGGGTATTAAACGATTGCGAGTTATTTGCGAAAATTTGCGATTCCACTTTAAAAATTGGCGAGTCACCCTTTTCATTACCAAACCCATTTCCATAATTCGTTATAAGAATTTAAATTTCGTATTTTGCATTATTTTGCGGATATTATAATGTAAGTTATTTTACAAGAATAAATAAAATATAATAATGAATAATAAAATATTGAATAACTTACTATTCCTTTTTGTATAGGTTGTTCAATAAATAACAAAAAATCCCACTACAAAAATTAATTATTATTATTTTTAAAAGTTGCTGCTTTGTAACACTGAAAATGGCCTCACTAATATTTTCGGCAAATCATAAATATAATGCTTTATAATTTGTTATCAATTTCAAAGTTAAACGAAAATTTATCTATCTGCAAGAATCTCAATACAAAAAAAAAAATAGTAAAATTCAAATTGTTGAAAGTAAGTCAGATAGATATAGAACAAAACGTCGGACGTGGATCATTTGTTAGGTTCATTAAAAAAAAAATCGGATCTCATCTAACCATGGTCGGTTTGGGAAAATATTTTAAGCCAAGAACATTTAACCAAAAATTTGATTTTATATAGCCAGTCGACCATGATACAAACATAAATTATATAGGCCACTGGAAAATCCAGCGTCGTCCGCCGAGCTAATCTACTCCTTGTTTCTAACAATTCCATTTTAAATTAAAAAAAAAACTTATAAAAAAAATGAACTAAACTAATTAAAAATATGTGAATCTACAATAATAGATATCTGTATAAAAAATTATTTAAATAATTATTTGAATTAAGATATTAACTCATACATAAATAAATTTTTTTATGTAAAAAAGATAAAAAAAAAAAAACGTAAGCAACCTCAAAAGTATAAATACCGAATTAACTTAGAAATACCGTTGAAATAAAATAAGTAATTTTAAAAATAACATATAATGAACAATTACAAATCAAAAAATACAAAAACTTATAAAAAAAAAGTTTTATGTCAAAAACGTGAACAATCGTACCTAAACGAAAAAAAACTATTAAAAACATTTGGAAGTTTAATCGCAAAACCGTCAATAAACGTAAAAAAGAAATGCGGAAATAACTTAAAAGATGAATTAACAAATTAAGATAAAATTAAATAAATAAAAAAAATAAGATAAATAAATTCATTTAAAAAAAAATTAAGAGATAAAATTAAAAAATATAATTAATAAAAATGTTTAGAACAGTATTTGATTAATATTCAATGATTGTAGCTATTAAAGGAGTGGAAATTTATTAAATAGACAAATAAATAGATTAAATATATATATAACTAAATTAAATCAACAAAATGTTGGTTTATTTTTGTGTATGATAAAATTTGTGTTTATGAGAAAAAAATATAATACAAAGTTCATCATAGTTTATCAATAGTTGCAATTTGCAATACATCCTTAACACAATTAATAAATATTAAAAGTATTGAGTAATTAATTCGTATCTAAAAGCGTATAGGTACCTATTTATGTTCGAGTTTTTAAATAAACTCGTAACTATCTTAATTATTTTTTCGTGAGCAGTATAAATAATGATAAAATATTAAATAATTTAGGAAAAAACTTTTATAATTAGTGTAATATATATTTCATAGTTATAATATATAATTGGATATACGATTACGATTTTAAAAGTTGTAATATGTGAATGTCGTAGAATGTTCATTTATGTTTTTAAAAATACTACGTCGTGTACCTATTATCAACTTTATTTCGAATCAATTAGTAATTTAACAATTTCTGTTTTACTTCACTTCATTGTTTGTGAATTTAACAGCCATTTTCCGAAGCATAATTTTGCATCGTGACTATTCTTGTATTTTCTTTGTGTGTGTTAAATACCACGCTCCTGAAGTACCATTATACTGCTTCTTCTTCAGTCTTAAGTAGAGACCAATTTTAATGTCTATGATATTTATAAAAAATTAATTATAAAAAATAAAATAAACACACTTATTTTAACTCGATACATCAGACAACTTGATTAATGTGATTAGGTACTACCACGAAATCGGAGCGAAATTGCAAAACAGTCTTCTTTTAACTAGCGAATTGAATATTAAGAAAACACAACGCTATAAAAACTAATAATATAGATAATGAATAATGATTGAAAATTGTAAATTGTAACTATAGAACATAAAGCAAGGATATCGCAGTGTACTGTGGTATATAGTATTGCGTGTTAGTCGCGTTAATAGCTGTAGTCTCGTATAACAGGAAATTGAAAAGTATATCAAACGTTTATCCATCCCAAAAACAATTTCATGTTAAAAATATCGAAAAGTTGTTGTCACAATATTTTATTATAATCATTTCAAATTAAGATTCGTCAAAACTCACATTTCGAAAATTATAAATCATATTTTAGTTAAAAATTCATAAAATTTTCATTTATCTATTTAAGATTTTAAAATTTAATTTAAGGGTCTTTATTTAAGTTTTACAATCTATATAAAAAATTTCTATCGAAAAGTCAAATTAACTTTTTATGACTGTTAGACGTTTTTATTACTTACTGTAAATTCATCCGTAGGTAGGTACATAAAAATATAATAACTAATTCTCCTCAAATCATTTTTGATTTTTGTTGTAATTCATAGACAGAAATTTGCAGATAATTTAAATTTTCACCAAATGTTTTTATTATCATTTTCTATTTATGATTTAATTTGATTCTCTTTGAACTATTTTTAGGCGTGATAGTAAGTTTTTGATTTTTGTTTATAAATATCAATTAAAAATTATTCACCGAGTCAAAATTTTTAAAAATGTAATACAAGATTCCGCAAAAGTTGTTGTTGTAATAAAAGAGAAATTGCATAGGTACAATGCATAATATAAATCATAAAAATACATATAGGCACATTCATAAACCTAAACTATACAGTACTGTAAACTTAGTTTATATTGTTTATAAGTCTATGTTAAGAAATAAGAATACTATTATATAATGAATATAAAATATCAATGTGCTTATTATGTACTACTATACTTAATGTATTGCTTTTTACAAGCATAAAAATAGAATAAATTATACTTATAAACTATTGGCAAAGTTTATAACAGAATTAAGGAAATGTATGATTCGTGCTAAGATAACAAATGAAAGGCTTGCTACAACAATCGGATATATCGCTTTAAATTATAAATCCATTTTTTTTTTTTGTCGAAAATTGATAAAGAAAAACATTTTTGAAAAACTTAAAAACAGATACAACAATCAGATGAATCCGATTAATTAACAAAGAAGTTACTATTGAAATGGATTTATCTTGTTATAAAATTTATGAACAATAATCAGATAAATATGGATTTATCTTGTGCTTATATGGCACACCTCGGTCATACTGTAGCATTCATACGCTTAATAATATTAATTATGTTGTTTGATTATTATAATTAAGAATAACATTAAAATGTAACTGATATTGAAAGTAAATACTTAAGAAATAATGTAAAAAGAAATAATCAGATAAACCCATGCTTCTTTCAACTTTGGCTAACAAATTGTTTGTTTCAAAACAATTTTGTTTGAAGTTTAAAGTTTACAACATTTTATATTTATGTATAAAGAATAATGAACAAAATATAATAAAATTAGTTTTAGCAAATATTTGGTCACAAAAAAGAAATGTTATTGCCCCGAAAAATTTAAAAAAAATAGATTTATCTGGTTATTAAAGAAACCCACCCCTTCAAGTACGAAAATAATATTATTTAGTTACTGCTATTTATGAGGTGCCTATTATAATATATTAAATATATATATTTGGTATTAACAATTAATTAATATTATACTACCTAAATAATTCTCATTGAATATTGATAAAACCAAACTATTAAACTAAATCTTAAATACTAATAAAATGTAGTATGAACAGTGAGCACAATGTGAACTTTGAAAACAGGTGAACTGTTTTAACGATTGACTGACTTTCAAGGGATCCACGTAACAATTCAGGCATTCAGCATAAAATTATACTCCATCGCTAATCTATTTTGCGGTTTTCATCTTTTTCTAGTACTTAATTTTTATCACATTTGGAAATAAATTTATCGATAAAGACTACCTTAAAAATATTATAAAGATTACTCGGTTTATATTACTAACTACTAAGTAGTAAGTACATGTCTTATCGCAAAATAATTATCTAACTTATTTGGATAATTATAATAAACTATTAAGTATAATAAGTATAATCACAAATTATAAAATTATAGTTATTAATTATTATTTATTAGTATAACGCGTATCATAAGCACCTAATGCAATAAGTTGTACTGGCTTACTTGAATAGGCCATATATGTATATTATACATAATAATTAATTGACTAAAACTTGGTCAAGTAATTATGTTTTTGGGTAATTTTTATAAAAACAGATTGAGAATTTGTCTCAATTGGTAGGAACATATTTTTTTAAAGGGCTATGGACTGGGACTGTTGATTCAATTCCTTTGAAAAGTGTGAATAATAAAAAAAGCCATAAAAATTAAATTCCGTTATTTTGATACGAATTTTTAGGGGACCAGCTATTATAATTTCTAAATAGGGTAAGAAAAAATGTTTGAATTTCTATAGTTAACCTTTTAATAAAAAAAAAAAAGTATATAGATGATTGTTTCAGTTATTTTAGAGATTTAAATTTTTGAAATTATATAGATATAAAGTTTGTATAGTAATATATATATTTTATATTGTATTTTACACTGTACAACGATAAGTATGACTAAATTAAATTTTAAACTCATCAAGTACATATTATTATAATAGGTATGTATTTCATAAAATATAAATACATTAATTATATTTAATTTCATAACGAAAGACCAAACAAGCTATAATGGAAATTATTAATCGGCTAATACAAATCTCCAATTGACTTTATAAAATAACAATTTATGAACGACACATCAATGTTTAAAAATCGAAGAAATTTAAATAATTAATGGGAATTGTACTATACGCTTTAATGCTTTATATTATAGTAGTAGTGCAGTACGCCCGTATCCCGTGGTATGTCGAATAATTAACACAAATCGGTCGCCTTGAAATAATTGCGATATAGTACAACAATGATACAAATTGTTCTCAATTTCGTGGATAATATTATTACTGATAAGCAACTGTATAGGTACGCTCGACTACATGTAACACGCTATATATCTACCTTGGTTATAATATAATACAGCAATACATTATTTTGAAGTGCAATATATTATACCGAGTTGTACATTATATATGTTCTAACTTCTCGCACTATGTGTTATATTTTATGTTTATTAATTTACTATAAATATTTATATACATTCTACAATTTTAAACACATATCTGTGCGTAGTATAAGTTATCTACAAGTCTAAATTGTTGCTTTTAATGTGTAAGTAAAATTATTTACTATGTGTATTTTATTTTCAGATACCTACAACTGCAGTGCTTTAAATATGCAGTGCTGTGTATATAGAAGTCGATATTGAGAAGTTATAAATATCTAAAGGTGGCAACATTTTTACAACGATTTACGTCCGTTTTACAAGAAAAAAGATTCTTACACGATGAGCTTGTTAGACCGAACCTTGAATTTATCGCACTCCGCAGAAACTGAATTCGGTCATCTATAATTATGGGTTTGTGTACCAACTATTGAGTAATAAAATATAGTAAATAATATCACGACTAAGTATATATATTCGGATATTTCACCATATTATGTCAACAGATACAAAAAGAAGATGAATAAATTATTATTGGGTATCAATGGTATCGTATATTTTAATGAGTCTTAAATATAAGCCTTTAAAAAACCATTGTATTGATTAAATAAATATTATTTTATTATACTTTGCAATAATGCAAAATTGCTTCATTAAAAAATAAATGAACAGTAGTACGATTTCCAAAGTATAAAATGGTACTTATTTTACTTATAATATGGGTTCAGAAAATTCCAAATTTCAAGGGCATGCGGGCTGTGAAGCGCGATATTACATTATATTACGTAGGAATTAATCACTAAACTATATCAGTAATAAATATATATTTAAAAATGTTTCTTTTTTTTTATTAGCGTTTATTTAATGAATACAATAAATAATAAGATAGTAATAAGATTTTTACTTATGTACGTTGAAAAAGCATACAAGAAATTATAAATATGGGGGAGGAAAAACGCCAAAAACCAACTAGATCATTAGGTACTCTTCAGTAAGCTTACAATTTTCTTATTATTTTAAAAACAATTTTAAGTAGTAGCAAACCCACTATGGAAAATTGTACTTTCCTAAATTTCATCACAGTTCAAACTACAATAGGTATATATTTGAAACTTACACCCAAATTTCTATAAAATTTCGCAATTACAATATTATTACTAGACAATGTCGAAAAAACTAAAATCGTATTCGTAATTAATAATTTATACGATCGTAATTATTCGCGTACAGTAATCTGTGCGAACAAGTATGTAGGTATCACGGCTATCTTTTACTGACTTTATCGATATTTATTTTGTATATATACATTATATGCCTATATATGGCTATATAAGTTAGTTTAGTGATGATGAGTAGGTATACATCCGATTTTAATTTATACTTAATAACTTTATTCGTTGTTTTGTTATGGATTATTCGTCGAGTATTATATTCGAGTGTAACAAATAATTACGTTGGATGGATTATATTTTATAAAACGACCGTCGAGTGTATAATATTGTAAAATTATTTACGAGGCCTTGTCAAATAGTTGCTATATGTATTTAACAAAATGTCTGAGAATGTTCGTCACCACAGCTGCTTCGTTTCCGGATAAGCCTAATTTACTAAGTATTATACTATTATATCGTTCGTAGTAAGAAAAAAAATAATAAGACAAACATAAATGTATACATTTTGTAATAGACGTAGGTGTAGATCTTGCGGCGTGGAACCAATGGGAAGATGAGATTAATTCTCAAGTTCCGAATTTTTTTTAAAATTTCCACAACTTGCAGATAACTGATAAATATTATTTAATAGCATGTAATAAAGTAACGATTTGTTATTTTGATGTATCTTTAAATTGTTTGCTTAACCCAACTCATTATGAAATGAATAAAAATTTATTTTATTAATAAGGTTATATTACAAGTAAGGTTTTAAAAGTTAAATCATATATTTTACTGTTTTAGATGTTTTATTGTCATGTAGAAGTATTATGAACAGTAGTTTATATATAGGTATACTTTATTTATTATTAACTATGTGACTCAATATAGACAATATTCACGATATAGGAGAAAAATATATTTTTAAGATTGATATAAGAAGGTCATTATGATGATTTTTATTTGTCCGTCTAAACGGACAGATACCTATGTGATTTAAAAAACTTAAAGCTCCTTTAAAATGTGATTAAATCTCCATCTACATATATAATATATTATGTTTGCAGAGTATCTATGATTGTACGACGTTAACGTTTATCGTGCCGCGAACAAAAAACCAGATACGTAAGGCGTAAAAATAAAAACGTCTTTAGGCAGATTTTACACTAATAAAAGTATAATGACCGCACAGTATATATTATAACGGCTTACAGTTCAAGTATTCTGTTTCTCACTGATGTATACGACTGCAGTTCGATCGACAAAAACATTATGTCACTACTATTTATTTCGTCATAATAATAATCCGTACGGCACAAACAACTGCTTAAATAATTATACTATAACGTACTGTGACAGTATACGTACACGGTCGCATAAAATATGTATAATATTATATATTATTATGGTATGCATCACTATGCGCGCGATAGGAAATACAAACGCGACTTATTAATGCCGCGATGAATTCTCGGTGTGGTGACGTCAGTTGTTAAACACACACACATTATCTAAATAATTATTATTATGTAATGTCTACTTTGAACAATTCACAGCCTTATACGATTTAAATACGACGAGTAGGGGCGCATAAGACAAAAGGCGTATTATAAATATGGGATCGAATTCCGGAAATAAAAATATTACAAACCAAATACACTCGAAAACACTACTGTTCTCAATAATATAATAATTATGACCGTATGGATCGCTATATAATACTACGACTACTGTACTTTATTGTACGATACTGTACGATAATGTACCAGGGTATCAGCTCCCCGCGTTGCCGTGTCTGAATGTAAAACTAAAAAACCCATACGTTTGATAACTACGTTTTACACGAGTGTCGTAACCGCGTGTACATTTCAATAATATTTTAATTTTTAACAGTTCCAATTCACAGTAAATTTCTGTCATATAGTTGTCAAATAGTCTCTTGTACAGACGTGCCGTACGCCATACTTTAAAAATCAATGGTTTTAGAAAAAAAAATGATTTACTACGATATAATAATATGTTTATTATAGGTACCTAATAGGTATTACTGGTATTAGGTGAAAATATACCATAATCGTTTCAAGGAGTTAATACTTTTTTTTTTTTTAACACGAGATACATAATGTTTGCAGTAAGAGGGGTAAGACATGGGTATGAAATATGAATGTTAAATTATGTATCGTGTGATTTAGACACGTTATACGTTTATAACGTTATACAATTGGCCAATTAAAAATAAGTCAAAATATTAGCTATACCCATATAAATTGTACAGTACTTCAGTGCTGACTACTGATGTTAATATAATACATATAGGTGTTATAATATCAAATAATTTACCAAATATTAGTTAATATTACTCACACAGATTTTTTTTTTTTACAAAAATCATTGGGATCACTAATTTTATTTTACTTAATATGAAAATATGGCTTTGATAGAATTTGTGGTTTACTAGATTACAAAGAAATGAACAAATGCATCACACTCATTTTTATAAAATATAATATATAGATATAGTCTAATTATAATTATAATTATAGTCACATCTATCGTATACTATATTATCTGCTGATACCAAAAATCACAAATTGTCTGTTAAGTATTAAGTAATCTTGTAATGCGTACGAATCCACTCGTGTTCAAATATTTAATCTGATAATATTATATTAAAATCGAATCGGAATCCGAAACTGTCCATGGAATTGAGTAAGACATTGACAATTTATAAAATACTATGGGAACGAGTTCATTCCACTGAACTAAATACTATAGTTCAGTGGTTCATTCGTAATGCAATTCCATTGTAATTGTATATACATAATACATATATAAGCTAATGCCGTGTGATTATTTTACAAGTAACACTACATTTATCAGTGATATTCCCAGGAATTTTCGATGAGAGTATAATATGTTATCTTGTAAGTAATTATACATTTTAACGAATTGCGGGGGTGGCCAAAGACGCAAACAGGCAATATCAGGTATTTATAGGAATTACATTGGTCAAATAGTTTAAAACCATGGTCTACGTCACTAAGATATAAGTTATATTATAATAGTAATTATAAAAAAAAAATTTGATACTTTCAACTGAATTATATTTATATAGGTACATTTTATATCTTAGTCCGTGTTATATATTATATATATTATAAACGTTAATGTAGGTTTTCTCAGCAGTGTCAGTTAGTCTAGACGCTTAGCTTACCGTGTCCGGAGTTGACACACTAGACGTTTCGGAGAAAACGTATTGATATGGTTTGAAGCAGCTACTGATAATTAATAAGTGGTTACACAAGTTAACTGATTTAGGTACCTCATTCGATAATATTATATAGTAGGTAATGTGCTCTACTAAACGATTATAATTTTAAATTTTTTTTCTATAATAACACAAAACGCATTACAATAGAATACGGCCTAATTATTTTATCAAATTCGTACAAAAAAAAAAAAAAATCGAAAATATTTATACATAATATGCTTTGAGATAGACACAGTTCTTTTTTTTATTTTTGACCAATTATGGGTAACCGATTTCGCGTAACGCTATTTATTGAAATCTTTTACTATGGCGACTGAGTATAGGTAATGATGAATAGTAAATACCAATCATTTTTGACGGCGAGCTTATTAAAATATATTTGGTGACTCGCGAGTCTCTACTCGCTGGCCACTCCAGTTATATAGTATCATTGTATCTGCAATTTGTGTGTTACATTCGTAAAAAAGTCTCCGTCTATATAGTTTTTTAATGTTTGAATTTGGTGGTTACCTTTTGTAGATCATAGACCTCTGATGCAATTTTTTTCGAATACTTTTTTCTTGAATCTCATGTTATTATAACGAAAATCATAATAATTATTTTATATTAGTTATTACAAATAACAAAAGTAGACATCTGTATAGTTATATCTTGACATTAATCGACGTATTTTATATGTTTCACTGTGGGTATAGGTACTATAAAATTATAGTATTATACCTTCGTACTTTATCACGTATGATTTATCAGTAATAATAATATGATGGCTACTTCAACGATGATCTATATTACTTGCTATATACTTGCTGGCTAGTGGCTATTAAAAAAACAACGTTGTCTAGCCGTCTAGGAGATGTATATAGTTCTTTTGAAATATTATTCAGTTATCTGACTAACCCAAAACTATTATACCTATAATTATAAACTATAATATATAGTTATTATTAGGACTGGTATTTTCATGCCCTTAAAAAAATGTAAAAATTATTTCTTTCAACTCAAAAAACGCACTATAAAAATGCATTTAAATTATATTTATTGGAAAAAAAATGTTATATATTATTTTTCATGTTTATAATATTGTTACTATAGTATTCACTATAGTTACTTGTTTAGTTCTGGACGTAGGTACTAATTGCAGGTTACTAATTCAGTAATACTTATCGAAGCCTAGCTATGATAAAATTGTTATCGACGATAACTTGTCGTACTAATCGTGCTGTATAATTTATTATTCGTACCGTCGGCAGTTTGCAGAAAGTCTCTTGTTAATTGCAACAATTTTCGTTATGAACGAAATTGTAAAAAATTTTCTAAAAACTAAGAAAATGCACACAAATCTTTAAAAAATGCTCTAAAAATGCATTAAAGGTTAATTTTGTCAAAATATTCAAAAAAAAAAAAAAATTACTTTAAAATAATTACTATCACCCAAAACACATTTTATAATTATACGAAGAAACGTTAAAAGATTCCTTTGCATCAAAATCCCAGCCCTAATTATTATATTATATTTGATTAATTTAAGCGTAAAACCTAATAAATTTTGAAAGTTGAGCAAAATAATGTCTATATTAGGTGGGAGGGAGAACAGGGGAAAGTTACATTTGCACTGCCGGTTTGATTCATATTTCCCACTTGCCAAAAAAAAAAAAAAAATCGTCAATCCACACTTGATGGACAATATATTATCATTCTATCGTATAATGTTTTATTCATACGATATGATAATAATTCTTAGTACGTTGGCACGTTGCAAAGTTAATAATATATTAATACATATATCAAATATATCTAATTTCATGTTTGGGCAATACTATACAGTCCTTCGATACATATACGTTCGCACACAATGCACATATATATATGATACATCGAGTACGGCGGTATAATGATAATATGTAATACGAAAAGAATAACAATAATCTAATCTAACACACTTGCGACTAGCGAAAACACACTTGTATACGAGCTACGACTATATAACAAGTGGTAATTATTAACTGTATTTATACACCGTACTTACGTATAGTGTACGGTGTCATACTCATTGTGAAGTACAACAATGACGTAAAAATTTAATTTAAAATAACTATTGTACAACACGATTAATTATTATGAAAATTCTAGAATGTTTGCGAAACCATAGCAGGTATAATATTATAATACAATACAATACAAAGCGTCACGAGCAGATGTATAGTATATATAATATACACGGTTTGCATTATAGTAATATTAATAACTAATTGTACATCAAAACATGTTTTTTACAATATATTTCTTTTTTCTAATAACTCGAACGGAACGCGTTCGAAAATTATATATTGACTCGACACAAACATAATGTATATAAACTGCAGGCATGAATTTAATCAAACTTTTAATGGTATACCTATACATATAGCGTTAAATTCGAAATATTGTTCCGGCTCATCCAAAGGCCTTGCATTTAAACATTTTGTTTTCCTCCACTGTATAATTATTGTTTACATTCCGGAGCTTTATATATTAAATAAGTATAAACAACATTGCGTCAGTGTTAGAGGAAACAACGATTTTTTACGCCATTTACAATGTATCCATTAATATATTATGTATTATATACACGGATAGAGTATCTAACAACGTTTTCGACTTATATTTACACGATGGAATCTCGTTGTTCGTTGTTTTTATTCAGATTATTTCACGCGTGCACAAATCTGGATACACACGAAGTCATTTACCTGTCATGACACACTCACTTACCTCTGATTGACGATTTCACGTCAGTAATCTAGTGGTATACGTACTAAAAAGACATATTCAATATACATCATATTGTGTACATCTTATTTTTAAAGGTATATAAACTATACAGTACTCACGCCCAACACGGCGTTGTATTCGTATCGATCTTGTTGAATTTTTTTTATCGTACCTTTGTTTATATAGAATCGAATATTTCTGTGCTGATCGTCGATGCACTAGGTTTTCGATTTGTTGAATACTTAATAATTTAATCGAGTTAAATTTATCGTATCACCGTTTGGCATACTTTCACCAACTATAACAGTCTTGATCTCGGTGTAGTGCAATAACCCACTGCACTTCTGTTCTTAACCTTATAGGATGTATCAATGTATCATGGACTATTTAAAAATGTATAAAATAATATACTTTGTATTTGGTTTTTAATAATTTATCGTACCTAACTAAATAGTTTGAGCGTTGTATATGTTCATAAAGTAAATAATAATAATTCAATTTTTTTTTTATTGGCAGCTCACACTTCCACGGTATATTAATTTTTAGAATGTAAAGTAACTTATAAACTTCAAAAATTTGGACCATACTAATCTGCAGTATTATATAGTATATTCCAGCTATTTCTAACACAAATCTGAACTCCCTCACTGCGTGCAGTAATATTATCTATACTGCAGTAGATAAAATCAATTTATAAATATTAAAATGGATTATAAAAACGCGACAACACAAAGTATAATCTCTGCAAGTCTCGCATAGGAAATCAAAAAATTAACGAAATTCACGTCATCACCATACCATTAGTATTTATAGTCACGCAAATCATGATAAACACTAAAACATGTATAATGACGTGCAATCGTTTTTAATTTTTATTGAAAGACTTGGTGTTCAATATGTTATTTGTTCGACTCGTCCCGACGTTTGTGATACATGAAATTATGAGGTAGTACCTAATCTGTACAGGTACCTATATAAAACGACTCGAGATAAATAAAAACAAGACTTTTGTAGACAAAAATGTGTTTGGTAACAGTTTATTAAATAAATTATATATAAAAAGAAAGAAAATATAAATCGCCTAATATAGGCTACGTTAAACACGTTAAATCAATATGGGTTAAAAAAAACATACACGCGTATATTATACAATATTATACGTCGATAGACACACACAAAAAAAAAAAAAACATTTATAAGGTACACAATATCAAAATCTTATGATGCAGTCATGAAAAACAAACAATAATCGTGGTCGGATCATGACTTATCCTTTAAAATATACTATATATATATAAAATATGAAATAATAAAATATAATAATATTGTGTATACGTCGTTTGGTAAATATACAATGGAAATGGAGTGGTCCCCACGACGATGTGCGAGGCTGCACGTACGCCGATAGAGCCATAGGGTACGGACACGCGCGTGCGAGCGTGTCGACGGACCAAGGCGCGTCGGACGTGTGTCCGGCGGCGAATCGTACTCGACCGACGTGTACGACGTGTGTGTTCACAGGCGCTCGTTCACGGAGTATCGAGAACGAGGTTCGTCGCTATATATTGAGACCGACGATATGAGTGTACGCGATAAATCAAATAAAATAAAATACGATACATAATTATTGTAATGTTTTTTTTCGCACCGTTTTGTGCATACAAAAATAAAATAAAATATTATATGTATAATATAATAATAAAATAATGGATAATAATAATTATGTATAATACCAATAATAATAATAATAATAAAAAAATCACACACACACACATCGATAACAATAATAATATAATAATAATAAAATAATAAATAATAATAATGTATAAAAAAAAAAACGTTTGGAAAGTATTCGTTTGAGTTGTACGAATAAAATCTTATATAAACACAATTATTATATTATATATTGTGTCGTGTGAACGAATATGAGTCTGAACGAACGTTAATATACCCGTTTATCGTATTACATAACCGTTTACAATAAATTTATACACACGTAAAAGGTATAGTGTGTGCGTGTGCGATGGCGTATAAAAATAACATTTGGATATGTACACATATTGTATGTATAAAAATGAGATCAAAGAACGCGCCTGTGATACGACACGACGGTAGAGAGAGAGAGAGAGAGAGAGAGTTGAGAGTTGAGAGCGAGTGATTGAGAGAAAATATCATCATCGTACTCGCGTGATAATATTGTATTACTCGCATTGGATTATTATAAAATTATTATTTACACGCGTGCGTCGTAATTATCGTGTCTTCTTGCGCGAAAAAAAAAATTGGTAAAATTATATCGTCGTCGTGGTCGTCGTCTTCGTCTTCGTCGTCGTCATCGTCGTCGTCCGGTCCGCGAAGGGGTAAAAATCCAGTGGCGGACCCCGACGACCAGGGTACGCGAACGATGGCATATATATATAGTGGGTAGAGGAAGAGGAGGGTCGTAATTCCAGAGTTTCGCGGTACCGGCCGTGAAGATGATATATTATAATTTATTATATGTTATGTTCCTATTTGAATTTCGTCTGCGGCAACACGGCGGCCAACAGTTTGGCGTCGGCCGCTACCGCCACGGCCACTGCAGTGGCGTTCGTGGTGCAAGTGGCGCAGGTGGCGGCGCAGGTGGTGGCGCCCGCGGCGGCGGCGGCGGCGGCGGTGGTGGCCGCGTGCACCGGCACCACGTACACGTTGGCGAGCTTCTTGGCGACCGGGGCGCGGTGGTGGTACTGCTCCGCCTGCTGTCCGAGCGCCCCCTTGACGGTGTCGTCGTAGCTGGGCGGCGCGAACAGGTGGTACGGCGGCGGCGGCGTCTCGGGCTTGTAGTTGTGCTGTCCGTGGTTCCGGATGCCGTACACGTGTCGGCGCAGGTAGCCGGCGTGCGGCAGCTCGACGGGACGGCGCGTGTAGATGGGATTGCCGAAGAACAGTTCGGAGCACGTGACCACGAAAAAGAACAGCACCAGGCCGCCGAACGCGGCCAGGTACCATACGGCGGACAGAGCTTCCTCGTCGCCCCCGACACCGGACGTTCCGTCGTCGTCTTCCGCGTCTGTAAAAAACAAAAAACAAACATTTTTATTATAAAATTGTCGAGTTCGTTATTATGATAATCACTACCTATATATTATTATATACGAGTTAATCATCGCCACGCGATTTTTATTCCACCCCTTACGACGACCGCCGTGGTTATTAGGTAATAATAATTTATCGCGTACATCGTGAACCTACGTTTCGAAACGACGACCGCGATTTCGATAACATATATTTTATGAATTATTATACGGTGCAGATAGAAATCGATTGAAGTAATTTGAGAACCAATTAAAGTTAATATAAAAAAAAAAAAACTAGATGTAAAAATATTGCAAAGTATCTGATTCTATCGTTATACTCATTAGTCATTAAAATATATTCAGGTCATGCAGAGGGTAAGGAAAAGGGAGAATCAAGGCCGTTAATAGTTTTGCACCCACTGAACTAATTTTCTACGGATGCTCCAATAAAAAAAAAAAACTAAGCAATCCATTATCCAAACCGGAACCAATAATATTAATAACCTGACAACTATTATAGCAATATTATTACATTATTTATTTCCGGTTTTCCGGTTCGATCTAAATTTCTCCGATGACATAATTACTTTTTTACGGTGGAATTTGACTTTTTGGCTTTACGTATCGATTATTCTACGTTCTATGTGTATATATTTCTATAAGCCCGAAGTCTTACATTGAAGTAGGTATAGCGACTGAATATATTACAATATATAATACGTATTTTGTTGTTGTTCGTTAAGTATTACGCAACGACCGTATTATTCGTCGTTTGTCACTACCGTACATAAATATGTGCTTGTAGTCGCAAATGCGGATTAAGATATATATTTGAAATATATATTATGTATTATAATAATAATATATTTCTACTGATACGTGGCACGAAAATGATGAAAGTAATCGTCGTCGAATTAAAGAATTAACGACGAAATAAAATTTAATAAAAATTCGGCCACATCGTTTTACGACTGATGGATTTAAAATAATTTTCGATTAGATGTACTTATAACTATAATAAATTATAAATAGTTAATATTACCTATATGGTTTGCGCTCGTGTGTGTCTACGTATGGATAAATGTACATGCTTTGAAACGTATATAAAACGATTAACGAATACCAAAAGTCAATAATAAGTGTTTCATCATGATGCGTAATTAAAAATTATCGAATATACCTAAAGCTATATCTAAATATATATAGCTATATTTTCTTTGTACAGATGATTTTATATTTATATACGCAGACAACAAACTGATTTTCAACACAACGTTGAGTTGGTAAAATGCCGGTTTACGTAGGTAGATATATATTATATAGGCGGGGGGGGGGGGGTTTGAACCCGTCAAGACGGGATCTTAGATTTTGCATATAATTTAAAAAATATATATGTATATACGTATTTGCCAAACGTCGCGCAGTGGAGGAGCAAATCGACTTCATAATTATGCACTATAGTCGACTACAATAATGAAAACGTATAATATTATAACGCGACATGGGTAGTATAAAAACCGCTTACCACGTTCGAATTATATTATTACGTTGGTATAATGGTACAAAAACGTATGTGCGGAGTGTATTACATTATATAGTGGTCTTGGATACTTTTAAAACCTGCCTAATGGCTATTATTTTTGCACCACACCTGACAAAATGTGTTTACCTACATAATATTATATTTGCAGCTACGCCGCGTCTGGTTCTGCGGACGCCCTTGTAAAAACACTACACCGTCGTCCGATTGTGCGGCGTGTATATTATAATATTATGTTTGGACGACGTCGGCAACGAGCCAATGATAATGATATAATGAAAAAAAAATCCACGAAAAAATTTCTAAAAAATCCGAATTTATTTTAAATCTGCGGACACACTCGACGTACGCGGGCGATATAAGACGAGGCTTAATATTCTAATAATTAAGGCGATATTTTTAATGGTCAGTACTCTCGCGGTAATAAAATCAACAGCTGTTGTTCGAGTACAGAATACGGATGACGTATTTGTTTATGATTTTATTGGCGAAAAATCGCGAAGAGGGTTATTAAAGTATTTACAAAAATTATTATACCTATACCGCGAAGAGATTAGATAGATGAAACGACCGTAGTTTTAAATGCGATATATATAACCGCCGCCTGCTTACGGTAAACAGCGAAATTATAGATAAAAAATAATATTATCTAATTAACGGTATGTATAAAATCGTTAAACGTATTATTATTTTATTATATATATAATATTATATTGTACCGCGACGATAAGATGGCCATCAAACACTCGATACGAGAGGATTATTAATTGGATTAAATATTTCAATATCGATTGCAATTAAACGATTTAATATATAGCACGTTGAAACGCCCGTAAAATAGATATACGGTTTAACGGAGGGCTTAAGCTTTTAACGGTAATTTAGCGTTGCAGTAATTGTTTTACCAGAATCTATGACCCGCGACTGAGCACATAAAAAAAATGGTATATATTATTTTAGCGATGTAAAGTAAAATCACATTTAGCAATAGATATATAATGTAGGTACACGCGAGATTAATATTCGTTAATTTTGCAATAGTATTATTCCCAACAATTATTTTTACACTATTATATTCCATTTCTAATTATTAATCATCCTCTAAATATGGGCTATATATTATGGTGAGTTTAAATAATTTTATAGACACTAAACAAAAATTAACGTTTTGTAGAAAAATCTTCAAATAATTACGAAAAAATAATGTTATAATTCATAACAAAATTGTTTAATAATATTTTATAGTAAAACATCAATCGATCTATGTACTCTGGGTAGTGCACAAAATAAACGACTGCCGTCAACTATTTTTCTATCGGGCGGCACGCGCGTGGCTAGTAATAGTGTCATAATAACATAGATAGACAAACTGCGAATTAATCGCCACGCGCGATCTCAAAGGTATTATTGACGACGTTACGACGAATAAAACAAGCCGGCGAGCGTTCGGTACGAACTTAAAACATGAAAAGTTATTAACGTACAATCTAAAAATATACGCAGGTATTTATATACAAATCATATGAATATTAATAACCCGATTGTAAATAATTACACTGGTTAACGAGATCGAAATAAAGTTTATATTGTTATTATTAAAAGTTTAAAATTCGTGAACTTGTTCGTGTTATAATTTTATTGTTCTAAAACATCTCTTTTAAAGACGCAATACATTATTATACTAAAAATAATAATAATATAGAAATTTGTAGAAATAACAGTATACTACGGAAAAAGAAATAAGGAAAATTCTCCGACGTTACATTCACGTGATTTCGGCACGCGGTAATCGCGAAACTCGCGTGATTTATTCGCGCGAATGTGTTTTCGGTAGCTGTTGGTCGAATTATTTTGTTTATTATTTCGTTCTGAAATGATTTTAATCGGCAAAAATAATTGGTAGAGAGACTATGAGAACGTTTTATCTTGGAAAATAATTGAAATACTCGATTAAAACGATGTACGATCAGTATGACTGTCAGATGTCAAATATCTGAAATTCCGAGAGACTGTCTAATATCACGGAAAATACAATTAGTGCAAACTACGAATGATGTTCATTATACACCTCACCCATGTATAATCTTCAAATGCCTCGCCGAGACCATTATAGGTACGACAACGTCGCGGAAATCAAACGACTTGTGGGCAAGGGTGGTTGGGTAACACTTCGAATCGATATTGGTCGCGGTCGTTGTCCCTGCGGAATATTCCCGAAGAAATTACTTAATTGAAATTCTTCGTCCCATCTACCTATATTTTGCGATATGCGCCCCACCTACGACCCACCCACCTGCCTACAAATTATATAACTACATAATTTGATAATCGTATCGCGATGAAGCTTACCGGTAATGTTGGCGACGTTCGTGTAGTTTTGAGCGTTAAAGTTGTACGTTTCGGAGTTATCCTTCATCGCCGATGCGGCGGTATTCCCGTCCACGTCTACGACTCCTTTAGTTCTAAACATCGTGGCGTCTGCAAAATAAAAAAAAAACCCGAAATTTAGTAAAACCGATCGATACACGCTCGTATATACGTCAAATTATTATACGATTATGATGGCAACGATTACATTGTCGAAAACAAAGCATTTTATAATAGTATATAATATAACAGAGCATAACGTCATCGATTAATTGCAGTATAATATTATATATCAATCCACAATAGCGATATCGCTGTACCTATGGTATATTTTTATTATTTGAACATCAGCTGTGGCACGGTCAACTGGACGGGGGCGAGGGGGGGTCACGGTTATTGTGAATCATTCGCAAAGGTCGCCGACCTCGAGGACACGCGCGCGACCGACGAATGCGTCGTTTTGTCCGGCGCGGCATAGGAATCTACGACAAAAAAAAAATATCGTATATAAATATTGTAATAAATAATGCAGCGGCGGTGGTACAAATATTAACAACAACAACAACAACAGTCACGTTTCTGGTATCGCCTGCAAACCGTTTATTGAAAAATAATATTATTAATTTATTGTTTTTTTTGCGACGACGACGATCGGTTTGAGCGCAATAACAATAATATCATCACGGCACAGCTACAATTATTATTATTGTACTACGCGCCGTTTATTTAAACGACGACCTCGACGAATATAGTTTTTACGTCAACGCCGATAAAAAGATCAATTTTTCGAGTTTTTGTTTTTGTTTTTTATAACTTCAACGAATCCGCACGTCAATCGCACGTTTCGTCACACTTTGATGTTTATACGACGTATGGAATTGTTAAATAGCTATTCTTAATGATATCGGATATCGGAGGTCTCCGTCGTTAAATATTAATTTACAATAACGATGATAATATCGTTGGCGCTTAGTGCGCTGACACGTGCGTCCGTCATCTGTATAACGGGTTGGTGGTTATTGGGAGAGGGGTGCGAGTGGACGACCTATCATGTGGAGGATGACCGACACTCGAAACGCGAACACAAAAGAGAGCGTATGTAGGAGGGGAACTTTTTTGCCTGGTAGATGAGGATTGTTTTTCGTTTCTCCGAGATACCGAGAAATTTAAAGAGGTAAACAAGCATCAAGTGCACATAATAATATAATAGCATCAGTTTGTTATTAATCTAACGAATAAAATAATACGATTTCCTTCAAGTCCACACGCGGCAGTTCAAAAAAAATAACACGTGACTGCACTTTGAGACATCGGGGGTAATCCTGACGAGATGACGAGAATAATAATTTTATTGATCAATGTCGCTATACACCTTTTAATCGAGCGGAAATATAGGTCAGAAAATTCTATACAGTCAATAATACGTAGGTATTATGGTAATATACCTACAAACCGTTTGAAAGTCGCCGTATATAGACACTCGTACACTCGGCGTACAAGCAATGGAAGAGGGTGGGGTAAACGATTTCGGGGACTCTTCAACGCGGAAATATAAATGGAAGTACGACGAAAACAGCAGTATAATAATAATATAATGGCAAACTGTTGTAAACATTCCTTTACGAAAACGGAACGGCGTAAAACCAAATGGAAATAAAAAAAAAAAACGTCGTGTCGAAACGTGTAAAAAAATCGCGCACGAGGATTTCGGCGATGTACACTGCACATGAATGTATATCCAACCTAACTCGGTTGTATACACGCGCGATGTGGGTAAGCGGAACTCGTTTTCTCGCACGTACGCCAACCGCGTTGTAATATTATTATTATTATTATTACTACTATGTCGAGACCACGCGATTTTTCGAACAAAGTGCAAGCAGTGTTGCACTACGAATTCGCGCTCGTCGCACCTTTACACCAGACGATAATATGATTATCGTGTTCGACAAGACGACCGCCGCCGGAAGTACACAACAATACGTCCTTCCGACGACCCACAAACGAGCGGAACAATAAAAATATTATACGGTTCATCACCACTGCGGGACGTGATTTCGGCCATATTTTTCTGATCCGTTCGAAACGCTTCGCTGGCAACACCATAAACAACAATAATAATAATATCGTAAGTCGTATGTGTGTTATATTAATCTCGTTATTAATATAATATAGGCCGATGGCAATCGCATACGCCTGTCGTCCTCGTAACGTGCGAACAGCAGCGCCAATATGTGCCATGTGTACAATAGTGTAATAATAATGTGTGTATATTTGGGCACTACTACGCCGGTTTGTTTGTCGAACGAAAAAAACAAAACAAAAGCACGAGAGTCAGTAGTAGTAGTAGCAATAATAATAATGGCAATATTGTTTGTTGTTATTCCCGATATCGTATGTCGTAGTAGTAGTTTACCGAGTGTATAGAGCGGAAGTCGACGCGATCGTGCCACCGCCCGACCGCCGAATAAAATAGTACCTGTACAGTTATTGACGACGATATAACACGAATATCGTAGTATTTGTAATTTACGTCGCACGCCCGATCCCTCGTGCTGACGTAGGTATTACAAAGTCAGGTTGTTTTCGTGAGCGTTCGCTTTTTTTTTTTATTATTTTTTTTTATCACTATATTATTATAGCCAACTCGTTTGTTTGTCACATCCCACATGTGTCGCATCAATTATTATTGTTCTACAGTTGTAAAAATATAATGTATATCATAGGCTCGTGTTTTCGGAACGTTTATTATACGGAGCTTAATTGACGACGAGGAGAAATAATAATAACAATAATAACATGACGTACTCTTATCGTCTCGCCGTAATTGTTTTATTTTTCGAACAAAACGTAATGGAAATAATATATTATTATTATGGTGCGATGACGAGATGACGACCTTAGCCGACGACACTGATAAATGGGATCAACCGTCCTCCGATTCGACTAAAATTCAATTGTCGCAGCGAACGGGCTGCGATTCGTTTAATATGCAGTCCCCCGTGTTTGACGTTTTATCGTCGTGCGGCGAAACTAAACCGTCTGGGATTTAGGGCGACCGGTAAAATTCGATTTGAAAGCCCTACCACCGTGCAAATGCACGTACCTACTACGACACTCGACGGTATTACGATATTATCATGTACGTGGGTACAACTATCTCCGCGAGCTTATCGGTCGGCAACTTACCCGAAAAACTCGACTCGATTCGACGATAGCAAAATATGATATATTTAAATACCTATATTAATATCACTATCGATGCGAGAGCGCCGCAGTGACGCGTGAACGAAATACGTATACCTAATATACATATACATTACACCAGACGAGCGTACAACGTGTTTCGTAATGTTTATACGCTATCAAAACGACAACGAAGACTGTCTCATACCTCCGAAACGCGTCTGCGGTCACGTACACGTTAAGAATCTACGCGGATATTTGTCGAGATAAAACGACTCGAACGCGTGTGTGTATATTGTAAGGTGATCGTCCAAGGTAAATATTATATTATATCGTCTGCCGAGCTAGCTATAATATGGCGATATAGTGAAAAGAAAAAAAAAATTGTTAAACGAACCGTCCGACGACTGTATTACACTCGTCGCAGCGATAGCTATAATAATATAGGTACGATGGTCGTTGTCGTCGCGAAATGACCCATTTTATTGTTAAGTCCGATCAAAGACGGCGCGCGAGGGGAGGACAAGAGAAAACGATGGCCACGACGATTGACGTGCCAATTCTGTTCGTGCCGGCGTCGGACGGACGCGCACGTGTTGAGGTAGGACGGGCAAAACGAAAACAAAAATAATCGAAAATCGAAAAAACTAGTCTCACCTTTCATTTTGGTCATCACAGTCGCGGCGTCGGTGCAAGACGCCAGTGCGGCGACCACGGCCACGATCACGGATCTGGGCACGTAACAGCGGCTGCTGGAAGCTGCTGATGGCGACGTCATGACGTTCTCAGTCGGGCTGACTGTCGGCGGCGGTGGGCGGCTGATGCCCGCTGATGGTCGTTACCGGCGAGCGAATGTCGTCGCAACACCGGTGTTGGCTTATGTACGGCAACAGCGGTTGTAGTTGTGGTCGCGGTTTAGCGGCGGCGGCGGCAGCAGTAGTAGTCGTCGTCGTCGACGGCGTGCTATAGTACGCGGAGCGCGCCCGCGTGTGTGCGTGCGTCCGTCTCGTGAGCTGCGCTGCGTATGTGTGTGTGATAATGTGATCGTCGACCGTCGTGGTCGTCGTACACGGACGTGTATATACAGTATGGGTACGATAATATTATTATTCGTATATGATAATATTATACCGTCGTGTGCGACAACGAATCGAATCGCTCCGGTCGAGTCGGCGGGAAAATCACGACGGGAAAAAAAATTCGTAATTTTCAAATCGAACGGCGGTTACACACGGGTGGGCGCGATTTCGAACGAAATATAATGTTTATTTCGACCCCAACGTATAAGACGCGAACGTTATTTTACGAACTCGGTTTTCGTCTTGCCGGCGGGCACTTGTCGTTCCTATGAGACTAGTGAATGCGCGTAACGGATCTTATATATTATATATTACCAGACGGCGGCGGCGGCGTCGTCGAACCGCGGGGAAAGGTGCGCGCGTGTATTATCTCCGGCGGCGGCGGCGGCCGTACACGCGTATGCGGTACGGATTACGCGCGCGCGCGCCCGCACGGATCGGCGGCGGCGGCGTACGCACAAATTAAACAGATAAGCCGGTCGGGACGACGACGACGTGCCAACTGCCAAGCACAACAGTCGGCGCGCGTACGCGTACCACGCGGCAATTGGTAACTGTCGCGCGGCGGCGTATACCTTCGACGTCGACCGTCGGTGACGCGTGCGGTAAAACGTTATTATTATTATTATAATATTTGAAATAATAATATATTAACGATGATAATATTTTTATACAGTTTTTTTTTATTTCCGTTGTACGGGTAAGCATCTATAACAATAATAATAATAATAATACTGTATAATGTTTAGGTAGTGACCGAGGTTTGTATACCGCGCACGGCCCGATGGACGCGTTCGTTTTGCAGTCGTGTTGTACACTACACTACAACTACAGTATTACGATTTAGGTACCGGTGGCGGTAACCAAGGTTTGTATACCGCACGTGGCGGCTGCGCACGGCCCGCACTGTGTATTCTCACGTCTGTCGAGTGTAGACGCGCGTGCGATTTTTGTACGATAATTTAAAAACATACCTTTCTCGTCGTTACCAACCCCGCCACTTCTGTGACTTTCTGGGAGAAGTTTCACGCCATACCGAATACAAATATTATTACATATTTTTATCATTACCCGTCGTCGTTCGCTCTTATCCTGACTTGGCTTTTTTTTTTTAAAAAAAAATAATTATTTACTTCCTATACGTATTATATGCACATAAAATATGTGGCCGCGGGTGAGGATGTTTTCTGCGATCTGCAGGGTTCGTTACACACACGCGACGTGCATGTATAATGGATAGTATATTTTTATCATTATATCGAGGGGGTTTAATAATATTTAAATTGAATTTTTTTCATTTTCACTGCGACTGCAACGCGTTTGTTAAATTTGTTAGAATTCGTCATCACGAGTTTACCTATATATTATATTACATTATACTAAATTGTTGCGTTGCTCGTATAACATAATATATGTGTAGTCATAAAGATAGATTGAAAAGAAATACTTTTAGTCGTATGGTGGATTCTGCACAACACGACTAAACCGATGAAAAATTCCCAGAGTGTGTTTGAAGTCTTGAACAACCCCCCTATGGTTTCTACCCGATACGTTACCGATTGGTTGTGTATAGCATTCATCTCGCGGTCGAACGTTTAATAAATTAATAACGCTCTATTGAGCAATATTTTATTTCCGTACCATTTGCCACGGTTGTACGCTCTACAATACTATATCGCAGCATGTATTTGAACTTTTCATGGTCTCTTGGCCTGTTGAAAAAATAGGCCAAACAGTGTTATGTATTATATATTACCGGTTTTCAAGTTTAAAAATATATAATCAAACTGTATAAGATACGTAATAATTGTTGTCTATCCTTTTTGAAAATTATGCTAAACAGCATACTAACAGTAATGTCTGTATTGTCGTGACCGACGTTGCTTAAACGATTTTATAGAAATAACCTATTAGTAATTTATTTTTCATCAAACGCTCTAAATTTAATGAATGTGTTTGTTTAGACTATGCGGGAAGATTAATTTGACAAATATCGTGCAACGTTGTTCAATGGTTTGCTAATTGTTAGTCATCGTTTGATAAGTTTTTATAGCATATAAGAATGAGCAGAATGGCAATTTAAATTTCAAACTCCGTTTTTATAAATTATCAACTTGTACAACCTTTTGTCGTGATTTTTGTTTAAATTTACAAATTGAGGTGTTATAATTCTAAATATTTTAAGTTAGAACTAAAAAAGTTCTAATCATCCATATGACCATATGCTATCTAGCAAACATAATATTATGTATTATAGTTTCAAACGTTTTAATCCAGTTAAAATAATTTAGGATGTACTCGTATTCCTAAAAATGAAAATCTGAAAAATATATTGGAGTCTGTCCCTGCGTTAATGCTACAAAAATTTTTGATTTGTTACAGATTTACAAATTTTATTACCTATAACGGAAAAAAATAATGAATACAACAAAATAACATGCTATACGAAAATCATTAAAAAATATCATTTACATCGTAAATCAATATATAATCTACAAATTATGTAGCTTTAAAATTATAATAATTTGGTAGTTTATTTATATAACATAAATGGCCCATCATTAAAAATTTGAATCTGATCTTATAATGACCCAATCAAGAAACCGTGCCACATCTTCTCAACAGGTATGAATAAAGGTACTTCAGATGATGTATAATACTTATTATATGCTTTACTTTAAAATATGGCGAATAGAGTCAATTTTACACGGGGATTTTTCATAATACCATAGAGATTTTTTTAAATTAGTACTCTTAGTTTTTATGAAAGTTATGCATGTCTCCGGATAATGATACAATTTTATTTAATGACTAGCTATTAATATTTTATTATTTTTTTTACGGTCTTCAAAATAAATGCATTCAACAGCTAAAAAATATTACGCATGTAAAAGAACATTTTAATTTTACTAAAATGTTTTATTTTTAGATTGATTAATTTTATAATTATTTTTTTACAGTGTCATACTCATTTGCACTATTCATAAAACTATATTGATGTGTATTGCTGTAATAATTATTATACAACCGAACAGTAAAATGTGAAAAATGTAAAATTAATAAATTATTTCTTATTTTAACAATGTTTTTTAAATTTCATACTTTGAGTAATTTCGCTAGTTTTTGTAGTATATTTGATTCAATAATAATTGTACTCTACTATTCAATAACAAATTAAAAAGAAAATTGTGAAATAGCTGGTGGTAACTGAAGTCATATAACGACGGTCAAATAAAACTATCGAACACAATTATGTAAAAATAATATTCGATAATATAATAAAAACCGAATAAATAGGTATTTTATACCAAAAAAATGTAAGTTATTATTTGACCTTGATCAATACGAAAAACTTCTTTCAGCCGTGAACAGCTTAACCTTGAAAATTGAAATGTATGTGTAAAAGTCAAATAGTGTTATCCCCCTCGAAATTAAAAATATTTACAATTAATTTGTACTACGATTCATGTAAAATTATAAAAATAATAACAATTTTTTTTCATTTTTAACCGATGATGATAGGGCTAGTCTATCACTAATATTATAAACTATAATGTACCAATGTAGAAAAAATGTATATCATAAGTTAAGTATAATTATTTCTATTTTAATTTTTAAATACTGAAGGTTATGTTAATGAGTGAACACTAATGAGAAAACATTGTATTCAATTTTAATGTGTATTAAAAATATATTTTCCTGTTCTGTAATGTCTTAATACTATTATTAAATCAAACATGAAACAATCGTTCATCACGCATATTGACTTTACCGTTATTTGGAATGCTTACATTAATATTCCAATTAAAAGTACCAAAATAAACTAAATTATCAAATTGTGATATAAATTATTATAATATCGATTATCGATACTATTCAGTGTTCAATAGTTAAACATAATATAAAAACTATTTTTATTTTTTTTTTTAACGACCTTAATATGACAGTTTAATTATAATATATACTCTTCATATCTGTATACGGTTTACTATAACCACAGAACAATAACGTACCACCATTATTATATAGAATAGTATATAATATTATAACTATAATATAGTCTAGTGAGAAGTGTCGTCCACTGCAAGTGTGCAACTTACGTGGGGTTCGTGAAAACTTAGTAATAAAGGAACTGAAATTTAACTGCATTTAGTGAAAACATTATAAAACTAATAAAAAATATATAATTTAGTCGAAATTTTAGTTAGAGATGAACTAATTAAGTTTTTTTAATACGATAAATATGTACGTAACAAATTTCAAAAAACTATAGATAGGTTGTATATGTAATCAATTTTGGATTTCCATTAAATCCAATATCCAGGTTCATAAATACAAGTCCTAGGTTGTACTTCTGTTTGCTTTAGCTAATTTTGTGGAAACACTTTTTTTGTTCTAGTGATTATAAAAATATATATAAATGCTGAAGAAAATTTACTTATATTACAATTTCAATAATAAAGTCTATTGTGGTTCATTAACCTACGAATTATGATAAACATCCAATCAAAGCTTAAATTTATTATTTTACTATTTTAAATTAGGTAATTTTATTTTTACTATTTATAACTATTTGTATTGTATGTAGTGAAGGAAGTTGGTTCGTTTTATCAATATTTTAGGGTCACAATTAATTGTGCACCACATCGATAAAGTCGAGTATAAATTTAAAGCACTGAGGTTGCAATATTGTAAGAAGAAGCATTTCCCTTCAAGTCAGTTCAAATAAAGATATTTACATTACATTTTACGTTAGTTTATTTATGAATAATAAAAGAAATTGAGTATAATATTATTTTGTTTCAATAAAAGTAATGAGTTGGAATATAATTTTAGATTCTGATTTCTTTGAAGGAGTCAGAAATAAGCAATTCCAGGTTTAATAATGATCTGCGCTTTGTATAAAAACCTTTATGATAAAAAACAAATTATCATATATTCATATAATTTATATTCAGCATACTAGTGACCACAAGTTGTCATTTTTTAAGCTTTTAATAATTTTCTAGTAGTTATCGTGAAAATTAGGATGATCTAAAATTGTCTAAGCTAATAGTGATAATATTGTTAACATTTAATTTGAAAAAATGTTCAATAAAACTATATCTATATGGTTATATGATATACGAGTATATCTATTACAATATTTAAGACTTTTATTGTAATTATTATCATCAATTTATTTAGTAATGACGACATAGTATTGCGGTATTTGTAAGTTTTAAAACACTTAAGAATTTATAGTTATCGTTAATTATTGGTGTATTAGACATAAGTCTATATATATAATGTATCATATTATTCATATAAGCTCATATTTAATTTTAGAGTGATCATAACTAACAATTCAGTAGGTTTAAATAATATTTGATAAAATATAATAAAAAATTAAAACATCAAATTTATTTTCTACGTTTTTTAAATTATGCGCCAATAGTAGAAAATAGTTACAAAACGATTCATAATTTTATAAACATGTTAATGATTAAAACAATTCTCATTTACAATTTCAATATAATAATATATTAATGAAGATTTAAAAATGGCTAATAGAATTGTATAAGGTAATACCCGAATATTTAAAAAAATAATCGTTATACTATTTGTGCAAATAATAATAAAAAAAAAAAAAAAAAAAAATTAAAATTGGTTATTTTGATTAATTAATTAAATTTAAATTGTAAATAAATTGTAAGTACTTGGAGTCTTTTCTGAAGAGTAGAATCCGTTATTGATAAGTATCAAATCATTCGATAAACGATAATAGATTTGATCACATTTGATTTAACATTTATTAACATTATATTTTGATTTAATATTTCATAACTTAACCTCGAAGAAAAAATTAATGACGTCAAAATTAAAAACATTTTTTATAGATTCAAAACACAATTTTATAAATCTACGCGTTAAAATAATACTGTCCCGTATATTTGTGTTTATAATTTTGTTATTTATCAATTTGTTTTTGTTTTCTAGAATTTATAGTAGGGTGTTTTTGGTTCTTCATCAAGGCGAAATGTTATATGAAGGAGAACTATAATATACTAATGCATATATGGAACGTATGGTAGGCAGCGATCAAGGACATGTTTACGTTACAACGTAAATAATTGTTGTTTTGGGTCTACAATTCTCCATAGGATAATTATTTGTTTGTTAATTTGAGTATTCGAATGATTGGAGTATAGGATAAAACTTTCGATAATAACAACAACAAATTAATTATTTTTATTGTTATAATAATACACGGGTTATTATCCTGCTAATATATATATATTTTTATTAATATTTTTTATAAAAGATATTTACAATATATGTACACAATTGATACAATAATTAAGTATTAGTTGATGTTTTTACAAGACTTTCAAAACACGAGGAAAATGAGTATCTATATCGATACTACCTATACTTGCAGTACTTTTAGTTTTTACAATTAATAAAGACTTCAATAAAAATAGAACAACTAGAAAAAGCTACATTTCTTTAAAATTGCAATTATAGGTTTTGCGAATGTGTCCCGCGGTCATTGAAGAATTACATTTAAGCAGATGATCACCAGTCTACATATTTCTATAAATATTTATTACATAGGTATATTTAGGTTTGTTGCTATTAGTAATTACTAATTTATTTCTATGAGTAATATATAGATTAGTTGTTTTAATATTTGATAAAAGTAAATCGCATATATTATTAAAATATTATATTAAATATATATAATATATTATTAAATATAGTCTATATAGATACCAGCTACTTCATCCTTTATTTTTCATTTAACTTTCCAATTTTAACATTCATAAAAAATATGTATCCAACTTTGTACAAATTTACACTTGAATTGCCTTTATAAGCTTAATACTTTTGGGTTGTTTTAAGGCCGATTTATGAAAAACTTGATATTTAATGTTCATATAACTATTATAATTACTATAAAATTGGAGTATAATGGAGTATATGAAATATAATAAGATTTTAACTATAAAATAATTTACAATTTTCGCAATTTTAATGAAATTTTTCAACATTCAAACTTTTTAGAAATTCAAACATGAAACATCAAAAAAAAAAAAAAAGTTGTTTTGTATATTCGATAACTTTAAATTCTTACTAGTAAATTTTACTCACATCCTTTAATATATATGTTTTTGATTGAGTTTAAAAATTAATCTTATCAATATTTATAAAAAAAAAAAAAATGTTTAGAATAACTATGAATAATAGTTCAAAAAGATGCATTTAAAATCATACCGTAGATATTGCAGTGCCTAGAAAATACTATTATAAATATTTGGGAAAAATTTCAAGTAGCTACAATTATTCATTTTCATTTCAAAAAGTGACGACAGATACAAGAAACCCTATCACGTATTTATGAACCAATTTTATTAACCAATAAATTCATAATTCATCGTCGCTCCGTTCAGAATTTAAAATGTATGTTTTATAAAGGATATAAAATGTTAAAATACATTATGTATAACAGTTATAAGTGATGACTGATGACTAAAATGGCTATAATAGTATAGGTGATTACTATTGACTACTAACTGCTAAGATATTATAACTCATAAGACATAAGTACTTAATATGATCAGTGATCACCTTATTTAATAGGATATTAAAAAGAGAGTTTTTAAGATAATAATAATTTCTTACGTTCAAAGATAAATAAGTATAATTACTAATTAATAATTTATTTGTCAAATTAAGAGATATTGGGTATCAATAATTGATATTGAGTCATTTAGTGCAATAGAATAATAACAAATTATGTTTTCACATCTCATACCAAATAATATCATCGTATCATATATTATTATCGTATAATACTAGTATTAGTGGCGTGTTTGGGATTTCTTTGAGGAGGGAGATATGACTAAAATTGTCGGCGCCAAACGTTTCAATATCTTATTACTTACAGATTAAGTGATAAATGAAAAAACACAGCCATAATCATATAAATATATAAGATTAAAAAAGAAAAGAGAGCCAAGAGAGGAGATATATCCTTTTAATCTTTCCCCGTAAATATGACTGCTATAAGTATGATACTGAATCATAAAATGGATCAAATTCAGAGTGCGCACATATCCATCATGCAAGAAATCTTTAACTGGAGCATTGGAGTGGTGGAGTGTGCCGAACACATAGGAACTATATAAGGACTTTGATTTATTCATTTGCTGATGACTGATGGCAAACTTTATTATAACCACGTTTAAGTGTGTAATTTCATAATATCAATGAATACTTAAGTGGTTTAATGTAATTTTGAGTGTTTAACAGTTAATAATACAGTCAATAGAATAAATTCAAGAATGATGGAAAATCTTAAAAAGAGATAGTTTTGAATAGTAGGGATCTAAAGAGTTCATTATCATAGGAAAATAAAAAACATTATTGTAAAACAAGTTTTACAGTACAGATGTAAAACACTTATATATGAATATAATTTTGAACACATAGAGGTTATTATTTTACGAAAATAATTTTATTGGTGATTTAAAATCAAACATACTTAGTACTTATATTTATATAGGTTAAAACTTATAAGTATATAATATAGTTAAATAAAACACTAAAACATGTCAATCAAATGAACAATAATATATATACAATATACATTATACACTAAATACTTGTGGTCGTATAGATGATAGCGGTACTGTGTTCAGACCTCCATAAAAATAATTAACTTCTTATAAATATATAATCTTATTTATTTTACCCCATAAATATCATATATTTATGGAGTCGTTTCATATTTAAAAATTAAAATTTATATATTAAAATAATTACGAGAATCATATTTCATTACTATTAGCAAAAATTATAGTTTAATGAATAATGTATTTATTTATAAATTATAAATGCTAGAATTATTTGAAAACTGATGAGTATAATATTCTATAATAACTTCTCAATATTCCAGAACATTATGATGTTTATTATCAATTATGTTAAATTTAATACTTGAATAATTGAGTACAAATCAAGTGGCCCGATAGAATTTTATGTATTTAAAATTAATTTAAAGAAATACTCATTTTTGACAAAGATAAACAGCCTGCGGCAGGTGCGAATATATAATTAATATGGGTTTCTTTTTAGTTATTTATACCACGGCCATCGATGACTGATTGCACTGAATTAAGCTTAAGTTATTATAAATTATAATATCAAGTGTCATAGATACATATCAATATCAATAAATATCAATTGCATCTTATATCTATTATAACATATTAAATTATTGGAATTTCATAATATGCGGTAATTTTTAATCATGATTATATTGATAGCCCAAAATTAAGATATTTGTAAGAGGATTGAACATTTTAGCGTATTTTGATGTAATATTGTCTATTGAGCTATCGGAAAAGAATAAAATTTAAAGACCATTAATAAGTAATTATCAACAATTCAGTGGTCCATTTGCGAGGCCACTAAGTTAAGTAGTTAAATCCTGTATATAGTAGGTTATATGTATATTATTATATAGTATAAATGATTAAGTAAATAACTTTTTGGATTAAACTTATACACATATGTATATTATGGTAAAAGTATGAATACCGGTAAAACCTAGAATATACAAAATAATTTGGTCAAACCCTGAATGATTATTGATTTTGTAGTTCAGGAACTTTTACAAATGAGATTTGTTAAATCATCAAAGGACAAACAACTAGAGTCCGAATTTTTTTACCAATTATTACGTGATATTTTTTCCCTTGCTTTATACTTGCTTACAAAACAATGATTATTATTTAAGTATATAATGTACTATAATTGCTACTACCTACTAGTATATTAGATATATTATACATACACATTTATATTATTACTAGCTGTCAACCGCGTACGTGTGATCCACCCCCGTGGATAATTGCTTTGCAAATTATGGGGTTTTTTCTTTGTCTTATAGTTATTTCGATCATAAAATGCTATAAAGCGTAATACCTTATACGTTATACCTACGCAAAAAAATAATAATTTAAGGTGTTTATAAATTATCATAAATATACTTATAGATAATAAAAATAATTTTTTTCTCACCATAATATCATTATATTCTTACAACCGGGAAAATGGGAAATATATTATATAATAATATTATAACGTCGTTAAATGAATAACTATAATAGGTGATGATTATTAAATAATAAAATCGGACATTGCGTATTGTAGGTTTTCTCATCATACAACCAATCAGCGAGCTATTGACTTACTATACTACTTTTCCATAGATTATTTTTATTATTATTGGATATGTTTTAACCTACTCGTATCTTAACTATTCGAGTCTCAAGATTAAGTTCGTCAGTCGTAGTTAGAACGCAGTGATCTCTACTTCAAACCCCGCAGGACCGTTCAAAGTACAGAGCCGTTGTCACATCTCATATACGTCGACAATAATAATCGATTCGTCTTCACTTCTATATACACATTCTCAGATGGGTCGTGGGTGTTTACTTAACTAAACTCTTTAATTTTAATATATTATAATATATATATAATACCTATACATATACGTCGAAATTCAAACTTAACAGGAGAGATATAAAACTTATTTTGTGTAACTTGTTCCCATTTAGAAATAAATGAAACAAAGATACACATACTATTATTATAGGAACACGTAGATATACTTCGTTTTCACACCAAATAGTGTGTTTAGATAAAAATAACATATTCTGTTACGTTGAACGGTGTGGATTTGTATGCGTGACAAAAAATCGGGACTTGCTCTTATAATATAGATTTATTATTAATTATTATTATGAATTATTATACTGCGATCGATTTTGGAAATTTTCATTTAAATATGCAACTTAAAAAATACGAGTTTACGAACTTTAAAATGGTATTGTCGCTGCAAAATATAAATTATAATTAAAAATCCTTATAGATATAAAATAACTAGTGAAAAATATTATGTATTATTGAATATTTGAATGAAATCAAAACATCGAAATCTGTCAATGTCAAAAAATCAATTAAGTATCGACTATTTGAATAAATAATTAATATTTTTTCAGTAATATCTAATAATAACTTAAATTTGTTGTCACAATTATATGAAAAAAATGCATGTATAGGAAAAAGTATAAAAAAATCATATATTGGGTAATTTTTTTATATTTATCAAAATGTTCCTATAATTAACTCCCTCCTGCTTTTTAAAAAAAAAACTGACTGAGCTAAATTTAATTTTTGATTTTTTTTTACAGGAACTGTTAAGGAATTCCTATTTGTTAAATCATTTTAGACGGGAGCAGTTTGAAAATAAGCAAACAATAGACGGGAATCGTTTGGACTCCACCGAATCCAAACTATAAAAATCATTTGGGGTTTGACCAACATATTTTCAATTTTGTGTATCGAATACACTGTATCCTAGTTGTTACTTAAATTAATGGGTAAAACCTAAGATATTTTACTGATATTCATATAAATATTTAATATAATACATAACATAAATAATATAATATATTATATATTATGAAAAACAATAACACCTAGTCTGTACCTGTAAGTGTTTTTCATGTGTGCGCATACAACATTGAAATGTTTGCTCAACATGCGGTAATTGAACGAACATCAAAGAAAATGTTTGACTACGTTGTCTTTAGTGTGGACTCATCAACCAATTTAAAAATGGGAAATCTTTTGTGTAAATTAAAGTTGAACAAGCACTGTTGTCGAATATTTCAAAGCACAGTAGCACTAGTCGTCGAGTTAAGTAAATTCTATACGTTCTTACCAATTATATAAATTCTGTTCGTTGTAAATTAATGAAACGTATATATGTGTACATATATTTATTCACATAATCAAACGCGCAGTAGGTATTTAGGTACTGCGGACTAAAGAATTGAGACTGACGATGCCTTTTAATATAACATGCAATTCAAACATCTACTTTTTATACAAACTTTCAGACAACGTGGTACTGTGGTAGCCGTTAGGGACGCCTTTATAAACTATAGACAAATAGTTAACGCGCGGACGAGGTTTGAAATCGCTGCGAATTTTGTTCTCTAGATGCTATACCTAGAACATAAAACTTACACACTATATATAATATTTTACGCGGTTAAAATTGCGCCAAATCATCATTACCTCATGCGAACATTCGCTCAGCGTGAATAGACTCAGTCAAAACAACGTGTTTAATTTTAGCTATCTTTGGCGAACGTTCGCCGTGAATTTATTATAATTGCGTCCTCGCGCGAACTATTCGCATAGTGTGTAAGGAGCCTCTATTGTACGTGTACTAATACAAAGGGAATTATTGTTGTATTATATGAAAAATAGTCAAACTACGCAGTACACTTAGTAAATTTTTTGTTGATCGTGTATTTATCGCGGAAATAGGAATTTATATGTAAATATGTGTCTTTTCGGATTGAATGCAGAGTAACAGACTCGTTGCAGAACTCTTTTTTATCGGATACAGTTCTAGACAGAATGGAAAAATATAGTCTTTTATATCACTTTAAATTTCTAACTATGGATTTTTATAATGACTGGGTAGAATTTCATACAAAGTTAATCAAGTCGATCGACATATATTTAGGATTAGTAAAGTGTTATACTAGTGTGCATTGCGTACGTCTCAACTGACTTGGCCCAAATTCGTTTTTATGTTTTTTTTTTATATATTTATCAACAAATAAAGTAAATTATGTTTATTTGGCGTTGTGGATAAAATAAATCACCTTCAATGACCAATTGTTTAAGTTTCAATTCAATTTTTATTTAGTAGAATAACATGAGCTGCAACGGGTTCATCATTTATATACCTATTCGTTATTAGGCATTTTGAATAGTGCTTTAAACTTAATGAGACCAAATCTATTTAAATAACCTTATCATCATTAAGACAAAAATATCTACTTAACTGTCCTAACTTGACCTGACTCCTTCCTTCCCCGTTTAAAGTATGGACACTTATTATCGTATATTTTTATTTCAATGTTAATAAATTATGACACTGTGTTTGTGTTGGTGTTGTATATATTAATATAATGAGTACAAAATATTTCAACGTATTATGTCAATTTTATATAATAAAAATGATTGTGCCCATATAGCTATAGGTTTATTAAATTAACCTAAATTTTATTATTATTTTTTTAAAGTTTTAAAATTTTAATAATTTTAATTCTAAATTTTAGAATTAGAATTTTGTATTATAAATTTTTAATTAATAAAATAAAAGAACATAGCGATAGTGCGTCTCATTAGTTTATTAATAAGGAAACATTTTAACATTAAACCATTTGAATATTTTCGTATTTATTACAAGTAATATGACTACCTAGTAAATAGAACATTTATAATTTAATATTTGTATAGTATTCACCTAATTCTAATGTATGCGTTTATTATTAATTGAGTCTATAATTAAATCATAATAAGAAAGTGATTACTGATGACTAATTAGGTGATTTTATTTTTAATAAAAATGAAACATCTAAATAGCATATATATATTTCAAGGGTCAAAAGAAATAAAAATATCTATGCATTGATAATAATCCAAACGGAGCGCAGATGCAAATTATCAGGCTTGATTCTTTAATCAAGCTTCCAAAACTAGAAATTATTAGTTGCTAAATATGTTATACACTGTAAAAATTTATAGTACCTATACTACTAAGTTATTAACTAATTGTTTACTTATTGTTAATATATTCCGTATACTTATTTTAAAGAGTTTAATGTTATCTGTTTAATAATAAAAAAAATGATAATGATGTACTTGTTATTTGGTGTTGTTCGTATGAATACATAATTAAAATAGGTTATACACTTATACACTTTTACTGTTATACCAATATACCATTGATTAAATATAAAACAATGGATATTATGATTTTACAAAACATTATAACAGAAGGTATTTAAATAATTAAATAATAAAAATAATAATTAAATATTTTGATATACAAATGAATAATTAAAGAAGATAAGTTTGTTATATGATACATCCAAAAACTAATTTTTTGTAGGGGTGAGTAATTTTTTAAAATATAAGATCGAGAAAAATAAACTAACCATTCATTTCAGTTTTCAATTCTGAATTGGAAGAGTTAGTGATATAGTCATCAATAGTATACCAAGTATAGTCAAAAACTGACAAATATACGAGTACCTTGTAACTATCAAGATCAACTGAGCCAATAATACAATGTTCTTTTGAACAGTCAACAATATGTTTGAATTATTTTGCATTACAATAGTACAATAGTCCATAACTCATAATTTTATTTTATTTATTAAAATAATTACTAGTATATTATAAAAGTGTCAACTAGATATTAAGAAGACGCTACACCCGCATGTGTTGTCATCGTTTGTAGACGATATCTTTCGATATCTGTGGATGGGGTTTTTTCAATTTTTTGTTCTAGTTTAAATTTAAATTTTTTTATTTAGCTCGAAAATGTAGATATTTAAAAAATAATTTCTAAGCATAGATTATGTTCTTATCTTTAACTTTGATAATAGCCAAAAGGTTAATTCTCTCTAATTTTAAAACTAATAACACAAAATAGGTTTTATTGAACACAGATTAGCCACATGTTTATTTATAAAATGGCTGCATATGCGGGTGTAGCGTCATCTTAATTAAAATATTATTCATAATTCGTAGGAAGAACAATACCGTCAATACCACAACTTCTTTATCTAAGGGTTATAATATTATTTAATAATTAGAGTTAGGTACTATTTAAGTGTGTTAAAAAAAAAATATAGGGTATTTCAAGTGGATAACCTATTAACCTAATTTACGCTGGCAAATAGAATCATAGAAGATATATTATATTTCCTGTATTTTAAATATTCTCAAGATAGTTTAGTTCAATATTTTGTTTTTATTGTACCTACTTACTATAGGTATTATTGTGTTATTATTTGTTTAATTGTAGACCAGTACTATATAACACATGGTTAAAGCATTTGAAATTTTCTATTAATATATTTTCGTTTATTTTAAATGCTACAAATTTGGACAAAGATAAATATTCACTTATACCTAAGTATTTAAGTGGACAATTTTATCTATTTAATTAAACATTTGTATGTACTTAAAAGCAATATTTTATCCATTACTTTATAGTCTATATTATTTACTTAAGCCAGCATAGGTACATACAATTGATAAGCGTTGAAAAAAAACTCAGTAATCTTTATACTGAATAATGAATAGAGAATTTAGAATACTTTAGTAGTTAATATATTGAACAAAGTCCTCCAGAAAATTTATTATTTATAACCTGTTATAACATGTATGAAGTATACTATAACTATTAATACAAACTGACAATCGAGTCAATTAAGACAAATAAATTAATCGTATATCTATATTATGTTTGAAAATCAAATTATAATTTATTATATTTGATTCAGCTGCTGCTGTGCTGATTAGGTAGCGATTTATCAATTAAAACTCGTTAGGTTATATACTCATATGTGTATATTGTAAATAAATATATTTATGTATGAATACATGGATATTTTAGTATTAAAAATGAATAATAAATTAATTGTTTGTAATTATAATCAATATAGTATTTAATTATTTTAATTATCTAAAGTATCTTTACAAGTACGTTAACTATTAATCATAATTTATAACTTTATAAGTAATATAAGACTTGAAACATATATCTATATTATATTATTATATGATATAATTTATTGTTATCTAAAATATTATGGTCATTACTCACTATAAATTATAATTGAATATTTAGTGTTAACTGAATACAATTAAATGTTTAGCAAATAATGTATAATTTTAGTAAACCATATACATTGGAGTGTAATATTATTATAATAAAAACTTTTCTTTTTTTAAAAAAAATTTTAATATAATATTAAGACTCAACAAACCTAAAATAAGTTAACTTAGAAGCTGGGTCAGATAATACTCTTAGTTTAAAATTCTATAAATTACTATTTAAACTAAAGACATTTTAATATTAAAAATACACAGCATCCGCTTTATATGTTATCTCCGTCTTATAATGTACACGATATAAATGAGACATCATATTAAATGTGTGTTCAGAAGTTCTAATTTTATGTAATAATTTTTTATACTTGTAATAGGGAGAATCGACAAATTATTATCATTTATCACAATTAAAAATATTATGAAAATTATCTGTGCTTTATCATCGGGTTTTACGATATTTAAATTTTTAAGCAAGTCAATGCATGCATAATATATTACAATTTAAAAATGTTTATAACACAGTTAAAAACTGAAGTATCATAAAAAAACCACTAGAATACACAGACTATCTTCATCTTATCTACTTTTAATAGTTTTATAATATGTCAATTCACTCTATTGTTAAATCATATTAGGTACATAAAATTGGACTGTTGCAGAACACACATTTTCTATGTTGTACGTTCATAAGAGTGTAAGACAATGACAACTCATCCAGTGGGGCATTCTTTCAATAATATACAACATGGATATGAACGCAGGTGTTGGTTATTATGGACTTGTTAGTAGTAAGTTAGTAAGTTGTGGTAATGTGATTAGATAACTGATTTCATTTACTATATTAGGAATTGGAAGATATACAGAGTGATTCACCAAGCATACTCACTGCTCATTTTTTCACATGTTAGTAAATTTTGATCTTTGAAATTACACTTAGGTAAAGACCATTTTTCCAAATATTAAGATTTTTTTGTAATAGGTATTTAAGGAGAGTTATGTGACAATAAAAGCTTCTGTAGTTCTGTTTTTCAAATGAATGAGTTCGTCCTTTTTATTGTAAATTATTTAATGTATAATTTTTTTGAAGATTTTGATTTACTTAATTCAAAATTCAAATGAGTAGTTTTTTTGTTGTTAAAATATTTAAGGGAAATATAAAATATTTGTAAATATTTGATCTATTGTTTATTATACTTGAACAATTTTTATTAATTATAAATGTTGATGAATATTAATATTAATTTATAAAGATTTAAAATGTTCATAGTTCATACCCAATTTTCATATTTTTCAAACCCATTTTGAATTTACATTATTCTTATTAAACCCAGTTAAATGACTCAACAAGTATACTATTAGAATTGTGATTTTGATACATCAAAGGGGGGTTCTCAATTGAAAAACAGAAGTTTGCATCTCCGCAGTTTGCATACTATCCTTCAATTCTCGAGTAGTAAAAAAATCTTAAGAGTTTGAAAATATAGCCTTTTTAAGTACCTATATATTTAAAAATTCTAAAAATCAGATTTTGAATTACTGTATTATGGAAAAAAAAATAGGCCCAAGTTTGGTGAATATCCCTGTATATAATATATTGCTAAACATTGCGATTTACAAATTATTCATCTACAATATGAATAATTTGATATCCCTCTTTTACATTATATGGGACTTATCGGTTCGAATTCGATTTATAGATAATATATTTAATAATATATAATAAAGATTAGCGCTTAATGATTTGAAGTGCTATATAGATTTTAAGATGGACATTTTATAGGTACTTAAGTGGCGACGATAAAACTCGGTCAGACCATATCGTTTGACGTGTGCTAAGAAACGTATAATGCTGATAAGCATGTCGGTTGTTTTTCTACCGACGGTCGGGTGGGATTGAAATGCTCTTCAACTGTTGCATAATGTTGACTTGAACTGCTGTCGCAAATATAAGGCGGCTGCGATAATAAGAAACAGTTCACAATACTATAAAATTAGTAAGTACTTATGTTCAACTAGCTATACTAGCTAGTGATAACTTATATAGGTAGTACTGCAGTAGTCATCTATATATATTAGAAGAGATGGTACCTACGACGCCGGGCCACAAATACAAATAAAATAAAATATAGCGTTTGGTACAGCAACTCAGGGCACAACCTCGAGTGGTTTTTCGTTAAATTTCATATTTTATTCAATAAATATTACACAATATACACAATATGTTTCGGACGTAAACGATCAATAAAAACACTAATACAAGTGATACACTGGTTTCACTAATAAATCGTTTGACGCATGCTAAACAACAATCTAGGTATTAGACATTATATACTATAGTATAATATTATGGCCTAATATATTATTGAACATTGCCATTGATAATTATAGTGGTTTTTTAACATTAAGGTAAACAATATTATATTATAAAATTATATTTTCAACAATAAATTTAAAATCGAAAAAAACATTTTGATAATTTTATTTTGTTTAGAAAATTTAAAATAACTATTCCACGAAAAATTTCAAATATCTAAATTGATTTCATTTTTGAATTACAACATAAAATTTCGATTTTATATTAAAATATCAATTGACTATAAATAGCTCAAAAATGGCAGAATATTTTGAAAATTAGACCATATATTATAGATAACGTTAATATAAACATTTTGTAAAAATGTATTTAAAGTATTTAGAGTGATTTGTTTTTGAGTTACGACTACATAAATATATGTATAGATTTTTTTCAAAAACTGGTTTTTCGTGAAAATTCCCGTTTTTCCGTCATTTTTTTTTGTTTTTCTCATTTTTTTTTTGAAAAATACTGAAAACTTCTTACTTTTGATCTATATAATGCACAAGTCTATTCACTTTGCCATCGGAAACCACCCCTGAAGTTTAAAATTGAAGCATTATTTTGACAAGTTATGGTGTACACAGACACACAAAAAAAAAACACGCACATCATTGTAAAATCAATACATTCATCACTTCGTTCAGAATCACAAAAAAATATCATGAAAATATATACTTGGTAATATAAGCTGATAGACCGTTTCCGCCCAGAAACGTTTTTTGTATGCCCATCAATTTGGCACCAGAATTTAATGCTACCGCGACTTCAAATCGTACATCATTTTGCTACGCTATTTTTTAAAATTTGCTACCTTCTGGTTTTTCCTAAATTCTGGAAAATAGAAAATTTCTTAGTACCAGAATTTTGACTAAATACCTCGAAATCAATAACAAACTTTTTTGTAATGATGGCTATAACAACTAATATAACTTATAGCCACTGAACTTTATTCGATTTTGTGCTTATAATATTTATATCCCTCACTTAATTTTTATGAACTGTTTCTCTTCAGTTTTGATTATTTGATTATTGTATTTGTTATTAGTAGAATATAAAAGCTTTTTAGAAACTATTTTATTCGGCTGCACAAACAATCGATGGCTGTTATTAGTAACAATAAATACAATGACCACCATATTCTGTTGACGCGTTTATACTTGTGGGTAACTCCAGGGTAAATGCCAAATGTATCATTTATTCACTGATAATGATTAATAGTTTTAAATATGTCTGGTAGAATTATAGATAGATATTAAAGACGTGCATTACAATCTACAATATTATTATTTTTTATGGTTTATATAAGTACACAGTTATGTTATTATTATTTCAGTTATTACTTATTATCAGTGTTGGGTCTGTGTAACTTATAAAATTCTAGCCACTCAAAAAATTGACCCTAGTTGCACCTATGTTCTCAACCAAGACAATCCCACACCACCACAATATAAAGATATTTCTTTATCAATAACGCAAGGCACATTCCTAATTTACTTGACGTTGACAATCTTATGAACGAAACAGAATTGTAAAACAGTTCTAAGGAAAGGTAATTCTGCACAGAAACCTAGTTTAGACTAGCTCAACAATATTTGTAGGTGATGCTACATTATAATATGATAATAAACAATATGTATATTTAGTAAATGCATATAAATAAATAAAAATAGTACCTATTCACTGAATATTATTTTTATAGAAGCATATATTACAAATTTGCATTACAATAAACTTTCTATTAAATTAATATTATAAGGATTTCAGGAGACAAGTCTGCCTGAGTTCTACATATTATGTATTTTATAAATAATAGTGAATGGTGTAAAACTGGAATTATCTTCTTATGCTGACAAAATACTAAGCTGTTTGTCAAACATTAAAGATGTTTCTCGTCTGTATGCTATTTTTATTGCATTTAAATAAAAAAAATACCTAACTTGCATTTTTTTTTGTATAAAATAGATAGTGAATATATATTTTCGTTTTTAAAATCAAATAGTAGGCCAATTCGGCACATTTTTTGAACTGGTTGAGCCACAAAAATAATTTATAAATTTAACGAAAACATTTTTTTTCTTACAAATTTATAGTTAATAGTTAAACAAATAAAATATTAAATATATGACAACCAAAATTCTAAATTGTATATCGTTAGGAAATTTATATTAATTCTTTAATGGATATTTAAGTATTGCTCCCAATACACTTAAGTACTTAACAATAATATTATTGTATTATAATTTATGTTATACTTAGAATTTAGAAATCATAATAGTGATCGTAGACCCGCCTCATAAACGATATTTATTTTTATCTAAATTTACCAAAACATTAATATTGTACCATAATATAAAGTGGTCATTTTACTCTTTTTAATTTTAATATTTAAATGTAAAAAAAATTTAAAAAAATGTAAATATCAACAAATAATTAAATTATTGGAAATCAAAAACTTTTAAATGCCACACATTTTTTTATACTCCATTGTTTTACTACTCGTATACTAACAATTTCAAAAGTCAGTAGGTATTTGAACTTAAGTAAGGCCAGGCCAGCTATTTCTACCGGATTATCCTATTTACGCGTATTACTAACATATTATAATATAGTATAGCGTATACCTACGTATAAAAAAATGGGAATAACACTTCATTTTATATTTATTATTTATATACATTAATACTTGATCAATATTATCAATCCTCTGTAATAATCGCTTTAGAAACGTATGAACACTAAATGACATGAGTATTCACACGTACGCCGCATAATACTATATCCAGGACCTATTGTTATTTGTTAGTCCCGTGTTGATTAGTTGAAAGATATATAATATTATAATATGATTTTTTTATAAGAACATAAGTATTCGGACTCGGTGCTGTAATTATTATTAATTGTATATTCATCATAATATATAAATATAATTCGTTTTTACCATTTGTGTACTTTTGAATAAATTTTAAATTTATGTAAATACGAGTACACGCATCTAAAAAATATATTAAAATATTCCTAAAAAAATGTTTTGTAGTAAATAAACTTATAAACATAATTATTGTTAAAATCTCATAAAAACAGTGGCGTATTTATGGGAGAAAGGGGGGTGAGAGGGGAAATTGCCCTGGGCAGCACTTGTTTGAGAGGCAGTAAATGTAACTGGAAGGTTTTATTTTTAAACTGATTTAAACAATTGTAAAAAAAAAATGTGTACCCAGGGTAGCAAAATCCTAAATACGCCTCTTCATACAAAACAGTAAAAATTTATTTCCAATACTTTATTTCTATGTTATATTTACCAATTGTTTACCAATTGTTATATATCTTAGAATTTAGATCTATGCTATAATGGAGTTTTTCGAGTAATAGCAGTTAGATCTTAGATATTTATTTTTTGTACAATTACGATATCTATAAAACATAATATTATATAGAATGGCAGGATGTACTTTTCGACTCACCTCGCACAATTATTATATACTTTATAATATAATAGATTGAAACATTTCAAAATAACTTGAATTATTATTTTTATTTCACAATGATTTTTCAATTTTTTTAAAAAAAATTCTGATAAAATGTTTATGCGTCATCAACAATTTTAAAAATGTAATACAATTTCCTTCATAAATTTACTTACAGCATTATAAAAATGTCAAAAACTAAGCCACCTTTTTTTATAATTTGTATAAATTTACGAAAATTGAAAATTATTTGTGCTTAAATATGTATTAAATTTTAAGAGATAAATGTTTAAATACGTTTTTTAATCTAAGATTTAGTTGGACTGTAATCGTTTTAAATATTATTTTAAGTACAGGTTTAAGGTTTAATCATTCTATTGTTCTAATATTTGGTACCATAATAATACTTAATATTTATATTATACTTATTACGGTATAGCTAAGTAATAGCTGGTATATTATATTAAATATTATGCAAATATAAATTCTAACTATAGACACTTAAAATTAAGCGATTTATCTTAAGGGAACAAATGAGTACAGTTTGTTTTGACTATCATTATTATCATTAGATATATAATGATAAATATTAAATACCTATTTTCTTTTGTTTGAACTTTAAATACGAGACTTATACCTATATGCCTATTTAAATACTTAACCAACAATGTATAAGACATATGAACTAAAAATTTCTAATCCGGATTAAACCATATATTCGATATCTATTGGTAATCAATAATTATACCTATATTATGACGTTACCTACATATAATGTACAGACTATATAGTATAATTAAGATTAAGTATATACATATATATTATTAACATAGGGGAAAATAAATCCTCCTAAAAAAATAGGATTGAACTAAACCATTACAGAAAAACAAGTGTTATCTCTATCAAGTGTTTTTGTCACAATGTCACAATATAACTAACCAAATTATACTTAAGTTAGGTATATAATATATATAGTCTTGGACTGTCATCCTAATTGTAACTTGATAACTATTAACTATTATATATTATATACAATATTGTATCTATCTATTTGTTATTAGGAATTCCTTATTTATGAATTATGATTGAAAGGTAAAATACAATTTTTGAATGATTAAATCGAGAAAAAAACGTATTTTCAAATCCATCATTTTGCAGATATTATAGCTAGCGTTATAAATGTCTATTTGAACTCAAAATACATGACTAAAATAAATAAAGCTAAGTAAGATTTATTGTATTTTAACAAGTGATCCAAATAACAAATTACAAATTTGAAAATTATTATAGTGACAAATAAAACTAAAAATGTAGCACAACATTAAATCACCACAGTTAATATATAGGTAGTGATAAAATTAACATTAATATAATACATAAAATGTTGAACGAGTGAATGAAAAAAAAATAGGAACACAATAATTAATCAATAATATTATTTAGATGTATATGAAAAGTTTTACTGAATTATAAACAAATAAATCAACTTCAAAGGAACATAAAGACCTGCAGATTCGAACGTCGAGGGGCACATAAAAAGTATGATTAACTTTTGGGTTATACAACAAGGAATATGAATGTTTAGTCTAGCAAATAATTCAGGGTAAGTTAATCTCCCCATTTGTTAATTTTAAAATAGTACGCAAGTCTAGTGTTTCACGTCTTTTAAATATAACTTGAAATTTAACAACCACGGGATCGGCTATTATGATGAATGAGGGACATGCACCAAACCACATCTGAACTACTAAATCAATGAAAAACGGTTATAGACAGATTCAATGAAGTTTATTGCATTAAAATACTACTGTATGAGGTAACGTTAACCACACAAAAGTTAAATCAAATTAAAATACAAAATATAGGTAGCTTTATAATATATACTATCTTTTTATCTACTATGAGATTTTGCCGAGCTAATCCAACTTGAGAATAATTCTATTACAAAATTGCAGATATGCGTAATATTATCATATATTTTTAACACTTTAACTTTAAAAAACTCAAAATTTTATTTTGATGCATATCTAATAAATTAAATAAATGCATTCCTTCTATTATTTTTGTATAAACAATAAAGTTTGAACAGATTATGCTTTTATCACATATATTATCTATAAATGTGTATGAATTTACTTCCCTGCATCTCTTAGTATTATTTTACTAAAACAAAATATTTTTTTGAGTGAGAAAATGCATTTTAAATACAGAATAATTGAATAAATAATGAATATTATATATAATTTGATATATTTTTATACGATTTAGTATTATTTCTTATCAATTCAAATAATTTAATTAGATAATTATGCATAACGTGTAGTATTAATTATGCATTTTAAATGCTCCTATAAGTGTATTAAATTATTTTGTCGCTTATCTTCTCATAACTAAAACATAAAGCATGTATTAATACTATTTTATAAAAATATGAAAATTTACTTTAAGAAACAGTTTTGAAGCAAAAAGTGCTATGCACAGTTGCAAACAAAATAATTTTTGAAATTGAAATTTTTTATAATCAGTTAATAGGTACTGATTATGAAAAATTAAAATATGTATATTAAATTTTGTTTTGAATAATGTGTCTGAAAATGTCAAAGTACTTGTTTTTACTGTGTGTATCGTGTTCGAGTGTATAGAGTGTATGCAAATTATCAGTTACTTACAGAAACGGGGGGTTAAGGGTTTACCACCCACTATAAGAAAAATCATGTAACTATACAGATATCTTCTATGGGATATTAAATTTAAAATGTACATTTTATTAGTCTTTGATAATATATTTTCTTTATGTAGGTAATAATTAGATAGTTCTAAATTATAACAAAAATAATGTATTATTAATACATTTGAATAAATACCTATAGTAAGTATATACATATCCATACGGTGTGTAATGTGTATATGTGGGGAGACCCTCTATAAAGGGCTTTCGATAAAAATCTCGATGTCTTTTTTTAATATATAAATATAAATTAATAGTCATATAATGTTTAAAGACCATACAATTTATCGATAAATTTATAATAACGTACAATAGTCAATAGGTATTGCATATAGTACCAATAGTGCTTGTCTAATTGGTCTTATCGGCAGCATTTAATCAATAATACGTTTAGTAAATACCAAATAGTAATTTATTAGATTTATATATTATGTATTTACTAATTACCTACCTATTTAATATTTACCTATAAATTAATAACTATACATAATATTATTAAGTTTGTTTAAAGAAATTTTACTATCATTATGGTTGAGCGTTGAACAAATTATATTTCACTCAAATATACATTCTAATTTCTAGTTTCAAATTGTTAGGTAGGTAATTAGACATCATAATAGACTATAGTCCATAGTCTACACCTGATTTTTTACAGGGGCGGTTACACATTATGTTCAAGGGAGAGGCGAAAATAAAGTCAACTCACCCCCCAGAGCATTTTTTTTTTAATATAGTAGGTATATACCTACTTAATACTTATAATATAAAATATAGGTACATAATATGAATCATAGTTATAGTAATGTTTAAATGTTTATAATATTAATAATACACTATAGTATTAAAAAAAAGATATAAATGATGTACCATAAATTGTATTGACTTAATTATCTTATAATGATTGTAATAAAATCATATGCCTTTTTTTTTTGCTTGGCAAAGCGTATGATAATATTATTATCTATGTTAATATAAGAAGATATACTTGTTTTATAAATGCAGAGTAAAAAAATTTGCGCTCTTAAATTAAATTCCCGGTAACATAAAATAGCTCAGCTATGCGCCCCTGGTGTGTATCTACTGATTTCTATACCATGTTAATCAGTGTGTTTATCGTATAATATTATATTAATCACAGTTCATAGACAACAGAAAAAACCATGGACTAATATAGTATAGGTACTATTCGCGGTTAAAACGTAAATTATGATCAAGAGCCTAAGGGTGGAGGGGCGATCCACCATCGCCCCTCCGCCTAATAACCGCCACTGCGACCGATTATACTTCACACAATTTAAGAAGACGACTTGGCGCCGTCAGGCAACATCAGCTGTGTTTGTCACTCCCACCGAAAAGGTGTATGCTTGCCGTATAGTTAAACCATATTATATACCTCCGCCCACAAAATTGTCTTTTGAACTTGACATTTGAATATAGATTATAATGCTCACTATCGACCTAATTCTATTTTTAGGTCGTATTAACATTTGAAAATCTACCTATACTTTTAGAAATAATTAGAACCAGTTAGCGTTTGGAATCATCTTATTAAACCATCTGATACAACGATTTATTTAAGAACTTTATCGTATGTTTTCCACTATTTCACTATTGCCACTATTAATGTAATAGTGCATTAAGTGTGTTTATATAGCATCTAGATATATATAATATAAATGAGTGTGATTATCAGACTATAATTTTATAGTCCTACAGTTATCTTAGTCAAGTGTTAATTAATGTTCAAGTGTATAGTATTGTATGTATTACTACAGTATAATATGAATCTATTTACCATGCGTCTATACCTATCGACTATAATATTGTGTTAGGTAGTTAAAAATATTTAAATGTGTGCGTTGAAGCAAAATCGTTTTCTATGTAATCAAATATGTAATGACGTCGATTTCTTTTTTATATGAAAAACATGTACCGCCAATGTTTTAGAACGAAAGCTCTATAATAATTCTTAAAACTAAGACCTATTGTGTAATTTGTTACTTTATCATGTTTCAATATCAAATTCATTTAAATTATATATTACATATATTACATATATTTTAGTTTTAGTTTTTTAGATTATTTTATATTATGTTTCTGTATTTTGTATGTTAAGAACAAAGACTTGTCTCATAAAATGTTAAAAAAAAAAAAAATAGAATAGTGAATAGGTGAATTTAAGACACTTTAATCAACCTAAGTGTTTGGTTAAACATATCTTATAGGTAGGTAGATACCTACCTACTTTAAAAATCTCAAAATATACAGATTTAAAATAATATGTTCATCAATAAATAGTTATAGGTAGATAAATATTACTTCAAATTGTAATTATATAACATTTTATAAAATTACAAAATTAGAATAAGAATATAAGATTTATGAAAAGGTATATAACTATAGTAATTACTAAATAAACAACAAATACAAAAAATGTCTAGAGATAGAATTAAAATACAATTTTGGTAATTTATTTGTGAGATCACAAAACACATTTCTGACTATATATTTTAGCATAGTATTATAAATTACAACAAAATAGATAGGTAAGTACTAAAAACATGCCAAATAATCATAACAGACATCATTGACGAGATATAATTAGTATATACTATAGGTATGTAGGTATAGTTTATTTTGTCAAAAAGTTTGGTAGATACTTTTTGATACTTGTAATGCTGTTAATAATTTGTAATAATGTATGATATATTATTGCCTTATGCCTAGTAAAAATGTTTAAACATTGTTCGTTGTTTTTTCACAAGATGGTAGTTAACTTAAAATCCCTAATCTATTATTCTTTTCATAACAACCAGATAATTTTTATTATACTTTTTTATGTAGGTAAACATATTACTGCATATTACTATCTACGAATTATAAAGCAGTAATCGGATTTTTTGTTTTCCAAGTGTATTTTAGTTTAAATATTTAGTTTGAAGTGTTTTGGTCTAAGCTGGAACACTTCAGAGATAACAATATAATAATATATAACGGTCAGATCAATAACTGACGTATTCTCTCAAAAATATAGGTACTTATAATAAGCTCATTAATTTATAAGCGTTGTTGTAAGATTGAAAAGCAATAAAATTGTTACATAATGTTAATCCAATACATTGCGAATAAAGCGGTCAAGATAATAGGGCATACCCTGGATTTATACCAAGATTAATTCAAGTTTGTCTTATCTGAATACATCAATAATTTGTACATATCTAAAATTAAAAAAAAATAAAGATATCCAAATAAAATAGTAGGTACCCTGAAGTATACTTGTGGTAATATATGCTAGGGATGGTAAAAATATAATCACTGATTGGATGTATTCAAGTGTGGCAAAATGATGAAAAAGTAGAAATTTTAAAGGGTGAAATGGATGATAAAAAAACTAAAATACTCTAAAACTCAAGAAAATAAAAAGTAACTATATGTTAAGTATAAAAATTAATTGGATAGGTTATTACATAAACTTAGGTCTAATGTAAAAAAAGTACAAGGCTATATATTTTAGTATATGAATGATTATGTTTATAATAAATATTTGTGTTTGTTGTGAAGTCAACAAGTTACCATTTAAGAATAAACTATTTAAAAAGAAACATACAATTTATATAATCATAACTATGAAACTAAATAAATTATGATTTGGATGTACTTGAAATGTATTGGGTGGGGAAATCATTATGAAATGCTGTGGAATATTTTATGTGGATCCCAATAATATTCCTGTTAGAATAAACACTTGTCTTTGAAAACTGTATAAATATTATTTTATACTCCTGTCCCATAATTTCCTTCGAGTGTGTTCGCATAATATTAAGAAATAGCTTATCTTATCTGTAATAAGCGTTATATAGTATCATATATCTATTATTTTTGGTGAACAAAACTATAATTGTTGTTATACTATTATTATATAATTTACATCATATTTCGTTTTGTTATATTTATTATCTTGTGTATGGGTATATAAAAACAGATGATTTAATTATTATGACTATTTAGCATATTGTATTTTCATCATAATATATCTTAACAGTAAAAAAGTATTTATATTTATGTAACTATTATTGCTACTTATTATTTATCACTATTCTTAAGGTTCAATCCTTATTTAAATTTAACTTTTCATTTCATATACAATATACAATAATGTTTCATAATACTATTAATACTTAGTCTTAAAATAGATAAAAAAATAAAAACAACAACAATTTATAAATTTAATTATGATTATATACTCTTATTGTTCAGTTTCCACTTGGTAAAATGGTGTTTTTTTCAATAGTTCAGATGTATAAATAGCAGCCTAGAACAATAATAAAGTTGATTTAAAAAACACTTAATATAAAGAGCTAATGTACAATATGTAAGAAACTGAAATAAAAATTTAATTACTTCTACTTTTGCAAGCATAATATATTAATAAAATTATTGTTAGTAGATTATATATTTTTGAAATTAAACAAGAATATTATATGTACAATAAAAATAAAAACAATATTGAAATTGTAACTTATTTACGTGTATTTTAATTATTAATTAATTTAATTAAATATTAAAATTAATAATAATTAATATTTAATTATAATTATTTAGGGTAAGTAAATAAATTTTTTTTCCTATAGCTGCTTTGCGTTTCTTTACTTAGAATTTATTGAAATTTATCATTAAATACAGGATAAAAATATTATATCAGATTATAAAACATAAATATTAAATAACAAAAATATAAATTCATATTATAATCTCATAGAAAATCTATTTGATGTTAATTTATTTTTAGTTATTTACATTTTCTTTAATAAATTATGCAAAACTTAGTTTTAAATAATTCAATAATAATTTTAATTATGTACACATATAATTTCTTATTTTTAATTTAAAAAATCATTAAAATACATTTTAAATATAAATAAATAATAATTTAAATTTCTATGTACCTGAACAACATTAGGACATGAATCATTTTTTAAAAATTCAATATCGTTGGTGAGGGTTTGATGCCAAATTTCTGAAAGACAATTAGGATTCAGTCTAGTCATATGTAATAAAAGGACACATGTTCTTTCTCTCATGGACGGATCGTCATTATTTCTAAGCAATTTATGTAGCTCAACATTTGAAATCCTACCTGAAAAGTGATTAATTGATATTATATGAAAACATAGTAATATACTTTTAAATAAATATAGAAAAATAATTACTGTACCTTCTAAATGCTTGCCAAAAACTATATCTTGCACTAAACTAATGTTGCATGGCAAATACAATAAAATTAATATTAATACGGCAAGTGTATTAGTAACCAAATGTGTATTACCATGACTCAATGATAAACATTTTTGTAATAGTGGTAGAATTTTCAAAAAATAGATACTCTCAGTAAATTGCTTAAGACACTCAATAGGTTTATCTAAGCATAATCCTTCTATTAATAGCAGCACCGATTCTAAACTATCTAATTCTTGAATGCCGATAACATCTGGTGGTACAGGTGATACACAATTACGAGCAGGAGATTTGAAAGCATTAGAAAAAGCTTGCATTAAACATGGTATGACTTTAGTTTCAATATAAATCTACAACAAACATAAAATATTAATTATACAAAAATAAATAAAATGTAATAACTATAAATACTTGAGTTATTAAGTCTTTCTCAGTTTGTTGAACATTTGGAGTAACAAAAGGTATTGCCAGAACAGTAACAACATAGTGTAATAATTTGGAAGATATGGCACCACTTTTTAAAGGAGACAACACTACTAAAATAAAACTTTTTTGAGTCATAGATGTTATATTTCCAGAAACGACCTTAAAAATGAATTACATTGTATTAACTATGTAATATTATACACAGATCACAAAATAAAATACAGACAATTTATAACTTAAAATATTAAAAGAATAGGAATAAAATAATAAATAAAATTTACTTCAGAAGCACTTTGCCGTAGAAATACTATCCATTCTTCACTCATAAAATCATTACCAGATTTTGTATTATTGGTTGAAGAGTTAGTTTTATCACAACCTACATCTAACTCTTGACAAGTTTCAGAACACCAACCAGATTGACTTGACCGCAAGTCCTCTTCAGTTCTATAAAAAAATATCAGTATGTTAATCCTAAAATTCTAGAATATTATTCTCTCATATATATTTAAGAAAAATAAATACGTTTCTTCTATAGATGTAATATCATGACTAGTTGAAGAATCTGAATGATCTTTATCTTCTTCTCCTTCTTCTTCTTCTTCTTCATCTTCTTCTTCTTCTTCTTCATCATCATCTTCTTCTGTGTCTTCATTTATTGTCAATGAGTTTAAGGGTGACACAATATCATCAAATTCTGTTGAGCCATCTATTTCCTCATTTTGATCCATATCCATCGTGTATACTTTGTTTTTTAAAAATTCATGTTCTAATAAGCCAGGCCATGTTAATCTTTGTAACGGATTTTTTTGTAACAACTGTTCTAAAAAGTTCTGACAAACAGCTGACACAGTATTTGGCCAAATTATTGGTTGATCTTTCATCATTTGAACTAAATGCATCAAACACTTTGTATCAAATGGAGGTTTTCCACAAAGTAAATGATATGCTATACACCCCAATGACCTAAATTAATAATTGATATAGGTATATAAACAATATTTTATTTTTAATAAATCATTGATTATACCATAAATCTGCATTATGATTGTATATTGGAGGTATAACAGGTGAATTTATTACTTCAGGAGCCATATAAAGAGGGGTTCCTTTGAGCGATGCTTGAGTTAATACTTGAGTACCAGTTAACATAAACCTGGCTAAACCAAAATCACATAATTTTGCAACATCATTGTGGTCTAATAATATATTTGGTGGTTTTAAATCCCTAAATATTAAAATTATTATTTATTTATTTATGAGAATTATTATAAAAAAAAAAAATTAATAAATTAGGTACCTGTGTAAAATATTTTTCTTGTGTAAATAGTGTAAAGCGGATACAAGATGACATATAATTCCCTGTGTTCTTTCTTCACTCAATATACCTTCAGTTTCTATGATTTCTTTAAGAGATCTAGGAACAAACTCCATGACCAAGGCAATCTATTATTAAAAAATAACTGAAATATTAACATCAATATTTAAACTGGTTGGATATTTAATTAATGATAGGGAGCTCACTCCAGCTATCAACATTTGTATGCCATCCATTTTAGAGTACTGTGTTGATGTGCGATTAATAAAGGTTTCATCTTAAACCAACACTATCTATCGTGTCAGCTGAAGACAAGAAATATTGTTTGTTATTTATGGTATTGAAACATAACTAACTAACAACATAATAACTTATTATGTTACCACTAGAGTCCATATTTATCATTAAAAATTTACCAATTTAAAAATATATTTTAAATTAAATATTGCAGGTGTTCATAAATATTTAAAAAATCAGTAAATCATTATGGTCCACATAAATTATATTAGTTAATGTATACATGTATACACTTTCATAGTTCCACGTGACAACATTAATTTACACCCACCACTTATAAAGCACATGTAGTTGCATTACTTAGTGTTCTGTTCTAGTGCCACAGGTAGATAGTTAAATAAACAAATAGAGCTAATATCTCACCCCATTTTCATTTCCAAATGACTCGATCATTTTGACAATGTTTGGATGGTGTAATTTCTGTTGAATTTCAACTTCTTGTTGTAATGTTTTTAATTTATCAAGCTAAGTCAAATAACACATTTAAAGATATTAAAAATAAAGAAATGAACAAACTAAGAATAAAACTAATGTAATTATACCTTGAAAATAAATTTGAAGGCAACTATTGTGTTTGTTTTTGTATGCAAAGCTTTGAAAACTTTTCCAAATGAACCTTCACCTATTTTATCCCTTAATTGATAGTTATGACAATGAGCCCAATAAGCAAGTCGCTCGTCAGGCATTATCATTGGATATTGTATTTCATCTCCTGTACAAATGGAAGACTCTCGTCGCCAAAAATTACCGTTCATATTGGTTGATAATCAAGAGTTTAATTCAATCATTAATCATTAGGTTTCATATTATAGGTTTTTTTTTAGAAAACCACTGTAAAAAGTACTGGAGACCCTCTCCATTCTAATAACTATAATCTTTTACATTTTGAGTGAATGTTAAAATAATTATTAATTATTATCATTATCGTTATATAAATATAAATTCAAATAAAATCAAGAATAAAAAATAAAAAATTAAAAAATTGAATACTTCAAAGTAAAAATATTTTTATTGTAAATTATCATTTGTTATAAAAATAAAACAAACAACTAAATTTTTTAATTGAAAATTAAACAAAATATTATCCAATATCATTTATCAGGTTATCATTAAATTATCATTGACGGTTTTTTACTTTGTTTTGTTATTGCCGTTTAGGACGTCCAGGTTAGCCGTTTAGAGCATAAAACATTTATTACATTATACTCGAATTTTCCAAATCAATATTATCAAATTTTGTATCGAATACCGATTTCAATTGTAAAACGCATTCACCAAACCAAGAGAACAATACGCTTTATAAACAACCTTTGTGCAGCCTTTAGAGTACCTAGTATTTTATATAGTGTACACATGTGTTAACGAGTAAATAAAATAAATGTTTGGTATTATTGGCTACACTGTTAAACATTCGTCTTGTTTATACGATTTATTAATTTGGGTCTAATGGTCTATCAAAATATAACAACTTACAACCATTTTAGCGAATGTTCGTTTTCTTAAATTGGTATTTTTGTTTGTAAGCTGATTTTGTAGAAATAGAAATAGATACAGTTTTTTATATTCATTTTTCACGCGAATCCGACTCCCGCAACCATTGTCGTCGTCCATTTTTATCCACATGGTCAATAATTATAGATATTTGTGGTCTTAATTCGGTGTTACAAAAAACAGAACGGTAGTATTCGGTTTCAACAACGCGAGATAATAATATGAAGTTCATAAAAGGAAAGAAACCCCAAAATGGCCAGGACCGTGGAGGGTAAATTAAATTTATTTGTGTAAAATATTTCTTGTCTTGTAAGTGAACTTACCTTTCAGTTTATATTATGTGATGATTAATAATTAAAAGAAATATGCATAATATTTAAATCAAAAATTTCTGAAATCCCAAATTGGTATTATATTTTTATAATTTTATTCCAGACGTTTTAGAGTTTTGCAATCGGGTCCTCGTAATCGTTTACGCGTAGCAGCAGCCAACAAAGCTACCAAGGTGAAGCGTTTAAGAGCCATTCAAAAGCAGTCTGCTAATGGTAAACATCACAATAAAAATATGATGTCAAAGAACAATACTAGAGTAGCAATGAATGTGGTTGATGCTCGTGTTAAACTCTTGCAAAAGGCTTTAGAAAAACCAACAGTGATGGTAGATGCTAGACAAAAGTTAACAAAACAAATAGATGCTCGTGAAAAAATCCGGGAACGTCGTTTACATTCAACATCATATGATGTAAGTAACTTTTAATAATCAACATTTATCATTGAAAAAAGTTGTAGTAAAATATAAAAAATAACTGCTTTTGAATAGTTTAAGACCATTATAATTAATCAATGTAATTATCTATACAATATTCAACAACAATCATAATTATTTGTGTTTAAATTTAAAACATCTTATAATTTACTTGAAGAACTTATTTCCAACACTAGTTTTTTAAAAAAAATTTTGTTATTTCTAGGCTTATAAGTTTCTTTTACATTTCTTTATATTTTGTGTTTTTAGATAATGTTTTCCTGATTATATTTATTTTATCAGTAGGTTTGTATAATGTATTTAATTGTTATTGGAATTCAAACTACTTGAACTACCATCTTTTTAAAATTAGAAAGTGTTTTTTAAAAATGAATGTTTATGATATCCCACAGAGGACATCTAATATTCTTGAATTACCCATGATAGTTGAGTTGGACTATCATAGACAATTTTTTTAGTCTGTTAAGATTAATAACCCAGCAGTTCTTAAACTTTTTTAGTTTATGCCACCCTAAGAAAAAATTTACCTGATGGATTGCACCTCCCATGAATAAGTAAATAATAAATTTACAGTATTTAAATGTACAAATATTTTTATTGTTATAATAAAATAAACCAACATTAAATACTATTAAATTTCTATTTAAAGTATTACAAAATTTTCAACTTTTATTAAAAAAAAAAAACAATAACTAATAATATAAATATTTAATCTAATGCAAACAATGTGATCAAATGCTAGCTGGATGTTGTAACTTTCTTAAAATTCCTGAACTAAATATATCTTACAATAAATCAGTAGGTATTCAAAATTATTGTTCATTTAAAATTATTATTTACCATGCAGCTTGCACCTCACAGTTTGGGAACCGCTGGTATACCTAACCCTTTGTCTTGGACTATGTTTCAGCTTAAAAAGAAGAATGAATTAATATTGGCAATCGAAATAAATATAATCATACATTGATTTTATGCTAAAGAAATTACATGTTCTTTTTAAATTTTGTATTTATACTCTTAAATAATTTATTCTATTAGTGGTGTTATAACTGATTGCTGTTAGATCTTCAATGTATTACAATATTATATATATTTTATGGTTTAAGAACTACTAGGTTCAGATTAATTGTTGCTTAATTTTATGTGACTAGTTCTATATTTTGTTGATAATAAATATTTTCATTGTTTTTCATAATAGCCAATACAAAATATGGGCACCTCAAGAGGCCATTCTAATAACTTAGGCCGTGTAAAAATTGATAGTCGTGGTATTCTTACTGTCAAATCGATTTTGGATGAAAGAGCTTCTTCACATCATTCTGGTTTTAGAGACAGAAGATCTGACAGACTGCCTTCTGTAAATAAAGGACATTTTGACGTCATAGAAAAAAGACGTAGTAGTAACACTTTCAATTCAGAACTTAATACATTTAGAAGTAATATTTTTATAGTTTTATATTCTTACCTTCTTTATTAATAAAAATGTATTTAATTATTGTAAGGTGACAGACCTATTGAAGACATTAGACCAGTAAGACGAGATATGAGAATACCAAGACGTCCAATACCAAACACACAGTCCATAAGACGACCATCTGAGCGTCCTACAAGACCAATGAGAGTTAATGATAAACCTTATAATAGACCTATGGCAATGGATTATGAGGATTCAATGGAATGGGAAGATACAAATAGATACTCTCCTGCACCAGTAAATAAAAATTATTTAACGTAAATTTATAATACAGTTAATTGTTTTTTAAATTTATTGTAGGTGATGAGACGAAATGTCGGAAACACAATGTTCAATCATGATGGATATCATGATGATTTATCAGATAGAAATTCAAGGTAAAATTATTACTTTGAAAGTAATCATATTAATCTCAGAACTACTGATATAAACTAATTAACAGTTTATCAGATTATTCTACAATTTGGTTATATAAAATCAATCAAATATAATATATTGTATAGTAATATATTTTCAATAATACCCATCAATACATAGCTCAAAAATATAATTATAGTTGTATATAATTGCTATTATAAATGTGGATTTGTATTGTTTACATAATAATGTAGGATCCATTTTTGTTCAAATGGGAGTTACGTCCGTATTATTTAACTTATTAATAAGAGTACATATTGTGAAAAGATCCTATATAAATATTTAGGTAGAGTATCAAGTAACAATATGATTTTTAATTATAATAATTATACCAAAATTGTTTTTATTGAACTGCTGGTATCTTGTAAATTGTAATGATTTTTTGCAGTTTTTTTTTAAGTAAAAACTACAAAAAATGTATAAAATAATTTCAATTTAATTTACCACCTAAAATACGCCAATCAAATCACTCTTTTTAATGAAAAAATTGATGAAAAATTTTTTTTTTTTCATTAAAATATCAGTAAATTAAGAAAATATACCTATACAAATATTTTTTGATAAGTTGTATAGTGTTAAATGTATTTTATTTGTAACTTAAACTTATAGTTGTTTTGGTTTTTAAGTGACAATAATAATCATAATATTGTTACCATAATGGCATAATAATACATTTTAGTATTTTATTAATATTATTCATAATTTTTTTTGTAGAAACCATAGAGGATTGAGTGAAACATTACGTTCAAGATTGGACTCACATCAAGTGGCCTTAGCAAAGCGTTCACGACCCATTGGTCATAAAATAATTATTTCTAACTTAGAACCATCTGTGACGTGTGAAGATATAAGAGTATGTACTTATATTTAAAATCATATCATATCATAATACATTAATCATTATATTTAACAAAATATTTATACCAGCATATTATTAGGTTTTTTTTTTTGTAGTAATTGTTATTACGTAATGATTTTATTCCAACTATTTTTGTAACATAAAACTATGATTAATTCATATACTATTTGTTTTATTAATTTAATAATTAATTTTTTATCTAGGAACTTTTTGCAGACATAGGAGATTTGTTAGAGTCTAAAGTTATTCGACCTGGTGTTGCTGAAGTTGTTTACAATCGTCGAGCTGATGCTATCCAAGCAGTAGATGTATATCACAACCGACAGTTGGATGGCAGGCCTATGAAATGTGACATGGTGAGGAATGCTGGTTCTAACAGTGGGCCAATATCTGTATCTGGGTAAATAATTAATATTAAAAAAATAATTTATTTTATTGTTACATTAAGGGGTTTATGTCATACTGTAGATCATTATTTAAAAGAAAAAAAGAATATTGACATTAAATTATATTTTTTTCTAGAACAAGTCGTAGAATGCCTACACGTGGTGCTGATTTGTATAAACCATCAGAGTATGTCACTTATGACATAGATGCCGTACATACTGCATTGTTTAATAAATAAGTATTTGTCTATCCCAACAATAATGTATGGAGTTTACTTGATTCATATTCCATATTTTCTGATCAACAATATTATAATTCACGTTTCCCGAAAATACTTATACATATTATATCTATTTTCGAATTATATACATTATAAATTAAATGTTAACTATTTAAACTTCAGCATAATATACAATGTTTTAATAAATTATGTTTTGGGGGTAATAAATACTTTTATTATTGACTATTGTAAGTATAAAAAACTATTGATTATCCAACAGTTAATTTGAGATACTTGAGGTATAGTAGATAAATAAATGTATTGTTTTTATTTTGAAATAATAAATGTACACTAATTGGTTTTTTTTAATTATGGCTGTAACACCTTAAGAGTAAATGTTAGCCATCACGGTATTGTAAAATGTTTATACATATACAAATATCAAGCTTATGGATTATTATTTAAGTTCAAATATTTATTTAATTTTTTCTATCTATTTACAATCTATAGGATTAAAGAAAAAATTAATTTTTTGATTTTTAAAAGTCAGTCGTATAATTTAGAATTAGACAAAAAGAATTCATGTTAAGCTAACATTTTTTGTGTAATAATATAATTAAATTGTTTGTAAAATAAATGTTTCTTATGTATTTTTATAAAAATATATATGTTTTAAGATAAATTTAACGAGTGAGTAATAAAATACTTTTATTTGATGAATCACATTTTTTTTTTTTAATGGTTTTGATATTTATATAAATTGATATATTTATTTATTTTAATTGTTTTAGCATTAAATTTAGTCATTCTGTGATTACATTGTTTGATTGTGTAATAGTATAATTTTGTTGCTCAGGCACATCCTAAACATATTTATTTCATCAGAAGTATTTAAGTGGTACACTTTTTCAACTTTAAGTAACAAACACAACTACTGTCCATACTAATTTAGCATTGTACTTAACAACTCAAATACCAATAATGACTTATTATAGACAATGCAATATGTATTAGAAAATATTTGTTTCTAGTGTTTATAGTTAAAATGGAGTAAGATACATTTATGATTCACAAAATACAGAACTTATAGAAATAATTTTATTTTGCATAAAACAGTATATTTTAGGGGTTAGAGAACATTTGAGGAAAAAAACTATTTTTTTTTGAAGAATAATATGTATTACATATTGTTTTTATTTTTATTGTGAGCCAACTTAATCAAATAAATTTAAACTGAATAATTAAAATTTTTTTTTGTTTTACAGAATATTAAATAAATATAAAAAAGAAAGAAAGAATATTTTGAATTTTTAAGGGCATATAATATCGTATATCTGATATTTTATAAGAATATTAAGATATTATATTGCATATTTTTAACACGTTGGCCGACGGTGGTCATTCAATGGGTATGTGTTATACGCTATGCATATTTTTCAATGTCTTCCAAATTGGTACATACCAAATATTTGAAAAAAAATTGTAATAATTCCCGCTACGCCACTGTCTTTATTTTAGTGCATAATTGTAGTGCCATAGAAAAGTTAATAATATAAAACCAAATTCATTTATGGCGGTCATATGGCGTGGTAGTAATGATGAATTATGAGTGCCGGCGGTCACGAATGTATAAAATTTAAGAATTACAGATGGCCGCCAGCTGTCATATGGCAGTCAATGTGTTAATGATATAAAAATATTATATTTTAAGGATTTTAAGAGAATATAAATCCGACCTCTTATTACCTACTGAATACTATAAGCATAGAAAACTTAGGAGGTTAATAAAAAGAGTGACTTAAATAAGAAACCTCTTATTAACAGTATTATATCAAGGACAATTTTTTTTTTTGTGTTTATACAAAATTGTATTTTAATAAAAATCTACCATAAGAATTAAGAAATAACCTAAAACCTAGTTAAATAAACATTAAAGATAGTAAAAATGTAATTATTGAATTGACAATACACAAAAATACATCTGTCTTAAAGAATTATATGGATATATAGTAACTAATAACAGTTAACTTATGATAATACATTGAATTTATTACTTTAAGTGTCAACCAGTACTTTTTTACCAAATTAATTATATAAATCCTGTTTAGCTTCATCTGACCACGGGGAGTGGTCATTTGGCGCCATGAAATTTATCGTTTTTGTATGAACAATATATCTGAGCTTCCTTCCTTAAGTTGATCTAGTATCAACTTTACGTTTCATTTTACTCCTCAGTTTTTGTAATTGTTACCATTGTCTAAAAATTGTTTTTTTATTTACATTATATGAGACTCATAAAGTCATAATTAAGTTACCTACCTATATTAATAACTTACTTTCCAAGTGAAGTTGAATCTGTCACATCAGCAGTTTTATTTTCAATATAGTCCCTAAGTAATTTGTGATAAAAATCATCATTGTCAAATATTTCCTGATCAACATCATTGTTTATTGATTCTGAAATACCAACAAAGCAATATTTGGACTGTTTGATATGAGTACGTTCAATTAACCTAGTCATATTATAGCCATTGCTTTTGGATATTTTTTTTTCTATAAAAAAATATGTTTGTGAAACATTAACATATTGCCATAAATTTAACATAAAGATACAAATTTGAATTGTTGGAATCAATTAATTTATTTGTTATTTTATTAAAACCAAAAATTTAAAATTTTCATTCATAAAAAAAATACAATAAAGTACATAATACAATACAATTCAGCATAATATTCAAAATGATACCAACAATTCATATTTAATCATTTAATTTTTTTTCTATAGGTAAGAGTGTAAATCATTTTTTAAAAATAATGAATACTAAATCAGTGTATTATATACCCACTATTTTTAATTTCCATAACTAACCACTAATGATCATTGAAATGGTAACATAACAATAAATTAATCGGTTTTTTTTTAGATCAATTCAATTACCAGATCAAAAAATGATGCCTACACTTATATATATATATTGCTGGTATAATTGCAGTTTAGCTCCTAAGCGATTTATTTTATTGAAACATATGGTATTTCAATGAGTTAAGAACGATGTTGCAAAAAAAAATTTGCGCAAATAATTATTTTGGAAATTATATCCTTCTAAAGTTAGCGATTTTATGTTTTTACGTATAAGCGCGAAATACCTACTACCTATAATACCTGTACTTTAATGTCACGCGGAGGTGGTAGGCGAAGGTATACTCCGTTCCACAACGACACGACCATTTATTTATTTGACCATGGAATCTGGATCAGTTTTGCATACGCTACCGTCAGTCGTCGTCTATCTCATTATTATGCCGACTATATAATTATTATTAAAAGTCGTAACGTGCGTATTATTAATTGTATATTGTAAGTGTGAATTATCGTTTTTAAACTAAAACTATATTTAAACCATAACTCGTAATATTAAATAAACAATAATGAATAATACAACATGCGAGTGTGCAATCGAAAAATTACTTTTAAAGCCTACGCACTTTGGCGAGAGAGAAAATATTATTGAGATGGGAAGACCCACGCCAGAATTGCCTTTATTAACATTTCAATATGAGTATTACAGTACATATAAGTGGTTAGCGGGTTGTAAAAAAACAAATAAACTATATTGCTGGCCTTGTGTTTTGGAATCAAGTGAAGAAAATGTTTGGACTAAAGATGGTTTCGACGATCTCAATAACTTTCATCATTTCGTAAGTCATCACGAAGCCACTATAAAACACATAGAAAGTTTAGTAAATTTAACTCGCTTTGGAAAAGTTCATAAAGATGTATGGACTTGGTTGGATGAACATTTCAGAAAAAGAGTTGAAAGAAATAATGTTAAAGTTAAAAATAATAGATACATATTAAGAAGTATGATAGATTCAACGTGTTTTTTAGTTCAGCAAGAATTGGCATTTAAAGGCCACGACGAGTTAGATTCGTCTGTTAATACAATCGGACCACCGATACAGTGCTACTCTCGTACAAATAGGCGGGCGGAGAAAAAGCAGCCACTGTGTCTTGGAGGGTTTAGTAGTGGTGAGAATGCGCGAAAACGGAAGAAGAAAGTGCCCTGGTTAGGTGGGCCCTCTCAGTGGCCCGACAACAGGGGTAATTATGTTGAACTTATTTACTTGATGGCCGAGCGTGATGAGTTGTTAAAAACAATTCTTGCAACGTCCACTATACTTACTGATTTATCCGAGGACTTTCAAAATGACTTAATTCAATCAGTTTCAGACGTCCTTCTTAAAGAAATTGAAAATCAAATACGCGATACTCCGTTTGTTGCAATAATAATAATTATGGACGAGACGACTGATATTGCTTCAAAGTCACTGCGGTTATCGACAGTTTTGCGTTATGTTAATACCAGCAATAGTAACGAAGTCGTCGAAAGATTTTTGGGATTTACTGATATTAGTGAAAATCGATCCGCGGAAGCATTATCAGAGCATGTATTTGGTTTTATTTCAAAGTATGCGTGTGAAGAAAAATTTATAGGTCAAACGTATATTATGTCCGGGCAACAGGATAATTTGCAATCGTTAGTGCGTTCGAAATATGAAAATGCTATTTCTGTACATTGTTATGCACATAAACTAAATTTTGTCATAGAACAGTCGGTTGAGTATATTAAAGATTGTAAAACATTTTTTTCAACCCTTTCTGGTTTATCGTCTTTCTTTTCAACATCTACCAAACGAGTACACGCACTTGATAATGTAATTTTAGAACGTATTAGACGAGGTGTTAAATCAGTAGTTCCAACAAAATGGAACTACAATAGTCAAATTATTGAAATGATGGTTGAACACAAAGTAGATGTTATAAATCTTATGGAATCAATCATAGATAATGCCCAAAGTTGGGATTCGGAAACATGGGCATCTGCTAAAGGGTATATGGAAATTCTTCAAAGTTTTGATTTCAATTTTTTTTTAAAATTATTTTCAATCATTTTACCACAGGCAACGAATATTTTTAAAAATGTACAACAAAATTTTTTTGATATTTCTTATTGCTCAAAAGAGATTGACGATTTCATTGTCTATTTAAATAATGTCAAGTCAAATTTTGATGATGTTTGGTCACAGTTAGAAATTATAAACAATGTTTCTGGAGATGAAACAACTTATTACAGAAGATTATTTTTTGAAATAATTGACGTTATAATTAATAAGATAAAAGAACGGTTTTCAAATCTTAATCAATTACAATTTTTCGCGTTATTAGACTCTAAAAAATTTAGTTTGTATGCCAATGATTTTCCTATTAACTTATTCAATTCGTTGGAACAATTATACGGTAAATATTTTGATCTACCGAAATTGAGAAGTGAACTTTCGGTTGTCTACTCGATGGATGTATTTCTAACACCAGCTAGTGTTTACGATATTTTAATTTATTTAAAAACCAGAAAATTAGATGAAAACTTACCACAAACAACAAAATTGATTTCATTGATACTAACTATTCCAGCTACTAGTGCATCAGAAAAACGTTCATTCTCAGCTCTTAAAAGGATTAAGAATTCATCAAGAAATTCACATCATGAACAAGATCGTCTTATTTCATCATTATCAATGCTGTCAATAGAAAAAGAATTGTTGGTAGAGTTGAAAAAAAAATCTACGTTTCATGATGAAGTAATCGAAACTTTCCTTACTAAAAATACAACAATTGATTTAACACAGCGTTCCCCAACGTGGACACTCCCTCTCGGGGACGTTAGGGCTATCTGGTGGGGCAATGAAAGTTACTAGCTTAATTAATTTGTTATTCATTACTTATGTACCAATACAATTTTTTTTTTTTTTGGTAGGGGGCGTCTGTCATTTTTAATTTTTACAAGTGGGTGGTAAAGATAAAAAGTTTGGGAATCACTGATTTAACATATAGGTTAGTGTTTCCAAACTGTGGCCCCCGAACTTCTAGGGGTTCGCACGTCAATTTATTGAAAATACAATATACTATATAGGTATTAGGTAGTATATATAAAAACGAAAATTTTATTTTTATTAAGGGGGTCCGCAATCGTTTTTACTATCTCTAACGGGCCCGCCAGAGAAAAATTTTGGAAAACGCTGATAAAAGCAATTTTTTAGTTAATAAGTTTATTATTTTTAAAAAGTGATTTATTTTTTGTAGATTAAAATATATAATATTGTGTTATATATTAACTAATATATACCTATTAACAAATACGTAAAACTTTGTATGTTTAAAGTTAAATATGAACACTTAATAAAATACTATTTTTATGCATTAATATTAATTGTCTTGTGAACATTTTCGCTAACAAATATTTACTATTACTCATAAGTCCATAACTTCTATTGGAATGTGTTAAGTATAATATCGGTACTTAAAAATATTTAAATTCTAATTAGGTCATCTAGCGTGAGCAGATGGAAATGTATAACTATATATAATATGTCGAGATTTATCAATAAATATATGAAGTAATAGTAAATAAAGCCTCAGACCACAATGAACCAAAATATTTGAATAATAAACGATTGAAAACATTGTATGTTTATGCAACATCGGCCAGTACTCAGTAGTATTTCAAATGTAAAGATTGCAAGGACAAAGAAATTAAATGTTTAATAATAATTTTTGAGAATAGGCTCACGACTTCACGTACATTAAAAAAAAAATAATAACTTTTAATTGTAAGCGATCATAGAATATAATATTAAATAATAATTAATAACTAATAAGGTTCGTGGCTTAGCGCATTTTTAAGTTCACGGATAGAATACTGTAATCGTTATCGAAGCAATTTCGATAAGACATAGCTCGGGCGATTATTGTATTATTTGATTTTGTATTTTTAGTAACATCATATCTAATGGACAGCGTACATTCGTTTAGTGTATTACCTAATTCGGAATTTGCTATTTTTCGCCACCAACATTCATCATCAAAAAATGTAAAAATTTTTAAGAATTTCATACCTAACAGATTGTTATCAACTTATAAAAATATTTTATCAAATACTTTTTTGTATTTATAGCGAAAAAACAATGTTGACGTAACGCAAATTCTTAAGACATTGTGTTAGGTAATACAGTTATCGTATATAAAGAATATTGAAAGTTTAAAATGACCTTGTTGGTTATTAATTAATTGTCTTATATGACATGCATATATTAATTAGTGTCAATTGGCAATTTTACAACATTGAATCTCCTGTACTTATATACAATTTTATTCGTCAACAACTACTGTAATCGATTTAAATTAGTTAAAATGTACATGCTATAATAATGTTACGGACCCCGTACTGATATTATGTACATATATAAGGTGGTGTTATGACACATGTTTGTATAAAATAATTTAACAATATTAAATTAGAAACACACGCCTCTTTGCTAAAAAAATTCAAAACTCGATGTCTCTTCGATAAGAATCATGTACACAAGCAGTTTTTTCGGGACCCCCCTCGTATGACAGAGTCGCCACTCCCTTTTTTATGACAAATCAAAGGGAGACCCAGGTCCCAGACAAGAGCTCGACAGACGGTTAGGAATATCACAGACATTCAGAGGCAGGTCCTAACACCACTCAAAACTCGTATTAGATATTAAGCTTATATTATTGTATTCGTGCAAGTTATTATTTTAATAAACATTTTAATATAGAATGAACAACACGACGCGTATTCATTCCACGCGTTAATGTATATATCGACCGGGCGGGACGCAACAATAATATTGAAAAACAGTTTTTTTTAAATTTACAAAATAGGTAGGTATAGCACTATAGCTCAAAAGCTGAAAAGTAAGATTCATGCAACTCATAATATATTTTATAAATATTAGATCGGTAATCATTTTAGAATCTTTTTACGTTTAAACACTTTGGGAGTATGAAAATGCTTTAATCATCAAATATGAGTGTGATTTCTGATATAAAATTGGTTCTAGACTGTAGTTGGAGGAGTTTGAAGGTAAAAAAAAATGTTATTCCTAAGTAAATTTTACAATAGGGGAAAAAAATCCGAAGAAAACCGAAATTTTTAAGAAAATTTAATTTTTCACAAAATCGATTTTGTTTTTTTGATGTAACTCGAAAACAAATAACCGTAGGTACTTGAAGTATTTGTATTTTCATTATACATGAAGAAATTTTTTTAACTGAATTAATTATAGGCATGTCAATTTTTTTTTGCAATTTTAGATAAAAAATTAGTTGCTTATTTTGCTCATCAAAAATCTTAAAAATTTAATATAAGATTCTTTGTATCGGTATAAAAATATTGTGTAAATTTATAATATGTATACTATATACATTATAATATAGTTTATATACTAATGCACATGCACTACACTAACTACACAATACATTTGTAATATTCAAATTAAACTTTAGTAAAATAATTGATATAGGTTATAGGAAATAATATACCTATGTATCAATTTTTAAAATAATAATTAATGAAATATGACGTATAGAATAAAGGTAAATATATTATTTTATACAAGTTTGTAAAATATTAAACGTTGAAAGAATAATCCCATTATGTAATCATCAGTCAATTTTTAGATGGTGAACCTTTAGGCGTAGTTGATACATTTTTAAATCTTTAAATTAAATAATTTTATTTATGGTATAATATACTAGCTAGTAACTACTATAGTAAAGTTTCTAGTTACCATATTGTAAATAACCATCACCTACCCTAATTATCCTCCTTAAATATGTCTCGGTATATACATTATACATTTACTACTTAGATATAATATGAAGGTCAATTCAAATTATAAACGTTACATTATATTTTTTGCTTTTAAATGAATACCTATATGCATGGGTAAGTTTACAAAACCATTATACAATTAAAATATAATATAGGTATGTATTATATATAATATCTACATACTCTGTAAATGTAATTAAATAGATGAACGGCAAAGCAAACCTGAAACTCTCTGAAATTAATTATCGTTTCAATATTCATTTTACTTTTCATTTTACTTCATGCCTTCACTCTCTACTCATATAGTTTTTCGCGTATATTATAAACTTAATATTAGCAAATGTTCATTTGTATTAGCACTTCAATATTGTTTGAAATGTGTCATGTGTGAATCTTATTGTATCATGTTTAATTCGTAATCCTACGAATGATGTACGGAACTAGGGCTGTAGTGTAAAAAAAGGTTTGTCAAATAATAACTGAAATGAAAGTTTAAAACAATATATGCTTACTTTTCTTTTTAAACTTATTTATGTACACACAATAATAATAATAGTTCTCATTTTAAAGATTATTAAAAAAAAAACAAAATTAAACATTATTGTATTAAAGTTCTATTAAGTAAATAAATATTACCAAAAAAAAACAAATCTCTTTCATATGACGCATGCATCACAATATAATATTATAACTTAATATTATTGTCTCAAAGAATAAAAAAAAAAACGTTATAAGTAATATCGTTATTAATATTATGGATACAAAAAAACCAACGGTGGAAACAATCTCAGTGGAGGTACGCTAATACTATATATATATAGGTACATAGTTACAAAATGAAGACATCTTGATTCTTGATAGTGAATTATCAACATTAATAATAATAAAAATAATTAAAAAAAAAAAGTATTTAAATAATAATATTAATAATGGGGGGGGAATCAAAAATCAAAATCCCACGGGATCGTACAAAATATGATCGGGAGACTTTTGCTTGTCTTACATTGTTGTTTTTTTTTTTTAATTTTTGTTCGACATAACGATTGGCTTATAATAATATTATAGGAATAAAGGATTTGAAAAAACAAATTTAAATACGTAGAGTTAACAAACGATCGCGTGGACCGCACACTAATGCAAGTACTGCGATTGCGGCCTTTTGGACGACGACGGCGGAACTTTCCTCAGTCTTAACACCTCGGCGTACGACTTGTCCAGCAGCTTGAGCTTGGCCACTTCCTGCGACGCGGCGCTGGCGTACGGCTGGGCCGCGGCGGGCGACGCTTCCGCTCCGTCGTTCGGGGCGGCGGCGGCGGCGCACCACGTGGACCTGTGCGACGACGGCGGCCTGTCGCCACTGCCGCTCCTGGGCTGCCGGCGCGTCACCTGGTCCGTCCACTTGAATTCCAACAGGTGGCTGATGTCCCTGGGCTGCTGTTGGCTGGCCGCGGTCGACTTCCGGTGCCGGACGTGTTTCTTGTGCTTGACCGTGGCCGCCAGTTCCTCGATGATGTCCCGGCGGCGACGGCGCGGCTCCTGTTGCTGCGGTTGCTGCTGTTCGGCGGCCGGCGGTCGCTGCAGCTGTTGCTGTTGGTCGCCGTCCGCCCGTTGCTGTTGCTGTTGCTGTTGCTGCTGCTGTTGCTGTTGCTGCGGTGGAAGCGTGGTCGGACGCCGTTCGACCGTCTCCGACTCGATGGTGGCCATCAACGGGTTGTGCTCGCACGCCGGCGTGGCCGGGGGCACTCGCGGCGTGGCGGCCACCGAGGCGGACGAACGGCCGCACGTGGGCGTGTCGGTGGTCGCGTCGTCGTCCAGGCCGTCCAGGCCGTCCTCGCCCTCGTAGCCGCGGTCGCGGTCGTCGTCCTGCAGGAGCGGCAGTCGCTCGCCCTCGTCCTTGGCCTCGGCCGCCCGCTTGAGCACGGCGAATATCTCGCGGAACAGCTGACGGTACTCGGGCGTCTTCCGGAACCGGCTCTCCACGGGGCTGGCGTCGTCGTAGATGCTGAACCGGCAGTCGTCGCCGTCCGATATGGTGCACAGGAACGATCCCGTGAAGAACGTCTCGGTCTGCGTGCACTTGTTGCTCGTCTCGTCCGAGAAACCGGACGACGACGTCGTCTCCGTCTCGGAGTACTTGGTTCCGCCCGTCATGCAGGTTCCCGGCGCGGACCGTCCCTGGTCGCCGGCCGGCGGACAGCCGTCGTCGCTGCTGTCGTCGCTGTCCGACGCGTTCCCGTTGAACGACGAGAACTGTCCGGACATCTGCAGCTCCTCTTGCAGCGATATGCCGCCGCGGTCCTTGTTGCCCGCGTTGTTGCTGTTGTTGTTGCCGTTGGCCGCCGACGGCACCATCGGCGTGAACGCGTTGTGCTTCTGTTGGATCTTCAACAGCGCTTCGTATTTGTCCACCAATATCCGGTACGGGTTGTCCTCCGAATAGTTCTCGCCCAACGTCTCCTTTGTAGAAAACGCAATCGCAGATAAAAAATACATTAGTTATTAAACTTGTATATAGATTGTAAGGTGCTTATAGTTAATATAGTTATATAATATAGTCTATATTGCTCGAGAGGACGCCACACTCAACATATATAGCTAAAAACTGTTTTGCGCGGGATGACTAATTTACTCGATATTTATTCATATGAAAACTAGGTACCGACATTATAGATCGAAGAATTTTATCTAGTAATTTTTAATAATTAAATGAAGAAAACCAATAACTATAACATTGTAGTCATGTTATGAAAATTAAATCCCTGCGACCCAGATAAAGTTCTTCCCAAAACGATTTATAATTTTGATAATTTTCGTATAAATATCGAGGGAGTAAAGTCATCCCGTGCAAAACAGTTTTAACCATGTTACACGGACTAGTTATAGAGTTAAACGAGTATGAGGTACAAGTATTATTAGAATAAGTTCAATATATTAATACCTGCGAAGTATAAATATCGTAATTATATCATATTATCTTGTGGTGAATCGACACGATTTTATATCATAATAATACTCATTTTCTCCAGTCATAATCATATAATATATATATAGGGTATAATATTATGATATTGGTTTGGTATTATAGCCTGATTGATCATTAAATTGATCTCGGCGGCACTGAACTTTATTAAACGATATCCTAATAATGAGTAGTATTTTATTAATCGGGGAGGGGGTGGTTATGACTGTTTTTAGTTTTCTCTCGGAGTACTAGTATGAATACAGTATACTATCGCCTATTATATTATATACACATTGGGTCTATGACTATTAACCTAAAATCGTCTAACACGTCGTGACCCGATTTAAAATGTCAAATAGTCTGGATCTTCGGACCTCGATTTAACACAATTATCGTCGTTAGGCGTTTTACTTCAGGCGAAATGCCAAATATTCTCTTAAGGATTTTCGTTCGAATTTCTCACGTTTAAACATTGAAATGAGTAATGGCTCATAATATGGTTTACGGTTAATACGTATAAGACTAAATTTTATTTTTAATTCGACTTTACGTTTATTATTATAACAATAAATGTTTTAGATTTAAAGAACATTGCGCATACAAAACTCAAACGCGATCATCTAAGCTGACCATATTAATATCACGGAATAAAACGCAGATACATTCAAAGTCTGCAGTTATTGTGTAGGTACCTACTCGTAATTTAAAACGTTTATGTTCCACATGATGAACATGTTTTATAACAATGCACCCGTATCGGAGTATCACGTTTAATTCTTTTCAGTTTAAGAATAAAAACATACTTGTAATTGTTGCAAGACTTCGTGTTTGTGAGTTTCGACATATGATCCTATAGCGCTAATATCATCAGTATCATCATCGTCATCGTACACCGAATACTCATCGAAAAGGTTTGGGTCAGTACTACGCTGACAACGCCGACATAGGTTTCCTTGCCTAAAAGATAAATCAATTTTATAAAACTTAAAGCACTCAAATAATAATTGAATATATTAAAATGTGAGCATAGATATACATATTATAATAATAAATATGCCATATACTATATACATGATACTAATAATGCATAATGACATTTTTAAAACATTAAGACTATACTATACTAGTATACTATACCTACTTAAGTTATACCTACTCTATTATTTAAAAAAAAATCTTCTAGAAGGTATAATGTAAATACATGATAGTTTGTTTGAAATTGTTTACAAAAGTTAAAAAAATATAAAAAAAATAAAAATGAAAATATTTGTAATTTTCACTAAATAGCGTTATAAATTGAAAAACTATTAATTGTAATTAATTTAGTATATTTTTTTACTTTTTAATTTTTATCTTTAAAATTTAAATCTGAATCTATATACCTATAGTACAGTTTAAGATTTAGAATCGAATTATTTTGCTAGTCACTAGTATGTAATAAAACATAATAACTAATAACTATTTTATATCAAATAATTATTAACTTCTTTCATCCAAAATTTACCCGTAATGCGTAGGTATATGATTGTTAATTTATTATTTCCGTATTGAACCCAGAAATATAGGTAGGTAAACCATTTTTCAAGGATAAGCAAGTACCCGGTAGGTGAATATTGTACCGTCTGTACTTGTACCTATATTATTGGCGAAAACGTGTTTTTATTATTTTATAAATAAATGCATTATTATTATATGTATTTATGTACTTTTTAATAGTAATTAATGTTATAAATCAAAATAGTTAATTGAAAAAAAAAACATTTCACGTAGGTAAGTACCTATAATATAGTCTTAAAATATTTTGTTATTCGATCTAACTTTAAATGTATTAATAGTTGTCGACGTTTTCGTTGACGTATCATTTTATAAAATTTTATATTTAACACACTGTTGTCTTTTATAATTAATTTATTTAAAACAATCTGTAGACCCACCTTATTTCTTCTAAATAGACGATTTGATCTTGGAGCGTTTTCAGTTCTTCGTCTTTTTTTTGCATTACACTCACTTTTTCTTCTAGATTAGTGTTCTCCTATAAATAACAAATTAAAAAGTTATAAAATCTAATGTAATTTATTATAATATATTGTGTAAAACGCACTGCAGTGATGATAGGTAAACTATAATATTGCAGTAACACCACATTCATAATCGTTATATACTTAATACTTATATCGTATTTATCATTATTATTCTACCTATATAAACTATTCCTTTCACGACTTAAAGACTTATAGTGTTTACCTGTATAAGTAAGGACACGTTTTGTTCTAGTTCAGACACTTTTCTCTGTTCCTTGACTCTTTGATTTTTCGCATGCTCCAATTGTGAAGCAAGTTTAGCATATTCATCTTGATCTTCGATCACAGCTCCTCCACTGCCACTGCCTTCGCTGACTACGCTGTCGTCTTTTTTTAAATGACCCATGTCGTCGACCAGGTTCTGCAAATCTTCGCAACGACTTTCCAAACTTTCGATTGTATCGTATAAACTAAGTATGATAATATAATACATAATAAATAAAATTGAATCGAATACCGATCGGTGTTCTATACATATAAAACGATAGGTATTATAATATGCAGAAAGCATTACATTACCTTTTTATATGTTTTTTGTCATTTATGTTTTCTTGAACGAGCCTCTGGTTATTTCTCTCTAGATCCTGAATGCTGATTTCCAGTTGCTCGTAAATTCGCAGTCTGGAATCGTTCACTTCTCTCAGAGCGGCCGTTTGTTTGGTGAGATACTGCCAACATATTAAACAGTCGGTTACGACCAGTTCGTATAAATTCAAACCAATGGCTTGTTCGTTGGCTTTTTGAAAGTTTGGCCATTCGGTCAAATTTTCAATAGAATTCATTTTGTGCACTAAACGTATGTGTTGCACGTAATAAAATAATTGTTAAGCCTTATACACCGATATCGTTTCGATGCACGCGAGGATTAAGACTGAAAAATGCACCCAGTGACTACATGCCCGATCTCATGCCGAAAGGTCTCTGGCTGAGAGTCCGTTGTATCGTTGGAACATTGCCACAGCCCACAGCTATATAAAAATAATGCCTACGGCGTCTTTCAAAACCAGACGAAACACGATTATCGTTGATGATTTAAAATATTAACCAGAAGGTCTGAACTGTTATTTTTTTTATCTCGTCTATTTATTTGTATATAATTATACTGCGATTGCAGTACAGTACAATCAGTAAAGTCACGTTTAATTAATTAGTAAATGTCAGTGGAAAAAAACTCTGGTTTTGAGCACTATAGTAGTTATTCGTTTATAAAATTATTGCAAAATATAGAAAACTGATTGATCGATGTATATGTGGCTCTTTTTCTTATGCTATTGCTATACGTACGTTATATACATATATTTATATTACTATAAGCGCTGCATATGGTAACAAAAATGAATGTTTAAGTGTATAATTAACTGAAATGAAATATTATTTTATGTCATGAACGAAATAAGTAGCATACAGGATGACAAGTCATTGCAATCTATTTTTATTATCAACTAACGTATATTAATATTGTAGCCAGACGTGGTCACAATTTGAACTCCGAAACAAAACGCATTCTTTGCGTGCTATGTGCGTATATGTGCTGTGAATAAGAAATAACCCGAGTATATATTGTCTGTTTTAGGTTACTGTAAAAATATGAAAAAACCACATGTTTTGAAACTTAAGATTTTTTCACATAGCTATTATACACACGTAGTTTTCATAGTATACATATATTATTACGGTTTATAATATTTAAATCATATTATCTATTACCTCGATCTCCTGATTGCGATCTTCCACGACATTTTGTTGTTGCCTTAAGTTGGTTTCCAATTCTTTATTTCTCTCTAACAGAGTTTTGCCCAGTTCAGCAGCTAGCTGTAAGTCTGCAACACGACGTAATACCGATTATAAATAAGTTATGAAAGCAATCAATTTACACTATATTACGTACAACAATAAATAATAATACACTTTATAAATTCTTTGCAAACAATTACAACGATTTCATGTTTGAATTCGAGATTTCCACTTAGAAATCGAAGAATAATTATATTATCACGTCGAGTGCCAACTATAACGCTTCTTTATTAACTTAAATGATTTGTCAAATCCAAGATTTATTCTAATTATATCGATCGGTCGTGATCTTCGGGAGTAATAATCTCATCCGGTGTTCGTAATAGTGTAATACCTACATAAGAAGGTAGTTAAACATGGTATTTCGAAAGCGTCGCAATTCCATAGAAGGAAGGTAGGAAGGTTCTTCGGCGAGACTTCGTGATCAAACGGAGAAAACAATTTTTTTTTTGATTTTCGTTCCGATTTGGTTTTTTCATTGAAAGCTTACTAACTGGGTTAGCCTACCAGGTTAACCTCGATTGTAATACAACTGAACACACGAATTGGTTTTCGTTAAAGCTATATATATTATAACGATGTTACGTACTCAGCTGGGTTGGTCTTGGCAGTAATTCGTATTGCATAAAATGTTACTTTATTTTTGTTTTGTGGCTTTTTGATAATCATCAAAAACCGGACAAAAAATATATTATGGAGATAAATGTAGGTATATACCTACACTTTCAACCAATTTATAACGACAAAAATAAATGTTTATATTTTATACGCATAAAACCTACACTGCAGTCGCAATTATAGTTATGTTGAAAGTTAGAAAGACATTGAGGTATTGAAGATAGAAATGAAATGATATTTAAGGTACCTTATAATAACTACTTATATTGCTATATATATATGAATACACACTTCAAAGCTAATATATTATTATTATTATTATATATCTCACCATATTATTATATCAATTTTTGAGTTCAAATACTACTTAATTTTCAATTAATTATCAGAAGTTGTTTAATCTGCCTATTCGACTCAATGATTTGATATACATTTTATAATTGTCTAATTATTTAATCACTTAAAGCTCCAATTTCATCGCATTATTTTAATTAAAAATGATTATTTAAATGCGTAATGAAACAAATACAACATATAATTTTCTATTGAAATTATATATTTTATGCTGTAATAAAATATGACTATTGTAAGTGTATCTACCTATATTAATAAATTAGTAATAATAATATACAAGATTGATTTAATTTAAAATACGATTTATTAACCCGAATTGTACTTATATCAAGAGGTAACCAATTGATTGCAATTTTTTATTACTTATTAGTTATCATTAAAAAATGATTATTTACTAAACAAATTAGAATCAAAATAACTTTCTAAAAAATTGTATTTTCTTCTATCAGCTGAAACCAATAATTATAATTTAATACATACCTAAATAGGAATGAACATTAAATTATTTATTACGTTTAGGTATATTTAATTTTTGAAGAGTACTATTTTTTAGAGAAGAAAAGTTTATGATTGATTTATAAGAAATTGATAACATAGGTATAATATATAATTAGTAAGTACCTTAGTGTATTGAACAGTTATTTTAACATCATACATTTTCTCTCACGAATCATGATGTTAATGTAAATACGCAATTAGAACACAAAAATTAAGTTTTTCTTTTTATTTGAAAAGTAATAAATATGTTGTCTAAGTAATAATATTATAAGATCCAAATGATCTTTTATATGTATATATATTGTCAAATGTGTTTAGTATAGTGTTTATACCTTGTGGACCTCGAAGACATTCCAACTCGATTGTATAGTCCCAACAGTCCAGAGAAGCTAAATCCGATGTAGTAGTAATATTTTTATCCATGTTTTTGATTTTAATGCATATTTTTTAGGAGGTAAAAAACGTTCATCTCTGCATTATTTCGAATCGTGCATAATCATGCAATTAGGAATTATAAATGTGTGGCCTATGAAATGTAAGCATATATAGGTATATGATATATAAATGTATAATATTAAGTATATTAAGCAAAAAATCTTAGTTTTTGTTTTTCACGTCACGTTATGCATACTAATAAACAAATAATATTGTTACACAACGAACAATAGACATCCAAAAGGCGTTCAAAGAATAACTAATTATTATTAATATTAGTTTATCGACGGTGTCATACGTATGAGATATAGGTACTTATAATATTCTGAGGTCGGTCTATCGGTGCATATATAACTTGAAGTTTAAATGTATTGAAATGAGTTTAATGAACGTTTGATTTGTTTGACCTGCTATTTGAACTAATGAGTAAGTAAAAAAATAAAATAAATTATGAAAATTTAAGTCACGAATATTAGGTACAACTAATATGAGAAACGTTTGAGAAATATATGATTTTGAATACTTAGTTAAGTCTACTATTTAATTACATTAATGTTCTCTTTAAGAAACATATTAAACTTTTATTCAGTTTATTGTTATTTATACACAATAATAAAAATCTTTTTTTTTTATAATTTTCCAATGTACAGTAAATATTTAAGTTTTTAAATTAATGCAACAGTAGTTGTTTTAAAATGTAATTGCATTTGTTTCAATCGTTATAGGGAAGTAAAACATTGGTATATACTATGTATATTATGTAATCACATTAATAAGTTAATGTGTAGATAAAGTCAATAAGGCATATATTCATAAAGATATAAAATGTGTTATAATTGTTATTTACTTTTGTTGTATAGTTAACGTTATATTTATTAAGATATGTATAGAGTATTAACAGTCTACATAATATACGCTCTATGCAAATATTTGTAAGAAAACAAAAAATAAGAATTCAAATGTACGTATAATAATGATGTATATATAATATGTATATTATGCACAGAAAATTTGATATAATAAAATATAGTGATACCAGCGGGCTATGATTCCGTATAAATGATTTAAAAACAAAAATTTGTTGTTTTTTTTTTAACTCAGACCATTAGGTCATACGGGTAAATCGTAATAGTTTATTATTTTATTTACAGTATAAATTTTGATTTTATAATGAGTTTATTACTACTTAGTTAAATATGTAACTCACAGTACATTTACTTTATTTTACTGTAATTGATATACAATTTGTGATTTAGGAGATGTAAAATTTGAGAATTTTAAAATTTTAGTATAAACTCTCATTATTTTTGTACTGAATTAAAATAATATATTTTTCCTTTTTGAATTCGATATATTAAAATATTATTATTTTATTTTAAAAAATGATTCTATTATATTAAAAAATGTTTTGGTTTAATTTTAAAGTAAGTTAGTACTGTTACACATTTTTATACCTATTGACTAGTTTTATGTTTTATAAAATAGTATAATTATTTATTGTGTATAAATAGTAATATACACGCTAATATAATTTCTATTAGATAATGCCTATAAAAGGATGGCACATAAGCATTTGCATTTCAAATAATAATTTAGAAAGAGAAATGATAGGTAATTGATTGATTTAATTATCAGTGAAGGAAAAGTAATATTTTACGATGACCGACCCCGCGTGTGTATTATATCAAAACAGGTGTATCATGAATGTATGACACTTGTACATTAAAATATGTCAAACCTTCACGATACGCCCCATGATGTGAATACTGACTGTGTAACTGTACAGTGTATACATATAGATGTATATTATTATACTTATATGGACAAATAATTTGAAAGAATCATAGATACCACCTTCCTATACATACTTGAAAATAAACTAGTATAATAAATAACAATAATATATTCGGCAATGATTGGATAACTTGTATCGCCCGTTGATAAATTACGCATAAAAGATGAGACGTGCACACTAAAGACTTAATTGCAGCGATACCTACTCGAAATACCAACACATATATTATTATATAATAAGTCGAAAATATGAAATCGGCCGGTAGTACCGTCTTATAGTTATCTCGTATTGAAAATAAGTTTTTGATAAATCGCTTTACTGTTAAAATAAAATACCTATGAATACGAAAATATTGTCGTATAGTATAGAGTGATTTTTCCGTCGTGTCTAATCGTCGACAATGACTACGTAGCAGTGCATTTTTTAAACTAGTTAATTAGACGACACGAATGTCGCCTAGTGAAAATATTTTGTCCCCAACTTTATTTTTAAAAACCGGGCAAGCATGAAATAATTCTATAACACTACAATTGCTATTTTGAGAATTTTTTTTTTTTTTGTCGCCCAGTAAAATGTCTTAAAAAATACACTGCAGTACGTAGTATGGCGGCTTTGTGTTGTAACCTAATACTACATGTACACTGCTGCAAAAGAGCGGTTTGGACGGAAATTTCGTCGTATCGGTAAAAAAAGCGCCCCCGCAAAGTTTGGATGTCGTAATGTCGTCGTGATGCAATCGCGTGACCCGAAAAACTCACAGAGATATTATCGGCTTATCTCGGCGCGCATGTAGAAAAACGTCATACCCATTCCGCGTTTTGTCCGAGCGAATAACTACGCGTCGTGTTTTTCGTACTATACGACCTGGATATATAAGGACGGCGGATGGTCAGAGTCGAAAAATACGTATCGTTCACACACCGACCGGAGCTTTTGCACACGACGCGAAAGCTCGGAAGAATAATACAAAAAAAAAAAACGAAAAAAGCTCGCACAAAATTATTATCACGAGACGACGATCGTTTAAAAAAGTCGCACGTCTTAAAAAAAAAAAAAAACGTATCGATATCGGAGAGTGTCGCGCGAGCGGGCCGGCGTGCACGCGCCGAAAGACTGTTCCGCGGGAGAGCCCGCCGAGTAGCTGGATCGACAGTTTGGCGGCGGCGCAGGTGTGCTCATTAGGCACGGGAGAGGTAGTACCTGAGCGCTGGAGTGCCGCCGAAGCTACGGACTCGCGGACAAACCGGTTACCCACACCGCGATCGTCGGCCGGCGACTGGAATTTTTCGTCGATCGCATTCCGCGGCGGCACCGTCGTCGTCGTAATATATAACAATATTATAATAATAATGAATGATAATACGAGGAGAATATTACAGTACGTCGCGTATAGTCGCGTTCTGCGCGTACACACAATATTATTATAATGTGCTCGACATGCGTTTCGACACGTTTTTTAAAAAATGGACGAAAATTTAACAAACACACAATGTTATTGTGTAGAAGAGATGATAACGTAGTCTGCAATAGGTTTGAATAAAGATTGTGCTGTGTACAATTATATTAAACTTTGGAAATTATAACACTGCGACTTAGCAAAAAAAAAAAATTTCCTAAACATTCGATTACTATTATACGTGTATAATATTATTATTGTGATATTATTATGAACACTATTGGGGCGGTTGAGTGGCTTACTATTTTTTTTTTTACATAGCAGTAAATAATAGATTCCCCCGAAAGCTCAAAAAAGTGAAATTGAAATAATTTCAACTAGAAGAGTATTCTTCGAAGAATTCGAAGTTTCAATGTACAACGAATTATTTTAAATAGAAATTTAATGAATTTAAAGCCTATATATATTATAACAATAGTCAAAAAAAAAAAAAATTAAATATTATCACAAATCGAACTTTAAAATCAAGCCAATCTTTTTCACGAGTAGGTTTAAACGTATACTAAAGTTCCAATTCAAATTATTAAATACCAACAATCTATAATAATACATATGTTGATTAATAGCCTAAACAACTTTAGTTTCTATATATAGCGTGTAATGTGAACCTGATTGTATAATATTATTGCTATCTATTTGTATTTTTGTATTATTTTATTTATTTTTTAGATTTGATGGTTTTTATTATATCTGGAAATAACCTAATACTAGGAATAATGTATACAAATGTCTATTTTGTTTATATTAGTACTCTAACTTCACCGTTAAGAAGATATCTTGAGTGACGATTTGGGCCATTATATTGTAATTATTTATGTGATCATTTAGGTGATTAATAAATTATTAAGATCTATTATTAAATAAAAAATATTTGTATATATATTTCAGTTCCTATACTTCAAAAACAAATAATTGGATTGCATTTTTCAATTTTCATTCATAAAATATATTGCCACCCCATTTTAAATCGACCACCTGAGAAAGTTGTTTAAACAATAAATCATCGACATTACCTATAAACTATAAAATAATATCATAATGTTCAATTTTGGTAAGTTAGGTCTGAAAATATTTATTAATATTGTATTATATAATATAAGTTACGGGCTCACGTCACGATAATTATTTTAGTATAATATGTATATTAATATCAAATCTTAGCCCTCCCCTTTAAGGTATAGATACGGATAATTATTAACATAAATTTATCTATATCTAATATCTATACATATCTATACTCTCTTCTCAATACCCACCTGAACTAATTAACTAAAAAATTATAAAAATAAATATTTTTTATTTATTAATTATTATTTATTACACTAATATTCAAGAGTAAATAAATTAAACTTCATTGCGTACCTATGTTTACAAAAAATATATCTAAATAAAAACTCATTTTTTTTTTTTTTTATCAAAATTAAAAGCACTGCCAGAAATGTAATTAGGTATTAGCAAATTCTTCCGTCTGAAAAAATTGAGCGCGAAAAAATTATACGTACGATCTCACATTCACGCTGTATATACGCTTCCGAGGTCCATTCATCGTAATAATATCTCGCGGTCATGTTTGCCGTTAATTAACTATGCACTAACTGGGCCGTGGGGAAGGGGAAACCCGCCGTGGCGCACTTGGATCCTCGCGGACGTTACGAAATCGTCTGTAGTGTTCATTGTAGGTATGTATATTTATATTATACCAGCGGCATGTGTTTTAACTCTCAAGAAAGCGGTAGAAAATAATATATACTAATAATATTGTAAATAATTACGCTTAAAGTGCTATGAACTCTCGTTTAACTATATACACGAACGGTGCTTCGACACTTAGACACGTAGAGACCGCAGAGTTAAAGGTATAGAGAGGTAGTTATAATAATTAATATTATTATTGTTAACATTATAATATTTCTGTTGTAGGCACATATGGCTGCGTAGTATCGTGAACATATAACTACGATGCGAGAGATATAGAATTCGCACGTTTTACTTTTTGTTATATCAGCTATAACTTATATATATATATATATATATATATATATACAACTAAATGTATACCTATATATCTAAACATGGCATATTTTACCTATATGGTCGTCAAAATAAATATCTTTATAATTATAATTATGTCATTTTATCTTTTTTCTTTTTTTACAACTTGTTTTGTCGGAAAACACAAAAAGCTGATTCGAGATGGCATCACTAATCATAATTCATAACACTGTCGCAGAATTACTGGCAAACCAGTATATGAAGTACTCTATATAGATGTCGTGCCTGTTATGTTTTGTTAATTGCTAGTGCACGACCAGCCACCAGGTTTTAAATTTTCTAAATATTTAAATTAAAAAAAAAAAAAAAATTAAATTATAAATATTACATAACATACACGTTTCAAATTTCTATTATTATATGCGTAACATTTAAGTTTTGATTTTGATGCTTTGATCTATGTATTTGTGTATAATTTATACATTATCACGAAACATTTTGACATTGTCAAAAGTGTCAACCATTTTGTATTTTGTTTCCATAATACGAAGCGAGATACTATAACTGAGTAAATAGTTGAAAAAACAACCAAGCTTTATTCAGCTGATATTTGAATAATTATTTTAGATACGTTAGTATTGACAATAATGCACATAACAAACAGATATGGGACGGAATAACAAAATAATATTAATTTTTTTTAAATACTATCGTTCTTAAAGTATTATGTTGGTTCAGTATTTTAGTTAAGGTGTTTAAAGGTGTTTATTTCAAGCATTGTTGAGGTGGATAATATTTCATATAAAAACATGTTACAAATAGGTATCCATTGCTGTACAGTGTACAAGTAAGAATCATAACAAGTTCTCTATTGTCATTATTGAAACCTATTCAGTTGTAATATTTCGGAAATATCGGGTATACCGTATACTGCTTGTTCACAAGTATTGTTAATTTTACTATGCTCTTTAACATTTAACGTTTAGGTCGTTCAAATATTCTAATATTTACTATACTTTATTAGATTATCATTAAACACTATTCATTCAGTCAAGATTAGTCGTGACTAAAATATGGAAAATATTAATAAATATTACAAATTTAAAACATATAGGATACAAACTATATTTTCTAAACTTATAATGTTTCATTGTTACAAATACACACTCATAAATGTAGTGCATTCTGTGAATCATTCCAACTTAAAATTAGACGTTTTTTTGTTTTATTTAGGCCGTGAGATACTAATTACATTATATGTATGTGTATAGTGACACGCTGTGTCATGAATATTCAAACCTTTTGCCTGAATAATACTTAAATACGTATAAACATAATTTAAAGGGTGCAGTTGAATGAAATGTAAAATATTTGACACCATATGGTACAGTGGAGATTATTATGTTTAAGAAATAGAGCACACATGGGCGTGGTTAGTATGTTTTATATAGTTATGGGCTATGGCTTATATATGAGATAAATATATCCACTGAAATTTCAACACTGTAATATGTCAAATACACAATATATACCTACCATAAATTATGTCATTAAAGATATAGGTAATATTGAACAATTTACAATATTTAATCAAGTAGATGTGTGTTTACAGTATAAAATATACATATTATTCCGGATACAATAGATACATAAGAAAATAAAATAAATATGTATGTTTTAAGTAAATTTAAATTTATCAATCAAACATTAAACACGCTTATGTCTACAAATAATTATTTGTAGGTAATTGTTTATTATAGTTGTATAGGTAGTTATTACTCATCATCAGATATTATCAAATGGTATATGTAATACCTACCTATATTTATAGTATTAAAAGTATGAGTAGAATAATAATACCTAGTTATTGATTTGATCAAAAATGATGTATACATTATAAAGTAGTTACTAATTAGTAATTAGTTTTCAAGTCATAACTATATGTACACAAAATAATTAAGTATTAAATTTATTGCAGTATAATAATACACTAGTTTTTTTCCATAGAAATATATTAATCGGATGTGTAAAGTAGCTAGGATTATTAATGATTAATTAAAGATTGATAATTTTTTAACACTTGTATATTTTATTAATACAGTGAATAAATATCAAATCATTTAGATTAATTGATTATAGTGTAGCTATATTTAGTGGTTATCAATAAAAATTAGTACCAACTAAAAACCGGATGGCTTGGTATATTGACATGTTACTGTCTAGTTTGTAGTTAATTTATTTATTTATACGAGATAAAAATAGAATTAATAATAAATAATAAACATATTAAAACATAAAATAAATAAAACCATGAATGAATTGAATACGCAACATAGTATTTGCAAAATACTATACACCAAAACACAAACACGGTTACAGCATTTCTCAAAAATTATATCTTATCTACTCTTATACAAAATGTTAAAATTAAATCGTTTATGGCGAATAGAACTTAGCTACTTCTATTTATGCAAATCTGCAATATTATAGATAGTAAATTATTAAATCTTGAACAGAAAACGAAATTAAGAAATGAATTTCACATATAAAATTATGGTTATGTTTTTTAATCGTAATATTTATCCGGAAATGTGCATTCTTATTTTATATTTTTCACTTCCTATTTCCAAACAATGAAGCAGGTAACCCGATAATAAACATTCATTTTTTTCATAATTTTATCACGTGTAAACACGAATTGAAGATTTTTACGATGGGATTTATATTTACTGAACAAATGGCCTGTTGGTATTTTAAATTCTGTAAAATTACTATTCTTATACATGTCAATTACAATGATTATTGTTTGTTTTATTTTTTAATACGTCATCGATAACCAATAATAACTATGAAATTAACACATACGATTATATAAACTCATGTGGATATAATAAATATCTTTCATATTTTTGAGTACAAAGAATATGTGAGACAAGAATACCCGCAGATACTTATACTATAATCATACACATGGTAATCTATTATATCTTCAATCTAGCGATGATTTTTAAAGATGTTTAGCTTATACAATATTTTTATTTTTTTTTAACCAGTATTAAAAATATAAGTATATAGTAATATACATTTAAGGATTTAAAGTTTTCTGAAATACCCGTTACTGTATTTTGTAATACGTTAAAATAACTCGAGCTTTTGGCTTTCGAACGGATGCCATAATTTTTTGAATGGAAAATAATTTCCAGTAAATACCGATTTGAAAAGAATAACAAGTTGCCATACATTCCATTCACATGATATCGTCAACATTATGTATATTTAAGACAAAAAGCAATGTTTAAAACATTACACTAATACACTATGTTGTCGAAAAACAAATACTCATTATAATATTGTCAGCACGCATTAGTAGGTAAATGCTACAGCTATACGGCATATTCGTCGTTTCGTAACGAATCCTAAGTATGTAAATACAACTTAAGAATTATCTCCAGAGTGTGGAAGACTCGAAGACACACATAGTCCATTATTTTATAACAAGTCTTGTTCGCAAAGTGCATCGAACTATCGAGATTCCCCCTTGAGCAATTTGCGTATGGAAAGTATTTCTTTTACTTGTTGTATAGTCAATATATACGCTGAAGTAACAATCATAACCACTTGGTTATTATGATGCACGAAGAAAAATCTCACTCATGAAGCAATACTTTAATAATTATAATAAAAAATGTTGTATTGAATGCTTATATTGTAGATAAAGGTGGCTCACGACTGGGAAATTTTAAGCCATTGTTTCAAAATCAAAATGTGATATATTAGAAAAGTGAAGGTATTCGTGCAAAATATATATTATCTATACATATATACGCGTAAAATGTATAACAAGAAAATAATTATATTAAGATATAGTCTAACCCTAACGAAACAGGAAATCCGAATTTGGAGATAACTATCTTAGTTACATAAGAAATAATATATATATATATATGATACATTTTATTTGCAAAGTAAATTTATTATATTATCTAGGTATATAGTGAAATTAAATGCATATTGTATATTCCTTTAAAGTTCTCATTAAGAACTTCGTAGTGTATATAATTTAAATTTACCTAACAGTTTAGCGTTCATTTGTTTAACTACTTATGTGTTATCTCAAATACCGTTCAAGCAGGAAGTATAGGTATCAAGATGAATCGACAATACTTAATTATGATTTGACGGTTGGACTGCAATCACAGACAATTAGTTATTTTTTCTCGATTATTCAATCGCTAACTGTTGTTGATGTGCGTATAAGTAGAAATACAACACAAATTAATTAAAGTCCAATAGTTAACTATATGCACGCAATTTTTTAGATATCAATAATAAGCATATCATATATAACCATATACGTATATCATACAAAGTATAAAACAGAATACAGATATGAGAGTTTTTAAAATTTTTAAACCGTTATTTTCAACATGCCGTTGTTGCGTTCATATACTAAATGGAGTTGTAAGAGACGAGACTTAGCTACCTACTTAAATTTGTATTTTCAAATATGTACAGATAGTATAGAATAATGGTCTTCAAAGTTCAAATCTCAAATTTAAAATCGAAATCATAAGACAACAATGTTTGATTTTATACAGAACTAGCTAACCCGACGTTTCCTGGGGATGAATGAAATCGAGATGAGCATCCCACCTGTGGCAGATAGTAATAATAGTAATAATTTTTTCCTAACGTGCATGTAACCAATATGAAGCAGAAATAAACGAATATATAGTTATGTTTTTAATAAAATTAATTGCGAGTAAACGGCTCTAAAATAACAAGTTCAATATAATATTATCTTAATCTTCCTCGAATTATCAAAATCGGTCAAGTATTTTTGATTCTATAAGCCTATACCTGTTATAATTTTATTTATCGTTTCCGTTTTGTTTTAATTAAAATATTCTCAATTGTTTTTGCCAAAAGTCGAACATTTTTAAGTATAAGTTCAAAACTTAAATATATATTTTGCCTTTAATATATAATAGGTATTATAACATTTTATATTTTTATAAAATACGAACTTTATTAGTCGATTTCCGATCTAAGTATAATGATTAAGAATATAAAAGCAAACACCTAATATTTTTATCAAAAGTTTTATTTAATATAATAAGTTAGTTGTTAGTTAAAAAAATTTTTTTCAACTTATTTTCAGCATCCAAGTTTACCAAATCATACATTATGGTTTTAGGTACTCTATAAACATGATTTTTTTTCTTAAAAATATATCATTAGTTTGAGATGACCAATAATATTAGATTTTTTATAGCTATGAATGCTACAACTATTTGTTGTTAGTATAAATATTACCTGTATTTTTTTGAAGTGAAAAAACGTGATTGCAAAATTGAAATAGAAAAAATTAATTGGATAGCGAAGGTTTTATTAAATCGTCAACTAATATTGTTTGGTTGTATTGTAAAATTATTCAAAGTTGTTATTCAAATGTCTACATTTTTTTTATTGAACTGGGTTGTACGCTTATTGTTAATTTTGAAATAATACCTAGTATATTTTATTTTTCTTAACATAACTTTTTGATGGCTTCAGTTAGTTTTGCACGAGTCAATAATTGTTACTTATTGGCTATTGCATGATAAATATAAGATATATTGGTCATGGTTCGTGGGTCATTTGATGATTAATAATCACATGATTGTTTTCAAAACATGGTTGATGAACATCTTACTTAATTTATACATGCATACCTATTGCATATGAGACTATATCAAAATCAATTACTATAATCCATGGAGAAATAATAAAAATAAGTGAACTAGAAATATAGAATTATGATTAATTGTTGTAGTTTAGTAGTAAGTATACTAATCATTTTTAATTATGTGATGTTAAATATTATATGTTTTATTCATTTTGATTCAAATTTTGATACACATTTAGTTGTATGTATGATATATATAATATATATATCATATTTATCTGTGTGTGTGTGTGAAATTCGTTATTATATATTACATTTTATTATATTGTATAATACGATTTTATTAAATGCAGTTGTATTGTATATTATAGGTACTATTATTTTGTATAGTAGGGTATGATCAATGTTTAGTTGCATAGTCTGTTAGAATTCTTTACGATGTATAGAAAGTGTAAGTACACGATAGAAGTAGGAAATATGCTTAACCTTCGTTCAAGGTTATAGATTGACTTTTTTTGTTCACTTTTACCACACAGGATATGACACAGACCGACTACGGATCAATTTAAAGAATCTGGAGACACATTGATGATTGGGTGTAAAGAAATACACGTAAAATATAAAGCAATGGTATTTCATAATTATCTCTCAAAAACTGTTAAATTAAGAAATACTTAAAAATAAAACAAAAATAAATCTATGTACAAAGGTATAGGGACTAATAATTTATAAATATTATGGTATATATAAAAAAACAATATATTATTTTTCGATCACCGCGTTTTGTATTTAACTAAATTGTTAAATGTTACTCGAATCAGTTATTTTATTGAAAAATTCCTTCACTAACTTTTCGTAATTTAATTTACCTACTTCATTTTCTTTAAGAACTCATCTTATTTATGATAAATTACTCAAGTTTTAAATCGTGACCTATTTTGAAACATTTTAACTTTAGCCTTTAGAAAAATTTACTTGAATATTATATGGAATAATGTATAAATAAATATTATACATATTATATTACGAGTATAAACTATTATTTTCCCAATTATCATATTCGGAGTACTGATCACTGCATCTTAAATTACATATTTATCTACAATCTACGTAGTTGGACAAAAATATATCATATATAGTTGCAATAATTATTATTATTTAAATGTTCTAAATAGATGAAAAAAACACTCGAACCTAATAGTTTTTTTATCCCACAGTAAAATAATAAAACGATTCATATACTAATAATTTTATCTGATTGCCTTCGTTTATCAACCAAAAAGCTTATATTATTCTTTTAACTAAACTTGAAGTATTTTGACCTACAGTTTTATTGTATACACTATTATATAAAGGTTTCCAAAGACCTGTATATTTTATCATTATTATTTTATTCATTATACTATTATCTAGGAACTTAATATAATTATACAAATTATAAAAAAAAAATTCTAGATGTTGAATTATCATTATTTATTAAGGTTTTATTTAAGAACGTAAAATATTTTTAATTTATTCAAGTGGTAAACCAATTATATTTAATATTTTTTGTAAGAGATAGATACTTCAGGCACTCACGTATATATAGTATATACTATATATCTATATACACCATATAGTACATAACTACGTTTTAAAAATCCTTTGAACGGCGGTTACTGATTTTATCGTTATTAGTTTTGATCAAGTTATGTCATAGATTTATTACTTGCCTTATTTTTGTTTTTTATTTATACCATATATACACATAAACTATATGTTATCCCCTTTGTTGTAACATAAAACTAACAATATTGCATTTGCAATGTTAATATAACGAGGAACCGGTTCTCTTGTCAAGGAAGTTAAGGTATACGCATACGTTTGAAAGTAAAAATAAAACAACTGGTTTTGTTCAGCGAACTCGAAACCGAAGTGAATCACTTTAAGTACCATATAGGCTTACAGTGCTTACACGCTGTAGGTACACATTATTACGATGGAATGATGCAATTGATCGAATCCCAATTTTCGAAAAACAATTGACATGAAACAAATGTTGTGCACATCAACTACGCGTGTGTGTAACGTACAATCCAAAAGAACAAAACCAACTAGAATTCAATATCCATGACACAGTTTGAAATACTTTATAGAGCCTGTATGCATGGAAGACGAAACCTTGAAATAGGATAGGAAGATGATCACACTACATTTTATTACGATTATTACAATACGAGTTAAGGAAAGTATCACGTAAACATCAGTTTTAAGTTTATATAGTTACAAATCTAAGTCTTGACTTATTAAATATCAATCTAGTATATATCTAAACCATTAGATTAGGTGGTGTTAAATTTAAATAAGTCATTTTTTTTTTTTTTTTTTAATAGACCGATTTATGTCTTGATAAAATATTATACGTCATTGGTAATCCGATAACAAGTATCTACAATTCAGTGTATTAGAGACCAATAAAATAAAATGTGTAGTAATTATTATTGAACTTATTTAAAATGTCGATATCATTGTGAACAATTGATGTATAAGCTGTCATTATTTAATCAATTTTCTATTATCAGAATATCAGATTTAATAAAAAAAATACTAAAATCTTCTATGTTTTTATCTGTATAATGTGCATACATCGGATTTTTGTTTACTAAAAAATGAGTCCTGCAGAATTAACGAAGGTAACGAACTATTACATTAAAAATGATGTGAAAGAGCACACGAACATGCAAAATAGTTAACCCGAGTGACGAATACCATTTTAGTTTACCTGTGGGTCTGTGGAATAATTGAGAATTCATATTTTTAACGTTCACATTATTAAAGAATTAATGACGTACAATGGGTTACGTAGAATCTTCACCTTTCAATAATAACATTAATAATGGGACAATAACTGATTATTAAACTCGACATATTTCACCTTTGAATAAGGCAAATTATTAAGTTGGCACAAATTCACATCGTACCCAAGTAACTGTACAAAATTAATTCTTACGGCACTTTTAAATTAGCCTCATTCGAGTATAATACTGTGTGGAAAATATTATCAATGAAAATAAAAAATACTCGACGTAAACAATATTGCAATATTGCAGTATAATTAATTTAGGTGCATCGTGTTTTAATACCTATATACATAACATTATAAGATTCCAGGGTTAGTGTTTGATATTTTGAACATTATGATTATTATGAATAGGCTTGGGCATATTATTAACTATTTTAAAGCAGAAATCTAACGGTGTTAGTTTTAACGTATAAATTATATGTAAAAATAGTTGGAAAAAATATATTATTATCGTAGAATGGTTTTAATGATATTCAAAATGAAATTATTTAAACTTTGGAATTTAATCTTAAAAGTTTAAAACGTTCATATTCTCGTACGTTATATTTTATCTCAATATGTCCCAATTAGATAAATTATTGTTCAACTTATGTGTAGGTACTCAAAGCAAATTTAATATTTAAATTTTAAATCATTACTAAATAGTATTATTATTATATAAAATATATCACATAATATTATTATGTTATACATTTTTGAATATCAATTTAATTGTTTCTATTTAATTATTCATTAATATGTATTTTGTAAATGTAATACAAAAAATACAGACTGTCCGTGCATTTTACTTGTTAGTATTGTGAGTTTTAAGATTCTACAGAAAAGAGGAACATTAAAATATATAATTATCAATACTTATGAATACATAAAAAAAAGCGATTGAACATTAAATGATAATAATGATAGTAAATTATATTAAATGATAATAGTATAACGTTTATATTGATCGTGAGTAATAATTATATTTTTTCAAACTAATTACTGTCTTCCGTTTATGACATAACAGTCTGCTGTACATTATAAACGGTTGAATTGTGCTTTCCATTTCTCCGGGCCGATAATAAATAAATGGTTTAATATTTTTATTAATATTTAATATTGCTCGAGTTTCAACGGAAGGGCAACATTTGATTTATATACATATATATAACATATTCCCAAATAACGGTAAAGGAAACCACGCAAAAAACTTTGACATAAGACAAACGAACCAGTTAGAAACTTCCAAATCGTGTTTAGCCTCAAACAATATTTATGCATTATTATATTTTTATTAACCTATAGATGCATTAGTTTGACCGAAAGTAAAAGTAGTCACGACCGTTTTCATATATATATATTATATTATATACTTATTTATCTTGACGTAAACTTTTCATTGATTCAGGCTTACCGTTTAGAACACAAAACGAATCTTCAAATTCCATGCTGAGACACCGGTGCCGAACTCGTTGCATGATATTATTATTACTTGTCAAACAATATAATACTATATAATAATGTGTACTATTATTATATGCTAAACAGTGAATACTAATAATTTAAACACGAACGAAATTCGGCCGTTTAACGAATAGAATTCAATGAGAATACTTATAAAAATAAATAAAAAATCACGTCGTTATTGTATTATTGCATTAAATAAACGTCTACCGCTTTGTGTCGACCCTTGCTACGCTGCATCGCGATCAAGACTGAATTTCAACTATTATAAGTATTGATAACCTGGCCACATGCGAGCCCATACGCACGCGATTATGTTCAAGGCAAACGTATAATATTTCGTATATACAACTCGTTTACAGACCTGACCAAGCAATAATGTTATATTATAAGCAATAAGCAGAAGCCGATCGTCATGAATTACCTCGTTAAATATTACTTAAGTGCGGACAATTTCGTTTTTAATTTTCATTCTATTTTGGCATTGAAAATGAAAACGCGGAAAATGCGTATATTAACAAAAGAAAAATAAATCATTTTCAAAATAGAATACCGCCAACGTTTTTGTACACATACGTAAACATCATTAAATATTTTCGGGAGAAAAAAATTATACTGAGGTTAATTGATTTTTAATACCATTACACTGTCTAATATTTGATGAGTATGTACTAATGTACTATATTATTATGTGTGTACTTATATAGTACTACATTACTACATCATGTCTCATGTTAACTTACAAAGTTTACCAAATTGTATGCTAAAAAACTTAAAATAATTCAATTGGCTTTGTAGGCAAAATAATATTGGAACCTTTTAACTAGTCAAGTTACGTAAATGATGGAAAGCGATATACCTACCTATATATATTTTTTTATTATAACGTTTGTAATTTAACATATTGCGTAGATATACGTTATTACTCATTAGTATTCACTATTAATTATAGATATACGTTAGAAACATTTTGTTGCTAATTATTAAAAATATTTTAAAATTTAATTTGTGATGGTTAATATAATTTTATAAAAAGCATAAACAATATGTAATGAAATACGTAATGTATGATAATAATTAATTTTGTGATGAGTTTCAAAAAATTTATTTCTGGGAAAAAAATTATTAAATATTATTCATGTTATTTTAAATAAAATATAAATGGTGGAGTTTTATACGGGGATAATTTCAAGCTTGCATATTGTTATAGCATGTTAGTTGCATAACCACGAAAAATATAATAATTTTACTTTTAAATTTAGACTTAACGTTTTTAATTATTCCGTGTAATTAATGGTTTATGGACGCCCACATAAATACTTAAGGGATCAAATGTGTATTAATATTTCTTTGTTTATTCGAGGAGAAATTTAATAGATGAGTATCCCACGCTACCTTATAAAACACTTATCGTTCAAGTAGTCTGTAGTGTGATGATAGACGTAAATAAATTTCTCATCGCTTAATATAGAGTAATATGTAATTAATAAATACTTTTTAATGCCCGCAAATACATATTTTGTACTCCGAGGCGAGAAGGCAAATAGAATCTTGAAAGACGACCTCAAAATATTTTTTGCCAAAGATAACAATGGATGGACGAGTTTGACTTTTATTATTTTTATACTTTTTACCCGAGGTGATAGTTGCTCCCATTAATACACATATAATAATGTATAATATTAATTAATTGTATTATCGGCGGACCGTTATATTATGTGCCTTGCAGTATCTATTCTACGAATGTATAACATTCGAAGTAGGTATATATGAATTATATGATAAAAAATGTATCGACAAAGTGAACATAAACTAACAAGACTTACCACTTGGCCACGTTTTAAAATTTCTACTAAAGATATAAACACGTATAATTTGTAGAAAAACAACCAGCAATTTGAAAAAAATCAAACTCGTAAAACCATAGGAAACGTCGTTGCTTTTAATTCACGACGATTACCTAATGCAAAAGTAAATTTCGTTCAGTCTGTTCCGTTTGATTTAGCTTTCACGGCGATTTGAATGAAAAAACCTAGCAATTTGATATAGATCAGACTAGAGTTTAAAATGGCCGGTAACTTATGCCTTTCTCCGACATAGGGTCATACTTTCTACAAACTTGGTGTAGTATAATCAGGCCTATTGTCTTTTTATTTTTAACATACCTCTTCAAAGTATTTTGCATACTCTAGCAGTCTAGCGACTAACATATAATATGTAATAAATAATAATGCAATGCGTAGGTATCACAATTAAAAATAATGACCAGATTTTAATCTCATTCAAGATGGATTATGGAACTGATTATTGGAGTATGACTTCTATAATATTAAGACTATTATATAATTATATACCTATTTAATATTATATCAATATAAAATAAGAAGTAGGTATACTAAAGTTAAATGTAAATATTAATATATATATAATATGTTTTTATACATCACTGTTTTCAAATGAGTTCCGAACTTAAAACTAGTTTTATATTTAAAATATATCCTAAAACATTAATTGTCTATTAGTTTATAATTAGTGTTATTTTTCATAATTAGTATGTTAAGAATTATGAAATACCTAACCATTAATATACATTTTTAAACTCTAAAATGTAAATAATTTTTTTTGATATTATTATAGGTTATATTAAACTCTCAGTTTAATTTTTAATAACTTGAAATGAAGGTATGATGTTAGACTATTATAATAAAATATACTATAGTCTAATAATAAAATTTAAATCACTAGGTATAAATAAACTTTTTAAAAGCCAAAATGTAAGTAGAAACTGAATGCAGTATAAACACTAGGTATAAACTATATTTTTAAAATAACTTAAGTATTGAAATTATTTAGCATTTCGCTGTTCTTAAATACATTTTAGAAAAAAATACTCAAATATTAACAGTGAAATCAAAATAAAACAATGTAGGTAACATTATTTGAAAATACTAATACAATATCGTAAATTAATTTAATTAAAATTAAAGAAGATATTTACTTTGATCGCAAGTATATGGCATTATAATATTTGTTAATACTTTTATAAGTGCTTTACTAACACGTCGACTCTTATAAGACTATTATAATGAAACGATAATGACTAATAGGTACCTCATGCAAAATCTATTCTAATAAATATTACAATGAAGTTTTAATTAATAGATTATAGCTTTAAAATAATATTAAGAAACTTAAACTATTGAGTGAGATATTTGATATCACTGAAAATAGCAGACCATTATTGTCTAACTAATAAATAACATATAAATTTATTTAAATTTACCTATAATTATTGGGTTAAAAATGTTTCAGGAACTCCCAATGTTTACAATTTATAAGTATTTAAAAATTATTTAACAAAGAAAATGAAGAATATTGTGATGAACATAATGTAATATCTTGTCTGTAATAAATATTGACTTTAATAATATTCTAATAATAACAATATTAAATTCGATATTTTTTATAAAAAAAAAACATAAACCATAATTTTATACAGAACGGAGACATTAATTAAAATAATACTAAATACCTATAGTTAATTTATCGTGCAGCTAAAGTGCTATACTTGAAACTAGTTTAATAGTTGTAATTAAAATTACGTATTAATTCAACTTTCTAAAAAAAAAAATTGTTTTTCTTTTAACTATAAATTATGATATAAGTTATACATATTTAAATTTAAGTATTCAGAAAATAATAAAAATATAACTTCATCAAATTAGAAATGTTGATTTTATATGAAAATCAATTTTATTTGGAATTAATTAAATCAGTGTATCATTCAGAAACTTGTGTTCTATACACTGAAACACTGTTTTGAATTATAAATATTATTTTGCTAGTATGGACAATTATTAAATAATATTATTTTATTAAAAGACTATTTTCGAAATAAATGATTATTTTTACTAAATACTATGATCTACGATTACCTTTTTAAAAACCAAACTAAAAGTTTAATTTTCAAAAATATTTTATTAATTTACTTAGGTACATGGGGTTAACTAAACAAGTTTATAAGATTACCCAAATAAACAACATACTTAGGTATTAGTAATACATGCTTAAATTATAAGTATAGATTCATTGTTAAAAAATGTTTCCACAAATTTTATTTTGCATACAATATATAAAAGATAAAAACAAAAAATGCAAAGAAATGATTAGATTAAACTGTAAAAAAAAATTTAGTAAATTAACTTTATTAATAATAATATATTGCCATATTGGTGATTCATATGACTATATTGAAATATTAAATGGAAGTAAATTGTGAACAAAATGTACCATGTGGCACTTAATTCATACATGCGATTATTATATTAATAGTCCAAATAAGAATAAAATAAAATAATTGTATTAATGTAATAAAATAATAATTATATTCTGACCTGCAAAGGTACAATGTAAGTTTCCTTTATTAGTTATGCTTGCCCACTCTGCTGTTAATTCTTTAAACGTTGCCATAGATAATTTAAAATTATTTTAATTGATTACTTTAAATTACTAAAAGAATAAAAAAATGTATAGTAATTTAGTTATAAACAATCATTTCAACGAGAATTTCACAAAAATAAGTCTGCAGGTATCCGGAGTTAGGGCGTAGACTGCCAACAGAAAACTAATTTAGAATCAAATAACCGAAAGCTGTTGGATTTTCTAAAACTTGTTACCGATATGATAAAAGTTATTACAATGGTAAAAATAAAACAGTAAAATCAACAAAAACCAGTACAGAAGATAACTGATAAGCAATCCGCATCAGAGTATAAAGTTTAATAGTTTTTATAAAATCAATGTAGGTATACGACTCTTTATATCTCGACAACTGGTATAGCGTGTAAGATTAAAAGTTATATGAGATACTGAACGTCGATAATTGTTATGATTATATTTTCTTAGTTACTTTATATTAATATAATAATTTCGTTTTTGTAAATAATTAAATTTATATTATCGTTTCTAAAATATGATATAACTATATAAATCGTAATAATATTAAACTACAATATCAACAAGTATAAATATTAATGTTTTAATACGTCGTTTAATTATTATCAACTGGGTTTCAATAAATCAAATTATTATTAAAATTATTACATTCATTAAAACTAATAGAATAATTTTAATGTAGTAAGCCCCTTACTATACAAGTATATGCAATTTATTGTACACGTTGCCATGTAAGAATATCAATATTTTTTAATAAGGAGTAAGGCTGTGGAACTGTTATAGCGATAAAATTGCTTAATGCGATAAAAAAACTTTAAAATAGGCTCGTTTCCTGAAGCTTTTTTAATTTTTTTTTATGCTGAATTAAGTTATTTATTTTTAATACATCGATACAATTAAGTTAAAAATGCAATTAAACGATGAATGGTGTTTAAAATAAAAATTCTAACATTTCGACTTTAAAATGTTTTTCAAGATAATCTTCTTTAATATACTCTGTCAAAAAAGATTTTTTAATCCATTAAGTAATGGTTTTAATTGACTACTCATTTTAAAGTTTTTTTATTTGAGTTCTGTAACGCTATTATTTCCTTTAAGGATTTGTAAGTTTTAAGAAATAACAGTCAAACAACAGCTAATCAGTTATTTCTAATTAATCAGTCCAGTTTTTAGAAGCTAATAAAATAAAAGCAATAATGAAATACCTACAAAAATATGATAACCAATGTAAATTTTTAAATTGAAAATTTGGTTTTTGTTGATATCTTCTCACTTTGGGTAGACCTAGGTTTAATAATATGGATTATGTAAACTTAATGTATACAATATCAATGTATAACATTATTATTATAAAAATCTTAAAACAAGAATAAACTATTTTGTTGAGTTAAGTTAACTGTATTGTTAAAATAGGTATAGTTTAATTAATTGTACCTTCGTCTTAATAATACAACTGATAATGAAAATTATAGAATTTATGTTGGTATTTAATTAGAAATTTAAAATATGATGCGAGCACGATCGGCCAGTAAAAATGTATCTACCGAGTACATTGTATACTCCATTCAGTTTAGTTGTCTTTTAAAAATGTTGATGATAAATATATTGAATAAGTTGTATTTATTTATTTATTGAATCGTCATAAATTACGGTGTAAGTAAAAAATGTATAATATTCAATGAAAATAAATTTCAAAAAAAAAAAAAAACAAATAGTAAGTACTTTGATGAAACTGTCCCAAAAAGCAAGCTTGTGAAAGGGAGGATATTGTTTATTAAATTAGTAAAAATAAATCAGCGACAAGTGTAGTGTGATGACAGTATATTACCTATACTATATCGAAGTAAACCCAGTGCCATTAATGCATCTATCACAAGTCCATCTATCATGTACGGTGTATAAATATTTTCAATATATCGTACCCTTGACAGGTAATTTTCTGGCGATTTCACATTGAAGTAGGTTCAAGAGTAGGATCCTTATTTTTGGGCGCGTTTTATGAAGTGTTGCCCACTCCAATTCATGAACGATGCGTCATCGTTAACCATTTTCAAAGGGGGTTAGCATCACGCACCTGTAGTGTAGACACGCCTTTACACTTTCTTATCGGCAAAATTATAACGTAAATGCTCATTCCCCCTTTAAGATAAAAACAACGTTTTACTTATATACTTGTCACCTATTTTGCTGTTTAAATATATAGTTTTATTATTATGGTATTTGTAATTTTTTTGCTCTGAACTTTCAGTTTATACGACGTACATAAAATTAGAAATAAATAAACACTAAAATTTACGCGTTCTGACCGTATTTGTTAATCGTTATACCTTATACAGTAGCTATGTAATCCTATAGTATACTTAGTGGTTATACTGTTATAATATTATATTTTGTGGCTCTATGCACTTTATAAAATGTTTGTTATTTCTAATAACCGACAAAATATTTTAGTGTTGGTTTTTTTATCTTATCATAGTATAATATTAAAATTCATAGTTTCTTGGTATTCCAATCATTGCAAACAGCGGGATTAACCACAATTTGCAATCGATAATGGTACAGTGACCACCGATAAAACCTGTTGTTTCAATATCATACGTTATACGTAAATGTAAGTAGAATACAGCGATAGTGCAATCATTGGTTATAATTGTTGTAGTTTTTTTTTTTTTTTAATAATATTTATAACCAATAGTGCAGGATATAGATACATAATGTATAAATTATACAGTATAATAATTATTTTTTTATTATTATTTAATGAAACCGTCAGCATCAGTGACATTCGTTGTAGATTTACTGAACATACACTATATAATATATATGTACACAACTTAATTTAAGTTTAAGTATACTGCAATACTGTATAATATTATACTATTAAATTGTAGGTAAGTATCAATGTATAATACATACCTATTATAATATTATATGGACTTTACTAGTAGTGTAGACTGTAGATTAAGGTTTGGCCATTAAAAAAGTGTGATATATTTTGATGAGACTGATTTTTCATCTGCATTATTATTTATAAACTAAATTAGATACGTATTATACAGAAATGATTATCGGTAAATTATTAGGTACTTATCCAATATTCTTTTCTTTTTTATGTAATACCATGACGTATGACATAATGTTGTAAATATAAATTAAATTATAGTAGATTAGTAGATATTATATATCAAACGTGATATCGTTATAAAAAAAAATTGCAATAGGTATTCTAAGTTTATAACACAAATAATTGAGCAGCATTTATCGTTGTCCAGTTAATGAAATCTGACCTTTTTTGTTTAATAAGTGAATTTTATAGATCAATATATTATATAGGATTTATTAATGTAGTTATGTCGTAACAGAATAATTCATATATACATGCTAGATACTATATGTTATATAATACTGGTATATGCTTATTTAATATACATAAGAATAACGAAAAGATTCATTTTTATTTCTACGTTTAAATTTTCTAGATTTGATGAAATTGATGGGTGTAGTGGTTTTTAATTGAAAAAATTCAAATGTTTCAAAACACACAGTGGTTTACTTTAATCAATATACTAGAAAGAAAATAAATATTATTTGTTAGCGATAAAACTGATTAAGTAAATATAAATAAGTAATAAATGTAGGTATTTAACAAAATATAGGCTAATTAACCTAATAACAAACTACATTCGTTTTTTAATTTTAATTAAAAAAAAAAAAAATGTATTTCACAATAATTGAATTAAATTAAATTACTAAATATTATTGTCTATTATAATTTATAAAACTACTATTAATAACATGTAAATTTTCATTTGAAATTAGAAACATAATACATGTACCTATTTTAAGAAATTGTTTGATGGTTCTAATGATAATTATTACCGTAATTTTGAAAAAAGAATATTTTTTAAATATAAGTGTGAATAGTGGTTATAGTGGACTGACGATGTTTTTTAAATATTTCAAGAGTATTGTTCTTAGTTGGATTGAGTTCGACACTTTGATGGACAGTGACCTGTTGTGGTGTTTAGGATGTATACAGTCATACAGATATTTTTGTTAATAAACTATATTATGTATGATTGAAGTAGTGGAAACTGAGGACCCATCGGTGGCGCATGAGTCAAATTAAATAAACTTAGATTAATTTTTTCGCGCACCCTATAAAGTTGGCCACGCGATCCTTTGAACAGAGTGCACATATTTAACGCGACTACTGTTGTATTTTGTATACTGATTCGATAGATAATTGTTTCGGCGCTTAATGAACCAATTAATGAAAGGTGAAATAACAGATGCTCATGGCTTTGCTCGCAAGCTTGACGATTTTGTCATTGTAATAGACGTGGGTGGTTCTAAATGGGGTTTTGACTTTGAAGCTATTGTTTAATTAAATGGTGATTTTGGAAATGCCAAGTTTAATAGCTTTAGCTTTGTAGTCGACTAGACTTTGAGTCACAGAAAAAATGTTCAAGGGGATATTTATTTTAATATCCATGAAATGTTTGACTGCAGTCATAACCCAATCAGATAATAATTGGTGATATCTTAGATAAGGTTAGGAGATTTCTTAAGGTTATATTTTTAATATATTATTTTGCGGTAATTTGAATTTCATTAAATTCACATGGAAAATAATACTCATGATCATTTTAACATAAAACAGATATGTTAAATACACAACGATTTTGTAAGTTGAAATTCTTGTCCTTTTTTATTGAGTTTAGGCTATTTATGTCTTTTTTATATGATTATTTGCATCAGCTGCTCAAAATAATAATTGTTGTAAAATGAGATGTGTTTTTACCGTAATATCTCCAAAAAACGCATTTTTAGCACAGGTAAATATTTCATGAACGTTCTGTTTACTGAAGTATGAATTCTTAGAAGAGGACTATAATTAATGCTTGTGTTTTTGCATTTTACCCATCAATACTTAATTCAAAAATACATTTGTAAGTTAATTACCTACATTTTTTTCACGAAATAATATAAAATTCTACATATTAACAGTATAAATATTAAATTTTAACTATGTCATTATCTTTGTCAATCTATATATATGACCAATATGTTTCCAACTGTGTTTGACAATGATGACAAGATACAGTTCGAAAAACTTACTATTATGATTATTTTTATTGGCCTCCCATGAAGAAAAACACTATAGATACTTTGTAATAATGGTATTTGGTTAAAATATATTTTTCTTCTTGTGGTTTTATATCGGTATTTATTAATAATTCGCAACTTATAACTTATAAGTTAATAACAACAGTATTATATGATATCTAAATTTAAAATGTAATCAAAGCTTAACAAGCTAAGTTACAGCGGTGTACTGGTGTGCAATAATGACTAGTTCAGAACTTAGAAAGTCAAAGCTTAAAATTAAAGCTCAACTTATATTTATATAAGAAATAAGTATATCAAATTATTTAAAAATATCATTTGATAGGAACGGATATTTTTCTTTGTACAGTTTTGTGTAAGTCTATGAAAAACAACTGCCATTCCTCGTGTGCAACGGGAAACTATTACATGCAATATTTTCTAATATCTTACCCCAATAACTTTGGTAGAAATATAGGGGGAACAGCCAATTGAAACAACCAATTGCAATTTTGTAAAACTAAAAGACAAATACGTTTATATAATATTGTCAGGCTGTCAGTGAATTTACTTGTATTTCGGTAGCCCTTCTTTTCTCCCGGTTGCTATGTAAACATTATCTTTTTTGATTAATGATGTTTTTATAGCAGATAGTTGTTATACTTTTAGTTTTTACTGATTATTTAAAAAAGTATAGAGCATTTTCAATTTAAAGCTCCTAAAATCATTATTTAGATCTAATTTGTTACAAGTAATTTCTATAGAATAAGTTAATAATCAGAAAAATGTTTTGCCTTCTATAAAAAATTCAACATTGAATGTAGTGCAATATAATTAAATAATTAATACACATATTATTTTAAAATCAATAAATTTATTGCTTCGCCAAAATATATATATATATATATATATTACATAACGTCTATTAAATAATAATATAACTACGAAAATATGTTATTAAAATCCTTTTTAAATACATTGAATTCTGAAATTTTCAAATTAGTACCTACTTAATGTATTTTTAAAACTATTAAAAAGTCGATTTTGAAAGATAAAATAATATTTCACTTGAAATGGTAAATTTACGTATTAATAAATGGAACCCTATAGATAGATCTAATGCATTATTAAATAAAGTCCTCTGAATTCTTTGATAGGGTGTGTCACATATTTCCTTAAACCCTTTCTTAAATAATTCCATCACATAAGTAACCTATCTATTCTAAATGCATCGGTTTTTTTCCTGAAAGGAAAAGGGAGTAAATCATATATTTATTTAATTTCGAATCATTTTTCAAAGACTATTCACCAAAATAATTTATAAAAAAATGTATATTTCTCCTAAACTGAATATGATGACATTTATTTTCAAACTATGAGTATTGTTAATTTTTCAGTCATTATTTTTGAAGAAAAAATGTCTATAAATTAAATTATTTTAACTCAAGTTAAAAATATTAATATTAATATTTTAATATTTAAAATATTTTATGTTTTGAAATGTTAAATAGTTATATTAGTAGTATAATGGCTGTGTTAAATTGTATTGTATGTATGCATCAAATATATATTACAAAAAAACATTTAAATTGATTCATGATTGTATTATACTACTGAATATAGCAGTAAAATTAAATTCATAATTCATATACCTAGTACCTGCTACTACCTATTTTATTTTTATTTTTTAGTATACCTACACTATCAGTAATCATACTCGGCAGTCGGCATTCTCCCTTCCGAAATATTTTGTAACGCGTGATACTTTCACCTATTCCAGTTCATGTCATGCTATCTCATCGTATATTCTTATCACATAAACTCGAAAATTGTTTAGACTTCACATTTTAACGTTTAGAATTAAAAAATTATTAAAACACTATCGCTGTAATTACCTTTTTCGTAGGATGTATGACAGTAGAAACACGTGTACCCGTCGTTTATGTAATCGTTGTGTTCCATTTTTGTTTTTATTCTAAGCTAACACGATAAACTTAAATAAATAACAGTCTTGAAGTGAGCACAAATCGAACTCCCGAAAACACTACTATACTATACGATGTTCGTCCGTTGCCACTTATACGCGTGCACCGGTTTATCGGTGGAAATTTGGTTAAGTCTAATTTGTACACATATAAACGATATATTTACAAGAAAAACGACAACAAAAATCGCGGTAAGTATGTATGACTAGATTGTACACTGGATGGCACGAATTGTTGTTAGACAGCAGCTGTTGTGCAATTGTGTGTCACGCACGACGGTGGCGGGGACCGTAGTGTAGACTAGACGCTCGGAGAACGACTACCGTGAGCGTGGACGGAAAAAAATCAATACCTCATGCTCGCAAGTGGCGCGCAAATGCACGGACCGTGGTCCGCGTGTGGTGCATATATTATAATAATATTATTATTATTATTATTATTAAATCGTCTGGCGAGTTGTATTGTTTCGTTTTTTACCAACTGTATTTTGGTCACAGATTTTAACGTTCTCCGCGCTGATCGATGCGAATAAAAAGATCGCACGCGTACAACTATACGCTATATTATATCTATACGTAATGATGATATATTTTAGTGATCTCGCGACCCACTGCAGAGCCAGTCCGAGGAGAATTATTACGTTGGGCATAAAAACGTTTCAGTGCCGCCCCGTCATCGCGAATCTCGTTCTTACATAATTTACATAAGCCGTCGTCGCGTCATCGCGTCGCCACTATGGTCTTTATTGTTTTTCAACATGACATTATTTATTTTAATCAAAGTTCTGAGTAATTATGGAAAACTAAAAACCACAGCGTTTATAATAATATTTTAAAAACAATTATGTGCATAATAATAGTACCTAGGGGTATACTGCAGTTTATTCAACAATAGTCAATAATAGTACCTAATAACGTCTAGACCCCCCATAATAATCGATAGACCAAATTTAATATTTAAACCATTGGTAGTGAGTAAACCGTAAAGGGTTACTAAAAATAATATTTTTTATTTTTATTTTTTACATGAAATATGTATTTTATATCTAAGGGTACAATAAATATATGGGATACGAGTAAGATGTATTAAAGAACATAATTTAAAAAATAAATATCAAAATACAATTTACATATTATTTATATCTATATAAATAAGTAGACAAATTTCGAAGATAGAAGACATCAATTAATGAGTAATGTTATTTGCAGATTGATTTTTAATTTTTTTTTTTTTTTGATGTGAGTATATTAATTAATTAGTAATTTTTAATTACTAATTATTATTTTGAATCTATAAAATCAATAAACTATACATATAAAATAATCATACAACCATATACTGAGATATATAGTTTTTTTGATTATTGAAAATATAGGTACAACAGACTGTACTACTAAGACACTTAGATAGTTAGATACTCTCATAATTACTAAAGATAATACGAGCTTAACATTGTGAAGTGGAGATTGTATTTATTCAATTCAGTTTTAGTTACCTCAATATAAGTGGTAATTATAGCGACAGTAATTACAAGTTAATGTTTTTTTTTTGAAAACAATGCAAATATATAAGGTTCAATTCGATGAAACTTAGTAGAAATACACACTTAAATGTAACTAATTTAAATTATCTGTAAAATAAGTAGAATTTTTCATATTTTGAAAGTGAATGAAATGTACATAATTAGATTATATTTATAGATCTGTGTACACACAAAGTCACAAAAAATCGAAAAAATTATTTTAAGTAAATGAAAAATGTCAGACACAATTAAATGTGCACACGTATTACCATAATTTTATCTCATATTATGAAATATTATTGTTATTTAATTATTTTTTAGTACATATTAATACGGTAATATACATTGTATTGTATACTAAATTATTGGATTCAATTAGGTATATAATATAATTAAGTATTATAATATTAAAAAAATATTAATTTAGTAATAATTAAATAATCATATAATTATACATAAGCAGCACGTAGTTAATTGAAATTGGGAAATTGGAAAACTTTAGTAATACGTTATACGACGCAGATAATAAATCCATTTACATTTTGATGAGTGCTTAACTTATCGCTGATATTGACCAAGAGCATAATATCACAGCTATAAAACCTTTGGTCCTATTAAAAATAAATCTGTTATAATAATACACATATTGATTTGATTAATGACGTTTTGATGATACACTTATTATTAGTGAGTTTGTAAAAAGTGTATAAACATTTAGCAATGGATATAAATTATTATATAATAATATATTGTGTATTTGTGTGTATAGAGTATGTCAATAATTGAATGGACTTTAAAATTAATAATTATTATCACTATGAAGAATATAATGTTAGGTTGCTTATAAAAATTAAATATTTATTATTTATAAAAAATATATATATAATTTTCTTTGTATGTAAATATAATAACCATGAATTTAAACTTAAAGATTTATTCATGAACGTAAAATAATTAGTTGAATATGAAATAGGACGAAAATTCTAATAATTTGCTCAATCTTATTCAATAAAAAATACTGTAAAATATCATTTTTTATATGTAATTTAATATAACTTATACTTATAAAATATTAAACCCTAAAGTAGAGAAAAAAATAGTGGTGTGTGATTGTCGTTGTTTGGTTAGATTGCATCATCTGCTAACGTGAAATTATGAAAATCACATCTGTCTTGCAACATTACTTTTACAGTATAAAATTACCCCAATCAAACTGTTGATGTACAAAAACATGGATAATATACTATGGACATTTCTGTTGAATCATCAGTAATGCATATTATATACTACGCTGTGTAAGTAATTTACAAAACTAGTTATTATATGACTGTTAAATCCAGTCGGAAGGAACGCATAATATGATGTTGTCTATCAACATAATTTTTTCACTGTAATTTTTCGATCTATTGAATGTAAGCCTATAATTTCAATAATGTCAAGTGGAATAGGATTTTTATTTTTTGCTTTAGATTTATTTTTTAATATTTTATAACATATTGGATAACTAACAGTAAAATTAAATACCTAAAACATTAAACAGTTTCTCATTAATACATTTTTATTAAATGTAAAGTTCAAAACCGATGATTTTTTAATGTTTTATCTCTTCGATTATATTAAATTAGTAATATTTTAATGTTATTATTGGTGATTAATGTACGTAGCTTGCAGAATCAGTTTAAACTTAAATTGACATTTTATATCAATGTAATGTTTATAATTACCAACTAAAATTATTGTTCTCATATATTATATTGTTATTAATACGTTACATGTGTATTAGGATTTTTTTAAATCTCTGTTAAAAAAAAAAAAAAAATGAAAATACAGATTCATCATAATTTATAGGTAACATTTTTTGAATTATGGTAATTTATTTTTGAGATTGTCGATATCTTTTAGATGCTCGTTCATTTATAAATAAAACTTGTAATTTATATTTTTAAGTATTGAAAATGAATAGTATATATTATGTATACCATAGTATAGTTACGTTTATTAGTATTAACAGTATTTGAGTACTTATTTCATTAAAAATTATGGTTTTAAAAAGATTTAGTTAAATATGAATAATTTAATTTAAAGAGTATTTTCATATAGGTACCATATATGTATAGCTTTTATAGGTATAATTACATTTTGTTATATTTTAGTAAATTAAATAAATTAAATTTATTATAACCTAATTAATTATATGGTATGTATTCAAACGAAAATAATGTTATATCAAAATTTAAATTTCTGCAGATTAACTATATTATAATAATTATTGAATACATTTAATTGTTTATTCCGTAATTTTATAAAAAATAAAGTTATTAAAAAAAAAAAAATTATTTAAATAATTTAAAACTTTGTTTCATTATGGAATAAATGTTTACAAAAATGCTTCAAATGCAAAATTACGTTCCGGTAGAGCGCGGATTTGTACGGATCCGAACCGGCTGCGAGTATCAAATGTGCAGTGCATGTTTTGAAGGCGCTTCATAGTGAACTAAGCGGGAGTGCGTGCTACATGTGTTTTACTGCGCTAAAAGTAACTGTTTCGTCTCTTCTAAGTTTAGTGCCAATTCACAATTAAAAACAGTAAGTAAATACAGTTTATAATATACAATCTTAATTTTTTTGTTTAAAAATGTTTTTTTGTTTACATATGTATAGGGTGTAGCCATGTAGGTAGGTATTAGCTTTAATATATTTATGAATTCAATCTTATAGAATAGATTATTATTATAATCATTATAATATTTATTTTATTTACTTTTAAACATAATAATATTTATGATTAAAATACTTTATACTATATGTTAAAAAAATATAAAAAATAATTGATTTGTCGATATAATTCTCCAATCAGTCAAACTTATTAGGTATTTTTTTTTAAATTCTGAAAACTTAACTAAAAATCTAAATACTATACTTATATTTACTAATATACAAGATAAACACTATAATAAGTTGAATGTAATGATTTAAATTTAAGTGCTTTTAACTATTTTTTGGTATATACTTTATAAGCATGCCATCGTGAATGCACTAGTAATTCAAATAATAATGTATTTCTATAACTCTATGACAATGGAAAAATATTAAGACAATTCTTGAAATATTATATGACTTATTTTTTCCGTAATGAAGATTCATGAAATAATATTTTTATTCATTGTCTAACATGTATGCTTATTATAACTAAATAATATAACAACAAAGACAACATTTTTTCTATATTAATTTAATTTTATCTTGTGTTAAGTATATTATATATTGTAATTTAATATTTTAGAATAATATTTAAATGCATCATCAACAGTTTTATAAAATATGTTTATAATAATATTTATTATTCGCTTGATCCTTTTGCTTTAAATAGTTTGTTTAAGAGAGGTATTAATTATACTCTAACATACTATTATAAACAACAAATTAAATAGTTCAATAGATCATAAAACACTTTTAATGACTGTTTATGTTACAAAATGTATAAATATAACACTTTTTTCTTATATTATTAGATAAAATAAATACAAACTATTAAGTGGATAAAAATCATAGGATTTACATGATTATTTTGCTATGAGTATAGAAGTTTACAAATTATTGTTTATTAAGAGAAGTGTAATGCTACACCTACTTACATAATATGTTGTCTCCGTTTTATAACTATAGAAAATATGCGTTCAGTAGAACCATTTTGCTTTATTCGATATTTTAATTTTTAAACTAAATATTAGCTTTTTTAATATATAATATTTTACATGAGCATATCTCGTTTAAAAAATTAAAGTATGGAAAAAACTATCGCTTAAGCATAGAGTACGCTCTTACCTTTGATTTGTATGATAGATTAATTTATTCTAATATTGAATCTAATAACACAAAATCGTTATAACTAAACTCAAACTTTCTATAATTGTATATTTGTAATATAGACACTAGGTACATTACATGCAAGTGTAGCATCTTTTTTATCAATTTTGTATTCAGATTATTCATAGTTTAGACACCCATTAGTTCGCAGAAAAAATACCTACCCTTATGTTTTTTAAACATTCTTTTTATTATCACGAATTTGGTAATAAAGAATAATTTAATTTTTGTAATTTTTCATATCACAATAATTTTGTAAAAAAAATTGAATGATATTATTATACATAATTTATTATATATTTATAATAAATACACTTAGTTATTTTTATCAACATTCAATAGTTATATAATATGGTCTATAGGTACCTATAAGTATTACGTAAATAAATAATTTATTGATTTTAGTATATTTTATTCTTTTATTTAGGTGGAATAAGCTATTCATTGAATGAACAATTAACTAAATAATTTTGTTTTTATAAAATAAAATAAACTAAACACAATTAATTAGTACAATTAATTTAAAATATTTCAAGTGCTGTTTATTCTCTATGATTTCTACGTTACTGGTTAAACCTATACATTATAGTCATTTTACACGATACCTCTATCATTTTAAAATCATTTTTACTTATAATCTATTCTAAATAAATTGTATTGTATAAAATAATAATACTGATAGTAAACAGTAGGTAGTTTATAATTTTTTATTTATGAGATTTAGCTTAAAATTTTAATTAAACATTTTATATTGATTAAATGATTAGGAATGATTAATTATATTAATAATAATTATGCAGTGCAACTAAAATGTCTCATATTGAATGTATGTTAATAAATTATGTACATTCAGACATTCTATTAACAATTATTACATGTATATATTTAAGTCGATTATTATAGAATATTATTTAGGTCTAGAATTTACTGTAGGAACTGAAATTAGCTAAGCAATGAATTTATCGTTTAAATAGCCTTTTAATAGATTATTGGTGATTCACATAAGGTTAATCATTAACTGAAGTATTTATTTAAAATAATTAAGAAAACATTCATAATAGGTAGAACAATTGTATTGATCACAAAAATATATATCATTCTAAGTAATTCTTCTTTAATTTCTATAAGTTCTTATATTAAATAACTATACCAAATTTCTGATCATTAGTTTTTGTAAGATGCTTCAAATTAAATGTTTCGTTATTATAGTTACAGAGAAATAATGAAATAAATACTTATTATATATTTATTTTTTTTAATATGTAAATACAAAATTAAATTTTTATTACCAAGTGAAAATCTACAATAATTTTTATTGGTATTTATTTTAAATCATTAATCTATTTTACATATAAGGCAGGAAATTTGGTTAAATTTGTTCACCGATATCTATATAGACCTATAATTCTACACAAGCTTAAACTAGCAAATATCAAACTACACATGCCATGTCCGAAGCTAATCAATAGGATTACTCTTCCTGTTCATTGTTGTTTATCGTTTTGCTATTAATGTGATATGTGTTTTTATTCTATTATGCGTAGTTCTGCAATAGTCTCTTTGTAATCGTTTTATTATTTTTCATTATAATAATTGTTATATATTATAGGCATAGTATTAAATACCTCACAAATGATTCATTTGAAAGATGTGGTTAGATTGTAAAGTGATTAGGAATACCGAATAATAACTATGGGTAAGCTATAAAGTATAAGTAAAAATGAAGGTTTCGCTTGAGGGATTCCTCTCTCCCTCAAATAATCGTGACTTAATATTTCATAGAAGTATAGAACAAAGCAAAAGAACAATAATTTTATATAATTGGGATTAAAGAGTAAAAATATAAACAGTAAATAAAATCAAGATATTTTTATTTAACATTTTTAATAGGCACTAAAATTAGTAAAATTTAATGAAAAGTAATAAAGTATAGGTATGTATAATAGTTTTGATGAACAAAAGTGACGAAAATGGTTATTTTATCTCTTACTAGTATAATAGCGATAATAGTAAAAAATAATAGTCAACATTGTTAATGCTCAATTTAATCTGATGTATATTCGTATAAAATCTATTCTGGAAAAAATACAATCGAGCAGATAAAAATATAACTATTACTTTGAATAACATTCGTCAATTCAATTTTAAACGTTTGAACTAATAGTATGCACCTACCACCAAGTCAAGTTAAGGTACAGATTTAATGAAAATATTAGCCCTTTACATGTATTTCACTACCTATCCTAAAATGTATGTTAACACGTTTAATTTCATTACATCATTATAATTATAATTGTTAACCGTGTTTGCACATTTGTATATATACTTATTATAGTATTGTATAAAATAGGACTTGCGTGCAATTTCTTTATCTCTCGTTTTGTACATATCTACTGGTCAATTTAATTAGAAAGTGTTTAATGTAACACAATGTCTGAATACATGATTTATAGAACATAATTTTTATTATTCCCATACTGAGAAAGTCACATATTTGGCATTTTGTAATCACATATATGAGCATATTACGAACGATAACACGATCACATTATCGATTGCCTTTTTAATTTTAATCGGGTTGTTTGGATTTTATTAATCATTTAATATGGTTTTTATGTTCATAAATGTACATATGTTTATAGTTTGTGCATAGACATAGTTGCGAACGGTGCATTAACACGAATACCATTGTGATTTTCCTGCATAGGTACTTTATTAGGATCAATTTATAGCTAATAGCTAGTTTAAATTGGTGTACATATAGAACGACATTGTTTAAATTATAATATTCGTTTATGCGGGAGGATAAAAATGTATGATACATTAGTTTACTGTACTTTTTAATATAGGATAGAATAATCGATACCCTCATCGTCATTTAATTATCTTCATTAAGCAAGTAGAATTTCATTTAAAAGTGTTGTTTTCATGTTTTAAACGTTTCGATAATTGTTATAAAACGCAATTTGTCTTGATTATTTTATTAGTCATAAGAAATTCTTTGCGAGTTGGGTTGGATTAGGTTAGCTTATTATTTTTCTTAACTGTTGTTTAAAAAAATAAATAATATGTACCTATTTTTCAAAGAAAATATTCTTGACTTCATCGCTGAACTGCGAAAAACACCTGATGCTCAACGTAAGGAATTATTCTACATTATCTACCTAGTTACCATATACATACCCATTACAGAAGTGTGTTAAGCAGACCGTAATTAATTTAACTCAAAAAGAAAACGGATATTATTATAAGTATTGTATGATGCACATAAGAACAAGACTATAATATGTACAACAATATTTTTTTTTTGCCAAAGAGAAATTCTAAATTTTATAGTTTTATTAAAAAATCATTGAATGATATCGATATAAGCTTATTCACTTTTGATTTAAATTAATCGACATTATTTTATTAATAATAAAACAACTATATTGAATATGAATAGTTAGTTTGGTTTTATTATACAATGTATGATATTAACCGATCCAGATCTCCAGTGTTTTAGCCATTAAAATTCGATTAACGGTTCTTTATGGTATATGAACGGAAATTACGGTAGGTGGCTTTTAAATTAATGTTTCCTACATATTATTTGAAGGAAAAAATAGATACGAGTAATTGGTAGAGTATAAAACACTCAGTATAGTTTAAAAAGTCACATGGGCATGGCCATTATTGGCTATAAAGAGGTTTAACTTCGTAGCTTGATTTATAATAATTATTAATTACTATCACATAGTTCAATTAAAACGTATTAGATATTTTAGACATTAACACATTGTAATATTGTTTATGGTGAAAAAAAGGTTTTCACTGATCATCAATGGTGTCACAGATAAGTGTAAAACCCTACTTATACGGGCGCAGTTCTCACTTCTCAATATAAAGAGACGCCAAATAAGGGTTCCTAAGTCTGACCCTTTCTATTGTATTTTATCTTTTTGAGTTGTAGTACAGTAAGAACATAATATATTATATTATTGATGTAAGTACATTGAAACTATATTTGATGTGTAAGAGATTAGAGATAAATGGTCAAATGTATTTCTATAGATAGAAATAAATACTTTTGAAAAAAAAATAATATCAAAATAATTTTTATGACACATAGACAGCACTCTTCACAGTAACAGCTCATCAGATATTTTATTCCAATGAGTAATAATTTGATACCTATTCATCATTATATTTACTACATTTTTGTGTTTGTTATAGATATGCAGCCGGACATTGTAGATAAGAAGCATGATAAACAACTGATTGTTAAAATGGCTGGCTATTTAGAAAAAAAAGGCAGAATGGTTAGTAATGGACTTTATTTATATGACATATTATAGTACATTTTATATTATATATAGATATATTTTTATTATTTTATTAAAGATAAACCTCAGCATCATGGCCATTGGGAGAAAGGACATAATATTATATTTTACATGAGTCAATAAAATTAATTTAAAAACAGTAAAAACTGTATACTTAACACTTAACAAACAAATGTGTGATTGGAAATTTATTAAATATTATTTTTCATATAATTCATGAGTTATTGTCTATTGATAATATTATGATGGTTTTTAATGGTTTCATATTACAGTATGTAACATTGTTGTTGGTTGACTGCACACAAGTATACTGTAGGTACATATATTTATACAGTAAAGTAAACACTTTTTGAAAAATATTTTTAATATGATATAATAATTAATAATTTGAGATTATGCATACTTAAAATACATTTTAAATTATTAAATCTAAAAAAAAAAATATGAGGAATATATACGACTGTATACTATAAATTTCGGCTGTAACTTTTCAATAATTAATGAGTAAGGTATATAGAAGGCAAATAGATGTATTAAAATTTAATTCAAGGATAAATCAGTTCATACGAAAAACGGTTCTGAGTGAACTCTGTATAATTTGTAGCTTTTAATAATACGGTATTACGGTTTGTTGAATTTAATCAAAAACATTGCATATATTATTAAATAATTTGTTAAATATTGCATATTATATTGTGCCTATAGTTATTAAATTATAAGTCAATGCCTACGTTGGTACACAATAGTACGATAAAATAAACAGCTTACTATTTGTCTAAACATTTTGAAAATTGCATTTATTATAGAAACTATAATAAATATAATATGTAATGGAAATTTTTTTTAATTACATCTTAAAAGCTACTTATATTAACATTGAACTTATAATTGAAGAAAAATGTTTATTATTATTAATTTTAAATATCCAATTTTTGTCCAAATTTAAAGTAAATATAGATACAATGAAACGTTTATTCAATACTTAAAGCTATTATATATGGTGTAAGTATTATATGTTTATATGTATTTGACGATTCAACAATCATACACACTCTCCTTTGCTTCTTCAATAAATAATGATGCAGTTCTTCAAAATATGATTTTTCAAATTTTTAAATATACTTAATAATAAAGATTATAATTTCAAATTCTTGGAGTTTTTTTATGCTGTCTAAAGAGTGTCCTATAGTAATACAAGTTTTTTATTTTTCCAATGACAACTTTTCTTTTATACTATATAAATTATGTATTAAATATTTTTTATGAAAATATTGACGTATCAAAATCGAATTTTGAAAAAGTAGTTTTAAAGTTTTTTAAATTTTATGTATTAAAAATAAAAAGTACATAATACGAAGTTTAAAAATATGGGAGGGGGGATATCCAAATTTAAAAGTTTTAATAATTTATATTTATCTATTATCATAACAATCCCTTGATTTCCGAACTATCCACTATAACGCTGTTCCTAGTGACCCTAGATGACGAATCAAACGTACCCGGTGTCGTAACCTGTTATATTAAAATGATAATATTTTCCTCCATTTCCTTGATATCTACTTATTCTCTCTTACTAACGTTTTAAAAACAAACTCCTACTCTTAAGTGCCTCCAATAGGTTCTTATCTCTTGTCCCTCAAGTTATCTCCATCACATACGCTTATTGTAAAATAATAATTGTTAAATAAATATATATATTTATCTATTAACAGGTATATATAATAATTTATAAAAATTGTCTAAATATAGTGAATACTATATATGATATTAAATAGGTAATAATATGTAAAAAAAAATATAAAACATTTTATAGTTTTGTAAAACCATTTGAAGTGTATCAAAAATTAAAAAAAAACTTTGTTCAGTAAATAAGGGGCTTTTCATCTGATGTGCAAAAGTTTTCAACATTAGACACTACTAAATAGTACTACAAAAAATGTCAAAAACTTAAAAATATACTTTTACTATTTGAATAAGTGTACAGTCAAATAAATAGAATGACCATGTTTGATGATTTATGCTATATTAAACTATTAAATAAATAATTGTATTATTTTATCATAATATAACTACTAATATTTTATATTTCATATATATTTTATTTCCTTTACAGAGAGTGGTTGGTGTACGTCGTTGGAAAAAAAGATGGTGTGTACTTGAAGGCAAACTGTTATTATATTTTAAAACTCAATTAGAGTACTCTCATCATTTATCACCTTGCAGAGGTTCAGTTAACATGGGACTTGCATTGTCTATAGCACAACGGGGTCCGTGTCAATTGCAAATCGTCACTAGATCTCAAATTATAATCTTAGTGAGTATTAGTCATTAGTCACCAAGTTCCCAGACTAAATTTAGATGTAAAACGTATTATAAAAAATCTAATACAAAACTAATAAATAATATCTATAAAGCCAACTATTATTGTAATAAACACAAATGTAGATAACTTACTATTTACTTCAAATTTTTCTGATGAATTTATTTGTTTCCATGTTTTAATAGATTATTGTTTAAAATATATTTATAAATAATATCGATGAGGATAACTGAATACTATTAAGTAATATACGCATTCCTAAGGTTTAAGGTATAATATCTTTAAATTTAACTTAAAACAATTCAAACTCTATAATATATTAAGAAAATATTGATATAAACTGGAGCTTTTTTTATGTATTATTAATTATTATTTTACTTGTAACGCAAAATAAAATATGTTTTTAAATTGTTTGTAGTTTCTTTTATAATTATTGAATATTGTGGATAGAGGTGAATACGTAATGGAAGACCGCATTACTTATCATTGAATATAAATTATAATTATTACAAATTAAAAGGAAATATCAATTCAAAATATTATTACTTCTCATAAATATAAATTTACAGTTAAATTTGAAAATCAAAAACATTAATTTAATTTCAAAGATATCAGTTTATTTTAAAACAAAAGAAGATAATAATGATTTAAACCTTATTTTACTGGAAAAGAAACAATTTTTGTAAATATTTTAATTTTTTTATATACATAAATATGCTTACCTATTATATATTATGTTTAAAATATTTTATTTTTATTTACAATATACTCGTATATTAATATTACAATAAGTATATTTTATCAGAAAAAAAATTTACATTAGGTTCTTATACGATCAGAGAACATATTCGTTGATATTATTAACTACTTTTTAAAATTATTATTTTACTATTAGAAAATATTTTTTATTTTCAGTCGACAGGTAGCATCGACTTAATCTAGATAAGATAAAATTCATGTGAGAGAATTTTAATGGATTTTTATGATGATGTAGCTAGTTTTGTATGAAATCGTTTGCGGTTTTTATGCTTAATAGTTAATATTGTTGATTTCCTATTTTAATTACCTAAACAAATTCTGAATATATATGTAGTTCTAAATTTTTATGCAATTTAGATGTTGACCATCAGAGTTTATAAGGAGGTAGTGCATAAAATGTATACTTAATAGTCTTAATATAATAATTAATAACTATACACAACTATAATGTTTCTTTTAATTAATTTCATTATCATTATATATATATATAAAACTATGCATTATTAAAATACAGTTATAATTTACTAATATATGATAATAAAGTAATAAGTAGGTAGGTATATATAATATACATATTATAATAATTTAAAGATTTATAAGATACAATTCATATAAAAGTTCATATTATAGGTAATAAAATACTAGATTTCGTATGATTGCTATAAAGCTTTGAACGTGTATTAGGTGGTGTACTTACAGTAGTTATCTACTTATCTATAATGCTATGTAATACAACTATAAAGAAATTAAAAACAAGTTAAAGTAAATTACATGATTGTGACGAGTTTAAAACGAGTATAGTAAAGTAATGTAATATATTAAAGAGCTTGTTATAAGCAACACTAATATATAATAGTAGGTACATGGTTAGAAAGAGCAATGTATAATTAACGATTAATTTAGATAATATTCTGTACAGAAATTATTATAATTGGATTATCTTAATGATCAAAATTTATTAATTTGTTATTATAATTTTGTTTTTTAGAGAACAAAATCAAAATCTGACTTAGATGAATGGTTTACTGCTTTGAAGGACGCTAAAAATAATAACTTGGCTTTTATTAAAGATCGAAATTCGACTTATATGGAAACAAGCTACCAGTCATCTTACCGAATACCTTTGATAGAGCCTAACTCAAATAACTGCAGTATCATAAACGAAAATCACTTACGATTTGGCAGATCTGTGAGAGAGACGTTCGATGGCATATCCTTCGAGGCATACAATAAGCAAAATGATATTCGTTATATTATGGCTCGCAACAATAGAAAACCGTCAGCATTGAGAAAATCCGAATCTGACAATCGTATAAGTTTCTATAGGAAGCTTCATGGTCTCGTTCGTACTGAAACGATAGCTGGGACGTCTCAGGTGAGCGATAAGGAGTCTTGTCGCTCGAGAAGTTTGTCATATGAAAGCATTTATTTTAAGCCACAAGAAAAATGTACGCCGATTGAACCGGCGAAATCTCAAAGTTGTAGAGAACTTATGCCCAAGATCGTAAGACAAATGTCCAAAAAATGTACGAATAACTGTGTATCTAAAAGAATCAGTAGATCGGTATCGTTTTTCGGTAAGCATCGCGAAGATTCTGATTCTGACGATTATGACTATATTGAAATCGAACCAAACCACATCGATCAAAATCCTTCGGAACGTAAGTTTAATATAGCTATATCGCCAATATCGTTGATTTTAGAACCAGATATTAAGTAAATTACTTTTTAATACGACTTATATTAATGCACTTATTATTATTAAAAAATTTAAATTATAGATTGATAGCATTATGCAGTTTAAATTAGTTTATGCCAGGTTATAGATTAAAAATATAATTATAACATCCAATATATATGTTTAATATTTATTGTACGTTAATTAAAATATGTGTTTATCTATTTTTAAGCAATGGTAAAAGACGACAAATCTGAACATCATCCAGAGTTACCTCCACACTATTATAATGTTGAAAAAGACGAAGAAAGCACTTTGATGTCAACAAATGAAGAATTTCATAATCAAGAAGCAAACGTAGATGTAATATATGTAAATAACGATCGTAAAATTTTCACAACGGAATCAGATTTAATACTTGAATATGGGACCGAGCAATCAGTTGAAGAAGAGGACGAGCCACCCCCTTTGCCAATAAAAAAAAAACACAAACAAAATGATTTATTTGATGAGAAGCCACAATATCAAATAATAGACGGTGTTTACGTTTTTAAAAATGTAAGTACCCTTTACAATATGTTCATGACCCATTAGTTATGTTTTAAAAAAACATAATTATGATCTATAATATACCAGTACTTAAAACATTGTTATCCAAGTTGGGTATTGAAAAATATAACAGATACTCGCCAAAAATGTCATACTAAATGAACAAGTGGTTTCATAAGAGGGTATCAATAAGAATATTAAATTAAATTCTGATGAAGGTTGAATAGTCGAAATAAATAAATACCATGGTGGTCGTCTTGTATAAAAAAAGGTTTCGCACCATCGCGCACCGCAAATAAATTATATACACAATAAACAAATACGTATTTGTATACGAGTGTATAGTACTATACACTCGTGGAAACTCGTATTTTCGAATTTATGAACCTATTCAATTTAATCGATTATGTTAATTTACGTATAGGTATTTATTATTAGATTTTATTATTTTTTATCCATAAAATATTAAAAAATAATAACTATTTTATCTAAATGTGTAAATAATCTAATTTTTTTTTTATTAAAAATGATCAATTTAAGGGCTCTAAAGAAGTCATCTACGACGTTCCTATTCCACATGGAAAACTTATCGAACATTTTCGGCGGCTAACCATAACTTCAATGTCTTCACCGGTAAAACGTTATGCTGATAACACCGTGTATCAAGATTCGTTGGAACCTTCAGTTTATGAGTAAGATATTTTGAATAATTTGAGACTATGGCTTATCAAAAGTCAAATGATATGATTTAGAAAAATAATGATTTTTCAAATTTTAAGAACGTTGCACATGACACCAGACTCGCTAGAAGTTTCCATGATGTTTCCCACGTACAAGAGATGGTCAAACGACTCGGGCTTCAATAATTGCGATGAACAGAATTCATTTTTGCCCGATCAGACCAATTTTGAGGATTCCTTGGAACCGGTCATAAATATGATACATCATGATCGCAAAATATGGCAAAACGTACCAAATATCAACTCGACCGATTACTTCCGTTGACTGTTGTAAAATTAAGTATTTATAAGCATTAGAAAATGTATACGTGATATGATTTTTATTTTTTTAATTAACTTTCTATTGAAACAGATATTGTTTTTATTTGTACATAATATATGATCTATAATTCGAACAAATTTGTTTTGTGAAATAGTGGAATACACATTATTTCTAAACCATACAGGATACAGCGAGATCGTTAAGTTATGTTTATAACAGTTTTAAGCATTGGATAAATTGTTAATTTATTCCAATTATTACCTATCTCAACATTTTCTCAATAAATAATAAAATATTTATCATTTTTCAACCCTAAGCATGCATACGGCCATAAGGAGTAATTTTCTAGCTTTTGATAACAAATGTTGCTATGTACCTGGGATAGGTAACTCAAAGTTACAAGAGGGCTATTTTTTAGAAAATTAAAATCTAGCGGGCCTGGGCATAGAAAGCAAAAAAAAGGTAATTCAAAATACCTGTACATTTAAATTAGCATTTATTTTGTTAATAATAAATAAATAGTCATTCTCCTATAGTTATAAGTTTTATTTTTATCATCAATTTTACGCTTTTTTGCGGACATTATTAAGCACTACAAAAACACAAAAATAATAAATGCAACGACAGCGCAACACGAATGTACAAACAGTTATGGTTGAAAGCTATACATATACATACATGCTGTGTAAATACTATATTATGAGTTATGACATTTAACATTGTTTAATACCGAATAACAATTATTATATGGAGAAGATATAGAATATTATACAGATTATAAAATATAGAGTCTCAATCAGCCAATCAACATAGAAAAAATATTTAATTATTTAAAATTAACTAAATTATACCAACTAATTTTATCTAGATATATTTCAAACACATTATTTTATACCTACTTTTATTATGTTATGTATATATTATTATTAATGCTCCATACTTGTAACTAATATTAATGGTTGTAGCCAATAACCTTTAGTGTTGCGGCTTATTCTATTAAATAAAATAATATATAGAGTATAGCCGATAAACTTTAAAATTGTATGATGTAATATAGAAATGTAAGACGGGCCAGATAAAAAAAGGTTCGCGGGATGGATGCCAGGATGCGGTCCGAGGACCGCCAGTTGTCCACCCCTGCTATATACAGTACATAATAAATAATGACTAAATTGTATTGTTTAGTATTTTTTTTTCATTATAGCTGTGTTCTCCAACAAATATTTAGTGTAATATAAATCTTTTTAGGGTTCCGCGTGTACCGTAAAACGGGACTCTAATTACTTTGGCTCCGCTGTCCATCCGTCTGTCACCATCAGGCTGTATCTCATTAACCGTGAAAGTAAGACAGTTGAAATTATTTACAGATGATGTATTTCTGTTGACGCTATAAAAACAAATACTTTAAAAAGTGATAGGCCCAACCTAAAATATTTTGAAAATTTAACTGTGTATAGATTATAGATAACACTAAAAAATTAGTTTGGTCGAAAACTGGTTTTGCGTAAAAATTCCCGTTTTTCTGTCACTTTTTTGTTGTTTTTCTCGATTTTTTTTTAAATCTGCTGGAAGACTTTTACTTTCGAAAACCACCTCCGAAGTTTTTAAAATCGAATCATCATTTTAACAAGTTATACCATACACAGCAGTGGCATAGCTATAGACACTTTTTCTTGGGTAGGCCCGATATTTTGATGTAATAAGGATTATCAATGAATATTTTTATTAGATGAAAAACATGATATAAAAGTATAAAACATTCAGTTTTGGAGAAAAGTGGGTAGGCCCGGGTTTACCAGACCTTCCTGCTGATTACGCCACTGGTACACAGATACAAAAAAACACACTCACACTCATCATTATAAAATCAATACATTCATCACTTCGTTTAGAATTTAAAATAAAGTTAAGTGTTTAAACTGCAGTAGAATGTAGATATTTGAAATTGCGACATGAATCATGATATTTTTTATATTTTTTAAGATTTTTAGATTAACTTAAACTCCCCCATGGTTTAAGATTAATCTGAGTAGATATGATAGGTATTATATATTTTTTTAAATATTATACATTTTTTATTTTATTATTAGTATTTAATTATTTAATTATTATAATAATATATATTTAACATTTATACAATTACACCACTATCATTGTGTGATCTTGTAAAACATTTTTTAAAATTTTGACCCAGCCATTAAATTTTTAAAGCCTTTAAATAACTGAAAAAACATTTTTTGAAAATTTATTGTATATTGAAAATGATAATATAATAATGTGCTTAATATATATTATGAATTACCAAACTGTCTAAACTTATAACAATAACATTAATAACCTATTTTTATTAATTTTGTTAAATTTGAAATCTTTTAAATTAAATTGTAATAATATGATATAATATAATAATTAATAAATAATAGTAAAAAATAAATAAATCATTGACCCCGTATCCATATGGCACTATTTCTGACGCCTTATCACCTGTGTCATCCTGCCATTAGGTGGTTAACAGCTGTGTAGGAAAGAGATAATGTAAAACAATAACAAATGACTCATTCAGACTACAGTCATACCATTGTGGAACATTTTCATACACTATAACCACAGGACTCAGAACAATATAACTTTAGTGCACTGACACTGCTTACTATTATACTTATACTGTTACAATTAAGTGGTCTTGTAGTAGTCATATTCTCGTCTATGGTCGCCATACAATCTTTTCGTCTCTAGTTTTTCAAGAGTTGTTTTCCAGTCTACTAAATTTTTTTGTACTTCGCTCTGTAAAGCCACACCGACATCATGTCACTGTATCCTTCTTTGGAAGATTTAAAATTGGACGAATTTATTAAGGTATGTTGTATGTGTTATATCCTCGCTTGTGAATTGTTAACTGTTCGGAATTAGATTTTAATATTTATTTTAACAATTTACATTAAATATTTGCCTTATAATGTGTAATTAAATTTTCACAATTAATTATTAAAAGGTACATATTTTGTATTTGTTACATAATTAAATTTGGTTTAAACATATTGCAGACACAAAATCAAATTGTCCAACATAATGAAAATCCACCTCCGTTTATGGCTATCTGTCCACCTCATCCATCGGGTATGGATCAAGAATCATTAAACGCCATGTACCCGATACTCAATGATTATATGGGATTAGAGCTTAGTATCTTAGCACAAAATAACAGCATTGACATTCCTTCCCAGAATAGCCAATCAAAAAATAATGTTGTAGCTACTCCTTTCCAGGATAATGTAGTGCAAGTGACAAATGGTGTTCGTAAGGTAAATGAGTGATTTGTACTTGTATTATTATTTTTTGTGTTTGTAGAATTATCAAATGCTAACATTTGTTTTTGATATTTTAGTTGGTGTTATGTAAAGATGGGAAAGGCCAAATAGGATTAAAAATGTCCACATTCAACAATGGAATATTTGTTAGTGTTGTAGTACAAGAAAGTCCTGCTGCTAAGGCTGGTTTAAGATTTGGTGATCAAATATTACAAATAAATGAAGTTTTTGTTGCGGGAATGAGTGTTGACAAAGTCAACAAAATTTTTAGAGAATGTTCAGTTAATAACATTTGTGTTATTGTCAGAGACAGGTAAACTTAAAAGAATTTCTAGTGATTATATTTATTAATGTTTTTTTTTTTATTTTAGGCCTTTGGAACGTACTATAAATTTGTATAAAGACCGTGCTGGCCAGATTGGATTTCAATTCAAAAATGGTAAAATTAATAATATTGTCAAAGATTCATCAGCAGCTCGTAATGGAGTGCTCACAGATCATCAGTTATTGGAAATCAATGGACAAAATATTATCGGCATGAAAGACAAACAAGTAGTAGACATTATTGCTAATGCTGCAGACTGTATTACTATAACAATCATTCCAGTATCGATTTATGAACACATGATGAAAAAGTATGTTTAATAATTGTTTTTATCTGTTAATAAAATATGCTAACATTGTTTAATATGTAGACTGTGTGTCAACACCTATTTGTGTTCTTAAGGTTGTCCAATAATATATTATATGTAATATAAATATATAATATAAGTATTTTGATACATTTGGCATTTAGTGTGCCAAATATAGATTTAATATAAATTGTTTATTATTTTCACTCAAAACTAAAAGTTATGAGTGTAGTTTCTACTTATTTACTTAAACATTCTTAATTATTATATTATATGTACCAACTAGAGTGAACATCATTAAAAAATAGACGTAGTCAACATGTGAAACATGGACTTTAATTCATTTATATTGATTTGTTTTGCATTATTAAATGTATAATATACATTTATAAATTGATTTGTGTGATAATTACTTTAAAGTTAATAATTATAATAGCTTAAATTTTTTTAATTTAAATTCTAGGATTGCTCCATCATTGATCAAGAACATAATGGATCATTCAACAATATAAGAATAAAGAAGAAACCTATTCATTTATTGAAGTCATTTTTAAAGTTCATTATTTACTTAACATAGCTTCATTTTTATTTATAATTTATTTGTGTATGGAAAGGTCATCCATTAATTACTATTGTCAAATTTTTTTATACAACTGAGCTAGATTTAACAAATTATACATTCTACTTAAATTCAATTATCATTCCTATATTACCTAATTTATGTTAATTTTTTATTATTAGTTATGAGTTTTAAATTTTAAAATGTTAAATGTTAAAGAATAATAATTTTGAGTTATTTTATGACGTATAATATAATAATTAATAACTCAATTTTATTTAAATTGAAATAGAAAAATCTATTTGTTTAAAAAAAAAAACTAGATCTATTATTATAAGTAGTATTTATTTGTTTTTTTATACATATTATATTTTAAACTACTAGAGCACTATTTACATATTGTAGAGAAGAACTAAAATTAGCCAAAGTTTTGTTCTAGCTTAATATTATAAACTATTTTAAATAAGATCATTGTTTTTTCTATTGTTGTATCACTAATCTTGTCCATAACAATATTTATTTATTGATAATATTATTTTAAGTTTTACATAGATTAACTAAATTATTTAAAAATAATAACTGATTTATGTAAACTTAAAATTCAATTTAAATAAATTTAGTAGGTACCTATACTATAGTTTGATAAACCATTTGGGAATTTGGTGGAGGACTATTGCAGTGACATATTCATAGGTAGCGATTATAGAGATATATCTTTTGGTCCCCCTAATATTTTTCCCTTTTAGCTTTCTATATGATTATAGTTTTTTTCATTTATCACTTAATTTGTAGGTAATAAAATTGTTGAAAGTTTTACGTTTGGTACCAACAATTTTTGTCATATTTCTCCCCTCAAAGAAATTTTAAATACATTACTAGATTAGTATTTACAGTTTAATGGAGCATTTGCTCAATTGAATATTGAAAAATGTATTAATTAATTTCATTGATTTGATTTATAATACCACAACCGAAAAATAAAAATAATATTTTAAAATATTAAAGTTCAATACGCAAAAACAATAATAAATCGTGTGTTCGGGTATTTAAAAAAGGAATAATTAATGAGTCATGGACGATGAATGTTTGAAGATTAAACAAACCCAAGTATGAACGAAATTCAACGAATTCATTTGGTCGGTCGTGAAATCTGAGTAAGTAATCGATTTCACTGTGGTCACCCGGTACAATAATTTTTAGATTTTCGACCAGACCAGTGATTAAGAACGTGAGGGAAGTGTCGAGTTGGGTTTTAATCGAAAATCAAACGGACAGAGAATATGGCCACCGGAAGGTCGGAAGACGGCGACGTGTCGGACTATCGATTCCGATCTGACCGGTCATCGCCTCGTCGGCATTCCCCGGCGGTTGCGTTGTTATGATATTCAGATAAGTCGTGTTTACCGCTACGGTGCAGAACGCGAATCTCTTTGTATTCGTGCCGGGGCGACGACGGTTGGCAACACCGCGCAATCGCGCGCGATTTATCATAAAAACATTTTTTTCGCCGCCGCCCGCCACCAATAGCGGACGCCGTACCGCGTCCGTCGGGTTTTTCGCATCGTTAAATTGGTATGGCGTTCATTACAAACCTACCACGGGAGTACGCACCACGTCGTTTGTCCGTATCGCCGAATCTGCCGTTAACCGGTTAACCGCGAATTTTTCATTTCCGACTTGCCGAGTCTCGACAGACGACGATACGACATCCGGTCCCGGAAAACGGCGAACGAAGAGTAATCCACCGTACGACAATTCGCTACAAGACACGAGTGACGCACCATGGGCACGTATTTGAGCAAGCCGGTCACCGACAAGGAATCTCACGACACCGACAACGACTGGCTGTCTTGCGGTTCTAGTTCCATGCAAGGCTGGCGCGAGTCTCAAGAGGTAAGAACGACATGCGATTATTTCAACGGTCTCTTAGATTTCCGAGACTGTAGTGTATCCCCTTGTCCTGTGCCGATCCAACCCTATTGGAGGGAGGCGAATTCGATATATTTTTATGTCGTAATATAGTTTATACAGCGGGATTGTAATGATTATTGTGGGATGTGGTGCGGCGAGTGTGGGTGCTCTTTTGCCCTCCCCCCACGTGATTCATCGAGATGTGCATGGCATCGATTCTTTGGGGAAAAACTATTTTGCAACCGATGTGGGATCTGTTGTGTTTGTTTGATATTGTCTTTCGTGTACCTGTACCTATAGATTTTTATTTTTGTTTAGGACGCGCACAACTGTCTGCTGGACTTTGACAAGAAAGTGGCACTTTTTGCTGTATATGATGGACACGGTGGGGCTGAAGTTGCCCAGTATGCAGCCGAAAATTTGCCTGCCTTAGTTAAAAACACATTGTATGATAACCAAGACTTTGAACAAGCTTTAATAAAAGCATTCATGGATTTTGACGACAGTCTAATTGAGTTTCCTGTTGTTGAAAAATTAGTTGCTCTTCGAGAAGATGTTAGTGAAGAATGTGGTAGGTTGATAGTTGGTAGTAGGTAGTTACTTAGTAAATTTAATTCGGTAGAACTCTTAGGTTGTAAATATGACTGATTTTTTAATTAAAATGTATAGTTTGAAATTTTATTTAGAAAATAGTGCATTTAAGTAAATCAATTTAGAATCTTTAAAATGTAGTAATTGTAATAATGAACAAGATATAAACATTTACTATACCTATTACTTATTTATACATATAACATCATTCACTTAATCCTGTTTTTGCATTTTCATGAATATTAAAATCTTCCTTTTGAAAACATTTTATTAATCCAGGGTTATTATTTTCAAAACAATCACTAGCAGTTTTCAGTTCAAACAATAATTATTTGTTGGTAGTATCTAATACAATTGCTTTGCCTAATTTTGATAAAATTACATCTTATTCAATTTAATTTTGAACACCATGATACCTTTATTAAGTTATTATTAGTACAAAATATTTAAATGGATTTTATTGATACTTACCTACTATGATTATTTTAAACAGCATACATTTAATTTTTGGTTTTATATTAGAAAACTGTGTTGTCTTATTAAAGCATAGTATAACAAAATTTACATTCCAAAAATCCATTTTTTTTTTTTTACATTTTAATTTTATATTGAGTTAATATACTATCAAATTTTAAGTTCACTATTTAATTATCTTGATGCACATAGGCTTATTTTGAAATTTTAATTTTAAAGCAAGTTGTGAGTACCTATTTTAGGATATTAATTTATTAGATTAAAACAAAATTTAAATTGTTGAATATAAATTTGCTATGTTTGTAAGATGAATATAACACTAGATGTGTGGGGGTCCTCTTAAGTATATTGTATAATATACTTTATAGGTACCATTTTATGTATGGGTTTTACTGTGATATGATTTTATGTTGAATTTTTATTTTGTTAGTGTTGTTATTACGTTTTGTATCAATTTTTGTTATTACATTGGATTTTATTTATACTTTTGAAGTAAAAAATTACTATTACATTTTAAATGAATAGGGTTAAAATTAAAAGTAAAATTGTCTGAAAAGAGGAATATCTAGTACTAGCTTTCAAAATAGTCAATTTTATTTCCTTAAAGAACTATAGAAACATGAAAGTTTTACCAAGCTTATAAATAAATTCTAAACATTTTCTACTTATGATATAGTTTTTTTTTTAAATATGTTTGCTCTTTTAAATTACCTAATTTAATTTTTAAACTGTTGTGTTTATTTTTTTACATGTTGAATTGTTTTTTCTATTAGGTTCCTTATAATTTGTTCTTACAATAATTATTTGTTAACATATTTGAAATTTGTAGTTAAATTTTGACAAAAATTAAATATTCTAACAAAAAATAATAAAACTAAATTATTTGTCCATATTTTAATTGTGTAGACATAAATAACTATAATTTATTTAACTATGCATATTTTGGATAATTTAGTTAGTGTGCTAATTAAGATTTTAATGATATAAAAAAAAAATTTTAGCCGATGAAGAAGAAGAAAGAGAAGAACTTAATGAACTTTATGAAGAAGCTAAAATGCCAATTGAAGATATAATATTAAAGTATAAAAATAAAATAATTGAAAATATGGATAAGAAAAAAGAGAAAGAAATGAAAGAATTAGAAGATGCAAAAGAAAAAGAAACAGAAGACGCAGCTAGTACGTGTTTATAAAAAGATTTACCTCTTGGTATGCTTAATAATATATGTTTGATATTTTTATTTTATTTAGTTACTAGAAATGATGCCTGTGGTTCTAGCAGCAGCAGCAGCAACATAACTGTTACAGGTACATATTATTTACATTATTTATCTTATTTTTATGTATCAATATAATGTAAAAATGGTATTATAGATGATAAGACAAATGTTGGTAATGGAATTGATGAATGTAAATCAAAAGCTTCAGCAGCTGAAAGTTCATCAAGTGCTAAAGTTAATAGTTCGTCAAATGATGATGCGGATGATAAAAATAGTGAAGCTGAATGCGGTCCTAGCAGTAGCAATGGATTTAATGGCGTTGAACAACTTCCTCCATCCTTGTGTATAATTAATGATGATTCAGAAGATGACACAGACGTTGATGATGATGATGATGATTATGATGATGGTGACGTTGCTATTGATCCAGAATTACTTCGTGAAAAATATAATCTGTAAGTGTTATAATTAAATTAATACCTGAACCTATTTTTTATGATGTTAATGTTATGTAAAACCAAAATAGCAGATGTATTTGTAATTACTGTAAATGTATGTAGGTACAAGAATAATGCAAATTCTAGATTTGTACATAAAAAAAATCATGTTTAATTTTTTTTTTAGTTATGATTTAAGAAAAATAATTATGCTATTAATTTTTTTTTTTTTATTGAGTAAATGTCTTACTAGTCCATGATTGTTTAAGATGATGTCAGAAATTTGGTTTTTTTCTCAAACCCACGCACAACATAGATAAATCTCTTTCTTCTAAAATTGTTTTTTTATGATTTTTGAGTAATCTTTGAGTAAAATCATTTATTACAAAAACTATAGAGGATAATATTTTTAGTAGCATGACGTATCAGTTTTATATTTATATTTTATTGTTGTTTGGTTTTGTATTCAACTTACAAAATAAAAAATTAAATTTGAATGAGGTTTAAATTGTTTTGAGATATTTGGACAAACAGATATGTCATACACTCAAAAATATTATTCTCTATCATTTTGTAATGGGTGATTTTACTCTAATATTACTTAAGATCATAAAAAAAATGTTTCTGTGTAAATTGTGTTTTATCAATATTATGCATGAGTCAAAGAGAAAAGAAACAGTGGGCTAACATCCACTTAACTTAAATAACATAATTGAGTATACTTAAAAGGACATCGTACCCACATATTATGTTGTCTCTGTTTTACATGTGTACGACGGAACATTTTTGTTAACTAGTTTTAATAGGGTGCTGTTAGCTTAGATATTATTATATTAAAATGAATTAATCAATTATTAAATTTTTATTGAAGAATATTATCTGTGTTCTCTCGATGGTTTTTTTGTTAAGATATTGTAATTTTTGTGTAAGTTATGAGTTTGTAAAATATTTAATTTTTGAAAAAGCTGATAAGTCACTTAAAAATTAAATTATTGTAATTAACCAACAAGAAAACCAGGGATTATGTTCTTTCCTAAAACTTTGATAATAGGCCAATTCAATCTTAATATCAAAATCAATAGCATACTAACGGAACTTGTAAACAAAAATGTACTATGGCGTATGTGATATATTTAAGTCTAAGATAGAGATAACATATGTAGTAATGACATCCTCTCAATACAGATTTTATTAGTACCTACAGTTAAACAATATTATATTTTAACAATTTATTAAAAACATGATAAAATGCTATATCTTGATAAATATTTATTTATATGATAATAATATTTTAGTAGGATGGTTTCTCATTGCCTTTTGCAGTATAGTTACTGAATTCAAATTCTCAACTATGCTTGACAATTCCGATGTTCATACATAATACATGTTGATAAAATTTAGTTAATTTATTTTTAGTGAATCAGATTCAGACAGTGATGTAGAAGAAGAAGATGAAGAAGAAGAAGAAGAAGACGAACTCTCAATGGATAGATTCAGCGAAGACGAGGATAAGGTAATGAATAATGATTTAATTTCATATTAAATGGTGAATACATTTTTGAAAAGAGGCATCTTTCTTATTTATTTTTATAATTAATTATCTATAATTATCAAGTGATACCAAAATGTGTTGAATTGTATCACATACCTATGTTCTATAATATTACAGTTTATAATCAATTCTTTAAATACAATTATCATCTATATTCTGTGTACATGTGTACAGTGAACAAACACTGCGGCCTGACAAAAATCTGTTCTGTGCATTCTCAATTACACTTTGCCATAGTGGAACTAGTGTTAAATGAGAATGTGTAGAATCTGTGAATTCTCCTGTTGGACAAAGTATAGATAATAATTTAAGCACAAACAAATATTTTCTCATTGCAAAAAGTATTCAAAATTATTTCTTTGTAATTTGTATGTATATTAATGATAATAAAATATCTATTTTTCTTTATCTTAGCCAGGAAAGGATAGTGGTTGTACAGCAGTAATGGCTCTATTAGTAAACAATAAACTTTATGTTGCTAATGCTGGAGATTCAAGATGTGTTGTTTCTGTTGGGGGTAAAGCTCATGATATGTCAAAAGATCACAAACCTGAAGATGAACCAGAATTAAAAAGGATTAATAAAGCTGGTGGCAGAGTTTCAAGTGATGGAAGGGTGAATGGAGGTTTAAATCTGTCTAGAGCTTTAGGTAATAATTTTTATTTTTTTCCCATTATGTTACTAAAAACAATTAAATAAATGAATATATTTTTTTCAGGTGATCATAATTATAAAAAAAATAAAGATCTTCCAAATACTGAACAAATGATAACAGCTCTACCTGATGTGACTGTCTTGGACATAACACCGGATGATAATAATTTTATAGTGTTAGCTTGTGATGGTATCTGGAATTCATTAAGCAGCCAGGAAGTTGTTGATTTTATTTCGGAACGTATTAACAAACCAGATACAAAATTATCATCAATTTGTGAAGAAGTATGTAGATATTTTAATTATTGACAACAATAATTATGTACCTATTTAAATCTTATTAATTATTATAATATTAAATTAATAATTTTAGTTGTTTGAACAATGTTTGGCACCCAATACATTAAGTGATGGTACTGGCTGTGACAATATGACATGTATCATTGTCAAGTTAAAACAAAAACAAAAGCGTTCTCGTTCAGATGAGGAGGATAATTCAGAAGGTGGCGAGTATAAAAAACAAAAATCAGAAGATTCAATTGAATCTGAATCTGTACATTAATGTTCCTCCTGGTATTGAAGATTTGGTTTGACGAGCTGTTTGTATTTGTTTCTGAATTTTACAGACACATGCGACTGATTTATGGATTAATTTATTTTCTTAAATTTTAACAAGAAAACAACATTATCTTATAATTTATGTAATAATATTATTGTAGTGTAGTTTTATTATATTTTTCATAATTAAAATTTCATATGATAATAAAGTTATTTTATTATTTTAATTATATTGTACATAGTCCATTAAATAATTTGACACAAATATTTTTTTAATTACTCATAATATTAAATATATATACATTGTATATATATTTATTAGTTATAATTTTTGTTCATATTATTTATTTTAATATTTCAATTAGGTTATATAATTAATGATAATTTATAAAATATGAAAATGAGTAACAATAATTTTGAAGTATATTTATTAAATATAATTTGAATTAATAATATAACACTCACTAAAATACACAGTTTTTTTGTTAAAAAAGTACAAAGGTATAGTCTTCATTGGAGTTAATAAGTAAGTTCATTTTCAAATATACATATTATTAGTGTATGTAAAGTAATTTCTAATTATATCATAGACTTACTGCAAAATGTTAACACAAAAACATCACTAAAATAGTTATGTTGGTAGAATCCCGAGCTGCTAAATTTATAATGTAATATTCAATGAGAATATGAGATATAATTAAGTTAATATGTAGAAGACACCAAAACCGACAATAGATCACAAATAGTGTTGTTATCTTTAAATTTGATAATTGGTCAATTTCATTGCAATATTAAAACTTACAAAACTAAACTGCTAAATATAAATTTGCTATGTTACCTACTTGAATGACTGACACAAAAAATTCGGGTGTGGTGTCCTCTTAAAATTGAAACACAATATTTTAATTCTTTGAATTTAAGCATTGTTTTAAATAGTTGTTCTACACTAAAAATATTACTTTTCCCAGTACAATATTATAGGCTGGTCATGAACCCTTTAGTTGTGATAAGGTGGTTACAAACCACTAGTGTAGAATATTGTATTTTTATTCTGTACGAAATTACAAACACTTAGCTAATATAGTAACTTTTTATAAATGTTAATCATTCATAGATGACTAATAAAACATGAACAATTCTTGTTTTTTTTTTTTTGGATTTTGGATAGAAATAGGTATTAGGTTATTATAGTCTTACACGTGTAGTAATTAAAATTGAAATAAAGTATTTACATTTATTTTAATCATACTCAATATTTAATATAGTTATGCTTAATACAACAACATTATTTATCATAAATAACTTTTATCCAAACAAATAAACAAAATCAATACTTTTTAATAGCACAGTTTCTATACCTATTAGGTACTAAATGCTAATGTAGATGTCTGAACGTTATAGGTACCTTTTAATTGTACATACAATACTTCAGTACACCTAAGTTCATAGTCAGTCTAATTATGTACACGGAAAAGATGATGTTAATAAATAATATAATATTATGTTGTATGTATTAAAACAATATGTGACCACGCGCGTGGCCGTTTATGTGTGGACACCCATCTAAGCAGTAATATTGTTATCGGTATTGCAGAAGTCCGACCTTTAAAAAAGATCGTTACAGTCGTAATTAATATACTTATAATTTACAAATTAAAATCACGGTTCCTATCTACGTAATATTACGACCACATAATATTGGAGCGTAAAATAATGTTATAACAGTCGTTCGATCGACAATATCAAAATAGCACGTGCAATGTGCCAGCATATATTATGTATATTTGCATACACGTCGGCTGAACGGTTTAATCGTACCACTAAGGATTCGTTTGAAGTGGGTTATAGTCAATACAACTGAAGTATGAAAATTGAGTTGTCACACGGTATACTTATATTTATTATTGTAATGTGGCCGACTGAAATTTTATGACTATTAGATTCACAGATGTAATATTTCGTTTGATTTTTAAACAAATGTTTACCGAATCCGTAATGTTACGATTTTCAAAGGACACTGATATATTATAACGGTGTAAGTAATAAAATGTTTATTATTATAAATTCACTTATACCTACTACATATCATGGGTGTGAGTAGGATATATTTTCGGAGGGGGTTTTGGTATAGATATATACATTAAGTTTAATTCACAACATTTATTTTAAAATTGCTTCATCTTTGAACACCCAAAACTCCCCCCCCTTACCTACGCCCATGCTTCATACTATAATAATATAATACGGATAATTATACACGACCATCTAGTAATTCAAAAATAACTAGCCTTAATGGCTAATTTTGCTGTACCTATATATAGTAGTAATACTGGCAAGTAATATTAAATTCATAACTATTTGTGTACCTATGTAATATAGATAAGTCTGTATGCTGTATGAAGAAAGTGAGGGGTCACAGAAAAACTAGCAGAGTTGGCAGTTGGGTAATTAGTTTGTTTCAGGTATATATTAGTTAAAATCAACATCGTTAAAACTTAAAAGGTATTCGATTTTTTTTTCGTCTTCGTAATATAAATTGCCATATTTATTTTTATTTTTTGTTATTACCTGTAATTATACATTTAGTAGGTAGGTATGTGAATTATAAATTAAAATTGAAAATATTTTTACATTTACAAAACATAAATTATATAAAAACTTGTAATGCTATAGTACAGGCAGTGCCGCAGTGGAGTACTTATTTTTTTTAAAAAAAAGATGATTTCGAAATATTCCTATATGGTATACCTACAATTATTTACTATTAATAATAAAAAAAATTATTTTTACTAGATATCTACTGAAACATTGAAATTGAACGTTTAAAAAATAATAACTATACCTACTCTTATTAAAATGTTCTTATTAACTAAACTATACATTTAATTTTTTTTAAATAAACGTTTTGAGATAACAGTAAAAATCATTATATTAATCAGTTATTTCAGCATATATACATCGATATATTATTATAATTTATTCTACGATACGTGGTCGTAAGGTATACAATTTGGTCTCGCGATGATAATATAGTCACTTGGCTCAGTGCTTTAACGATGGGAATTAGAATATTTGTATAATATCCCCGGGATTAAACAAATAATACTGAAATAAATTCCTATTTATACGCATACGAAAAAAATTACCTTCCATAAAATTTGCCGCCCTGAAAAATCTGTAAATTTATTTTGTTCACAACTATTTACGGGTCTCTTTTATGCTATATATAGTCTCTTGAGTCTCGACTAGTTGATTATTTTTTTTATTTTGACCGAAATAGTAAATATATCACTACAATAATGTACATAGAAGTCGTCATTATAATATTCAATTTGCATAATAATTAATCATTTAATAATAAAAAAATGTTTCGGGGGGGGGGGGGGTCCAATTACGACCTTGGTACACAGTACATATTATGTCTGCTACTCATAATCATAAAATATCAGATATTATCTTCATTGTTAACGGTAATACAAGTTTTATGATAATTTTACTTATTAGTCAACAATAATATTGATTCTCGTAAAGGAAGGTACTTATATTGACTTGAACTGAACATAAGTATAATAGTAACGAATTTACAATTTTAATCAATAAACAACTTTGTCATAGATTCGACGACTCGTCACTTGTGTAGTCGTGTCTGCTACAAAAGTGCTGTAATCAGATATTTCGTGTAGCCGTGTGCCCGTGAGGCATCTAAGTCACTTCTGTATAAATACGAAGACAGAGAATTTAAGTATGAATTAGTTATGTATAACGTTTTAAAATAAATTATTTATAAAGGTGTGTACAAGATACTCATATTGCATTGGACTATATTATATAATTTATAAATGTACAGAATTTATAATGTTTTTTTTTTTTTTTTGTATTTTTTCATCGAAATAGTCTTAAATAGCTTAATTATTTGATAAACTGCAGTGATCTATCATCATCTATACATATACGTAGGTAGAGCGGTCGAGCGGCAAAGTGTTTTTTTTTCTACCGCGATCAAATTATATATAGTTAGGTACTAGGTAGTAGGTGTATTAGAAAAAGTATGAAATAAAAAAAGAAAGGTACTTTAGCGCATAGTTTCACTAGAGCGAAAAAGTAAAATAAACTTTTCCGGACGGGCTGCGGGTGTATAAAATATTATACTCTCAACGACCGTTAAAAATAATTCATTATATATACTTACGTACTATATATAGTTATACGCGTTATAGGTACATGAAATATCGCGGTAAAGCGGTAAACTCGTCAAGATAATTTTACGCAGCTATATAATATGTGTCCAGCGAACACGCGTCGTTATGCGGTATATAGGTAATTTCGTTGGATTTAATAAATCGCGACTGAAAATAGCTCGCGCGTATGTAGCTTCTAACTCGACTTCCAAAGTTTCAAACCGCAGTCATTGCTGCCTAGGACGATCGGATATGCACCTACTCGAACAACACCATCATAGGTATAGGCTACTGCAGGGTACGCGTTTGTAAGGAATACGTTTTTATCACGAACTAAGATATACTTAGTCCGTGGTTTTTATTCAACGGGGAGGTGTATCCTATTATTGACATGAAAACCGTTTAAATCCGCGATTTGCCGCATGCGTAATGTGTATACTTCTGCTGTGGCTTTGTGTAACGCGGTCTACGTTTTTTTTTTAAACGAAAATTCCATAATTATATTATATATGATAATATTATGGAATACGATTTATAGGTATAATGATGATAATATTGTCGACTATACAGCTATTATTATTTATTATTGCTTAATTATCGTCTTGCATTGCGTACAGTCTATTAGGATTAATATTGATCATGATGGGTATATAATATCATAATTCATAATATTATTACAGCACGCGTTATTGCGTCGAGTTTGCTAATAATGTGTTATAATATTATAATAATATGTCTAAAATTTGATAAGTTTTATATTAGTTTTCATTATTAATTTTACGTGTTCAATAATCGTGGGAGTTAATATTGTGAGTCTATGCGTGTGGTATAGATACGTATGGGCGCCGCGAGGGGGGTACAACGGGGTGCACTTGCACCCCTCTGGCTTTTCAACAAAAAAAATTGAATAGTATTGTAAATATTTTGTTTTATATAATTATCTTTGTATTATCTTTATTATAATAGATTTAATAGAATATATAATAGAATTAGAAATCAGTGGATACGTATACTATATATTATGCACGATGCACTCCCCTGATACAATTCCTGGCGGCGCCTATGCGAGTACGAGTCGATATATTAGTCGATTTATTAAATTATAATATTATATGATACGACGGTGAATGACGACGATGTACAAACGATTACGATCGTCATTGTGGGGTTACGGCCGACGGGGTGTGAGAAAGACACCACAAAGTTTTGGATAACATAATTACAGTAACTATCGTAATTATTATAATACCTATGCGCGGGGCAGTGCATGTTTCCACCAAAAATTCTTCTATTCCACGAAATAATGACCGATTTTCGTTTACATAAAAAAAAAATCGCATAGGTTACCATATTATTATTATGATTCATCTATCTACCATTATTGTATTTTTTTTCTTTTTGGCTGTACGCATAGTAATGTTTGTTTTAGATGCTGAGACATCAGTGATGTTATTCTTTTTATAGTTTCTATTTTTCAGCTTTGTGTTCTACACATCCGTCTGAACTACTTCTGGTTACAATATAGTACACTAGCTTTTAGCTATTCCAGAATACATTTAAGGACTTTATTGTTTACGAAAGTTTTGGTTAGACGTTTAATGACAATATAATATATTATATAGTAACGACTCGCACTCGTTGGTTACCCTTTGTACTTTTATGGAGGCGACATGACTGTCCAAAGTGTTTCGATTTAAGCGGGTTACGGTCAAACTTGAATTTCAGGGGTATTTTTGGGTCCTTTATCTTAATATTTTTGCTTGAATCTTATATCAATTTCTATGACAGTTTAAATTATTGTTATTTATGATTTCTGTTTTTTTTTTTTAAATAATTTAAAATATTTTAGAGACTATACCATATAGTTTAGAAAAATGTACATATCTGCAGTGATTATGGTGTAAAGGACCCAATTACAAAATGATGGGCTATGTTCAGACACACCCGGTACACGCCTATGGCCATGATGACCTATGATGGTCACAGTATATTTTGATAACATAACAAAGTCGACAGGGTTATTATTATTATTTATTATGATACCAAAATCATCTTTATTTTACTTAATGCGAGTACCTATATAGGTATACTCAAACAAATGTACGATACACTGTTTTTATTATTAGATTTGCAAGTTTGCAACTGTTTATAAATATTTTATTGTATTTTAAAATAACCTTTCCGTATAACAGCTTTAAAAAGTTTTTTAATTTTCGGGAAAAATGTTCTCAGAATCTACATTGTACCTTCTTAAGACTAAAAAAAAAAAAAAATTCTCAGTACATGTATTAATTATTGGCGGTATAAAGATGTTTTAGTGAAAATTAAAATTAGTTAGTAATCTCATTTGGCGAAAATGGGTATTGGTGAAAAAGGTAAAGTACCTACATTTTTAATAGAAACTTGTTAAGGCCAATCGTGTATAAAGTGTCTGTATGGTCTTTAGTGTTCTTTGTCATTAAAATTGTTTTCTTATCGATATCGTAGTGAAATATAATTTTTAACAATTATTGCTGGTTTTAGAGCCACAAGTATTAATATTATACAGTTCATGTTTAGGTATAGTCTTTAGTTTACTTATGCTCAAAATAAAAACTATGTAAATAATAATAACTTAAAAATCTAAGTAGCTTAGTAAAGTCATTTTCACATTTTAAAAGTCGACTAATTATTTATTTTCATGAGTAATAAAATAAAAATAATTGTTAGGAGGTGCATTTTTCGGAAGAGTAGTGACGTAAAGGCTTGTTTCATGTATTTCCGTAGTATTCCTATACATATTACGATATTATATTCCACAAAGTGAATGGCATTATTGAATTTTTTTTATTATTTTACTCACCGCTTAAAAAATAACAAGTCACACATGGTTATAATGAAATTATTAGTTTTACTTCACTTATATCTAGCAATATATTATTATTTTAATTACATACATATTCATACTGAAGTATAACACAACCGATAAAACATAGATAAGATTTTCTATTAAGAGGACGTCACGCCTATACAGTATATTTTTGTACATTTTAAAATAATCATAACTTGATTCAAAATTAAAATACTAATAAAATCCTTTGAGGTATCCTAAACAATAATCTTGCCTTTAAATTTTATAAGTCGATTCACAATAAATTAAAAAATAACAGAGTAAAATGGATTATTGTAAGAGGACTTAAACAGCTACTCATCCTGCATTTATCGTCTCCGTCTCATAGGTTATAACTCACTTTAAAATTAAAATATCGGAAGAACACAGCCAATATTTTGTTACCTACGAGTTGGTATAATAACAGAAATAATACACACAACTTCATTTTAATGTACAACGTTTAATAGTCAATTACATTTATGGTACTTTATCGTGCAATCGAGTCGAACATTTTTAATAAAGTTTAATTGGTTAAAGTTATTTTTTCACTACGTGTTACCTTACCACGATCACCCATAGTAATGGTTGATTTATGGTAATTTGAAATTTGTATTGAGAGTCAGTAGATATTATATTATAATTATTAGGTACCTACTTTTTTAATGTTAAACAAATTTATGTATAGTATAATATAATATTATTATTGATATTAAAAATGTGTCATTTAGCATTCTATACATAGAAAACTAGTGCAGCGTAGAAATTTTATTATTAAATCGATCATTCAATTTTCTTAAAAAGACAGGATTACGTGACGTATTCACATCGTACATTTTTAAAATAATGAAAACAGATTACACAGATTAACCCAACAGAAAATAGTAACAATTGGCACACGGTTGTCGACCAGGATGAATACTGTGGCGATAAAGGTGTGTTAAAACCTTCCTGTTAATGCGGCGTAAACTCGCATATATATGAAATTTGTCGATTCGATATATATAGTGACGAAAAGCTGCAGAAGCAATTGTGCCGATTTTGTGACCAATTTACAGTTAACAAGTTGCAGTGTTAACTCTGAAAACTTCCAGACGGGAAATCCTTTTCAGGTAAGTCCGAGTACACGTAAAAACCATCTGCGCGGACGAGATAAAGAGAATTTTCCTTTTTTCTTTTTCCTTCTCTCTATGTACAATAATCCGGAAGCTATCGCGAGTCCGCCATATATCCCCACACTCGCGGTGTAGCCGTAAACGAAGTTTGAACAATACAATGATGTGTACAATGCTGTATATATACATGCACAGAAATGTCTCGTTTATATATAGAGAGAGAGAGACTTTACTGGTAGTTTATACCCGCTTGGCCGATCAACGTAGTTACATATATTATACGTTTTAATCTTTCGATCGAGAGGAAAAAAATCGGAAAGGAGCTGATGTTTTGTTTCGAAAAATAAAATACGCGCGAGTGACTGTTTTTATATCGATGTATTCCTATCACCGTGAACCCGAACCATTAAGAAGTGTACTTACAATATTTAGGGTGTGATTTTCAGCTGTATAAACGGTATTGTCTTCTACGGCTCTTTTACACTCCTCTCCCATAAATCAGTTATCATAAATACAATACTTTGTACAATATATTACACTGCTAACATTATAAATAGATGGCTTATACTATATCAAATAAACCATAAACATTTAAAACGATTAAATAGTCTATAATATAATAAGTCGAACGAGTTAGGTACCTATATGTAATATTTATAATTAATTTAAACAAGCCGAATAAAACTTCAAGTATATAATATAACAACGGAACGAAATCCATCTGCAACGGTGTAATAATAATAATACAATATTGTACATTCAATATCGTTTAAGTTTAAGGATACTAACATTCAATACACAGTTACCATCTACACAACAAACTCTCCTAATTTTGGCGCCTGCCTATACGTATCAATTTCGTAATAATATGTTTTCTTTCTATTAAGTTTTTTTTTATACGTCATTCTTTTGAAATATTTTTACGAATTTTCATTTATTTAGAATGACATCCGTGACTTCGCGAGGCGCGTTGCGCTATTATAGTTAGTACATACATATAGCTAATTATTCCAGGAGCGCCAGCATCAGAAGGACGAGCAGAAGTAGTAGTAGAAGTAGAAGAAGTATATAATAGTAGTGATAGTATCTAATTATAGTAATCGTACTCGGAATTAGAGATAATAATATACATAATTACGCGCGTTTAACTGTGATGGTATATAATGTGTAAGTACTGTAGAATGCAGTCGTAGTTAGGCATACATACGAATATTCCTACACACCCTGTAGTGGTAGTTATTATATATTATATTTTTTTCGTTTGATGTTTTTGTTTTTATTCTAAATTTTATTTTTATGATATCGAACACGAGTTGCGTTTCGATCTCCCACCACCTCCGCCGCCGCCGCCACCTCCGCCGTCGTCTTTGCCGCTCGCCTTTTTCTGCAGGTGAGCAAGTTGCGCCGGCGTGGGCACCATCGACCCCTGGCCCGAACCGCCGCCGGACGGCAACGATTGTCTTCGCGCCGAGTTCCGCCGCAACGACGGTCCCAGGTCGTACTTGATCTTCGCCTGGTTCAATAGTTCCTTGAACACTTCACCCACGTTTATGTTGTCCTTTGCAGACGTTTCCACAAAACCGTTTTCCCAGTCCACTTCTACCAGACACGACGTCTCCTCGTACGGTACCTGCCGACAAATAACGCGTGTTTTACTATATATAGTATATGTGGTTATAATAATAATAATAAACTATGATAGTAATACAAAAATTATTAAAATTCCATAAAATACCGAAATCGTACAAATTTTATCGTTTATTAACTTATTGGATTTGGGACGAGTCCATGATTCGCGCTGCGTTTTTTTTTTGCTCCACAAGTGCTTAATAACATACCCTCATGACTATAGTTCACTCCATATTGTGATATTTGAAGTTTTTAGCATTTACGGTTTTACTTATTTTATCTAAACGATAATTAAGCGATCGCCTCACTAATAATTATTATACTGTTATACGCAGAGGGTGCTTATTTGATAAACTGTAGATACAGATGGCGATACAGCTACAATTTTGAAAGATTCATTTTAAGGTTTATTCGTTGAAGTGTTTATAGAGTGCATAAACACTTGCTAAAGAATCAGTAAAGATATATAGAGATTAACCATTATTCGATTATAGTATACGTTGGAACTTGGAACCACTCGATGTAAGATATATAACTATATGATCTACTGGTTTTGTAGTTAGGTTAAATTAATTATATTACATAGGTATTATGCTTAGGCATATGGTGATAATACCTGTTGATTTACTTATACGAGTACAGAATATTATCTGAAAGACTGTCCTGTGCAGAAGGTGTATGTGAATTTAAGTTTTTTTTTTCAAAATTGTACTACAAACACGTAATCATACTGTTTCAGAACTTTTGCAATTATAAGAAAACACGTTTAAATATCTTATACTACATAATAATATTGTTATTTTTAACAGTCGTATTAATTGTCAATGTAATTAAAATTAAATTTAGGTACTGTAACGTTTTAATCGTCCATTATCCGTGTATTTTAATACAAATGATGCAACTTATTCAAAAGGTTTCTTTGATTTACAAAGAAAAATGCAAATTAAAAAAAAAAAAATACATTAAAAAAGTTAATTTGTTGCCGCAATATTGCGATACATAGTACGCTGTACTGTAATTACTAAAATATAACTACAATAACTAATAATACATACAATATGCGTATATTATATTATTTTATATTCAATATGTAAAAAAACCGCTGCAACAGGTCAATCTGTCTATTGAATTACATCAACTTGTTGCGTTTTCGTTACGTAGGTTACCAGCTATTATCGGTTATCGGTTATCACTATGGCGGTGTGGCGGTGTCTATCGTACAATTCCACATTATGTTAAAATGTACTAAGTCGGATCATACAAATATGTGACTATTTTTTTAGCGAAAAAAAATGCACTTTTTTGTATACCGGAAAAAAAATATAACAATCACGACGAGGACTTATTTATACGCACCCTTTCCACAGTATTATTATATATACATGTCACGTTCACGCCGTGTAGTGTACACCGGCTGTACGTACAGTGAAAAGAAGGAAAAATTACAATTGTGTTTGGCGAATTCCGAGTTGAATGCAAACGAAACGATTTGCATAAAACGTATGTAATATTATATAATATACCTAAGTACCTACCTATATATATAATATATATATATATATAAATATTTTACCCCGGGCGTTGCGTGTCTATATTTACATTGTATATCATAGTTGGCTGACGGATGAGCAATTTTTTAATGTAAAAAGCCCATCTATGAAACTGACATCGGGTGTACCTGCTATACCTATGTCTAAAGTGTATATTATAGTGTTATACGATATTATTAGAATGTCTAATGCACTATTACTCCATTATATTGTTGCCCATGTTCGTTTTTTTTTTTTTTTAATTATTTGATAAATTATATCAACCGAAATCACTAATCAAAATATTTGAAGAGAGAAGAGGATTACGATTAAATTGTAAACAATCAAATTGTATCTCGAAACACGATTAGGTACTTTTACTGCTAAGTGGCGAACAATTAAATAATTATATTTTCTGTATGGCTATATTTTTTTAGGGTTGTATCAAAACATTCAAAACTAGTTTTAACACAATTATTACAATGTATCGATTTTCGAAATTCAACGCTATTGCGCATCGCAGTCAGTACATAATAAAATAATAAATACGTATCTAGACATCTAGTATAAATATTCTATGTATAGTGTTTTAGTATGATTATACGTATTATATAAGAAATTTTATACGTTTATGTTTTATAATACGTGTGCAATATAAAGATGACAGTTATAAAAACAAACCCCGCAAGTGCATAATGTACATAAATTCTAAAATTGTTCTCAGAATTTTCTTGTACATAAGACATTTTCTAATCGCATTAACCAACCTACCCAATAAATGACATGATAAGCTTAAACGTGTAACTATCATAATTCATAGTCATTAAATTTTTTTGAAAACAAAAACAAGACACTCGAATAAAAATTATATCAAAAACACTCAAATATATAGTACTTATAAAAAAAATAAAAATTGCAGTGTTTCGTAACCTATAAAAACAAAACAAAAAAAACAATATATAATTTGTATAATTTATGACCGATATAATTGATGATTGATATATTATCATAAAGACTTTACTTAGTGATCTGAGAATTATGCGTAAAACACATAAACGGTAAATTTTATCTATGACTGTGCGTTGTTGTTTGGAGGAAAAAAGAAGTCGACTTTGTTTTTCTGATGTATAATAGTCAATTAGGTGTCTAATGAATCTCGTAAGTAAGTGGGTCACTAAACTGCCTAATCGAATTCAATGAAAAACGATTCAGTCGCTATAATTATTATGTGTATTTCTACTAATTTTCTAATGATATTTTTTATTATATTTCATATTATATTGCTATCAGTTATTAATTTTTCTACTAGAGCACTAGACAGTAGACATACGGTTTTGCTGAACTATTTTTTACCTAAAATAAACCTCATGTACATATTACTAACTATTACTAACTTATTAGATTAAACATTTTGAAAATTTTATTGTGCGCATAGTAAATAAATAGTATATTCGTTAAGTAACTGAAAAAAATTTGAAGTTTCTACGAATTTGATTTTTTGAAAAACAACATAATTATACGCTTATTTTTGTTTAAATATTCGATTTTGTCGATATTTAAATTTATGAAATATATGTAAATGAAAATTGTGTATTTTTCTTATGTTATTTTCAATATTTTTATGTTGTTGTAAAAGCAGTGAATTATTTTAAATTTGTATTAAAATGTCAAGCTTAATAAGCTATTGCAATTAAACATTTAACTAAAAAACAATTTATTTGTTTTGATTTTGATGAAATTTAAACTTCAAATGCTTAAAAAAAATAATGTTTATGTAATCGACACTTATAAAAAACTCAAAAATAAGTAGAACATTTCAAATTTTAGTAAATGGCATAATAAAAGTCAAAATATCCTGAAAATTATAAGATGTCAGAATATAATAATATAAAATATGATTGCCACTCGGCTATATATACTTTTGAATAGGTAACAGAACAAAAATATTAATTTTTTCAATGGTTGGTTTTTTATGTTTTTTCCGATTATTTTAAAAATAATTATTTTTAGTTTTGAATTCACAGAACGCAAACTAGATCTCATTTGCTACTTATAACGACCTTCAATAATATTGAAGCATTTTTTTTTGCACTATGGAAAGTGCCTTTTGACATAAAAAAAAATCATAGGTAAAAGTAATACTCATTCATTGCTCTTCTCAGAATCTACAACTATTGAATAAAAGTATAATTAAATTGAATTCAACATGTAATTTTTTATATATTATAAAAAACGTTTTTTATGAATACGTTTGATAACCATGGAGACTAGAAATAGGTATAACATTATTCATCTTAATGTATATTTTTTTAAAGGAATAATCTAAATAGGTAATGTACAATTACTATTTTTAACTTATTATAACAAAAATGGTTGTTTGTTTTCTAATACTCTGATAAATAGACATTTTAAAATTTTATTTAAATGTATGTTTATAAACAGTTAGGTTAGGTTAGAACCGCACATATAAATATCTTTGATGCAGATGGCTAACATACGATTATTTATTATTTTCGATATTATTTTTAAAAAAAAAGATCAATGTGTGGTCTAACCATAGCATGCGTTATCACTTATATGGTCATTATTAGTGGGCCATCGGTTTTAATTTTTAGAGTATATCTAAAAAATATTTAAACATATAATAGGTGAATATAGAGCGTATCACAATATGACGAAAAAGTTAATACTTCACTGTTGTAGGCAAGTTTAATATTGAAATGTTGAATAGCAACGCCATTGTGCAACTTAACGTCAATAATACGAGCAGGGTAATACTAGTTGTGTTACATACTTATATTTTTCAATTTTTTAAAACGTTTGGGGGCCACGTGAAATATAAGCGGTCATCATTATATCATACACGCCAATTCAAATAAAATACGTTTTCTTTGTTGTCAACGATCGATGTCTTAAAAAAAGAAACGTATTGCGTAAACGATAAGTATAATATACTTACGCACTAAAAATTTCGGAAATAGGAAACATTATTTTGTGTTTGAACGGATATCCGACGTTCAACAATCATTTAGTGTGTGTATGACGTAAAAGTGGGCAGTGTTCAGAGTATTAACCGTTTTGCACGCGTGATATAATATTTATAATAAGTATACATTTAACACATAAAACATAAGTCCAAAGCGGATTAGACAATTAAAAATTGAAACGTATTGGTAGGTACTTTTTAAATTGGGATTTAGATATTATTTTTGTAACTTCAATTTTCTTTAGATAGTTCTGTTTCACAGGACTTTTTCGTTACTGTTTAATTTTAACAGATTTACTAAACATGTCGTGTATTGTTCATATTATATGTATTGTGTTTAGTAATATTCGTAATACTCCGACACTAATAATAGTAACTTTTGTGTGATTTCATAATTATTAGTTTTAAAATTGTTAATTTTTTTCCATTGCATACCTTTAGAACCGAAAGTGAACATTACAAAGGTTTTTTTGTATCGGACTCGACCAGGTCAAATAAAAAGTGTTTTTAGCGACGCAACTTGTTTGTTATTATATCCAAGTACCTATATTATGTACAGCTATAGGCGATTGGAGTGGTTATGTACTTATGTGGTTTACGTATATACTTATACAAGCGAGATAAAGACATACTAATCTTAAAGGAACTTCAGTATAAGACGATATTTTATCTCCAGATAATAACCATATTTATTTATAAAATCATGTATTACGCGGTTCATTATTCGAACGAGAGATAATTTTACACCGGTTCGGATCAACTGATTTCTTAGTATCTCACCAAATACCATCGCGTACACGAGTCTCTCGCGAGTTGCGGATAATGAACGAAAACAATAAGGCGATTTTCAGTAGTTATCCTGCGGTATATTCTATATTACATCTTTTATCACAATACCAATTTAATTCTCCCCCCCCCCCCCCCCCCGTTAAAGTCACCGCCCGGTACAAAACAATTATGCCTTGTTGTCATTTTGTCAAGTGCAGGTTTGTTTTTATACATCAAAAGAACAAAAAAAAAAAAAAAAAAATATGCGAAAAAAACAGACGCAGCGGTTCTTGCAGCATTACAGTACATAATATTATATATTATTTAATATCTCGTCAAAAATCTGCAATTTATGCACATTTACGATAAGCATTTACGTAATCTCTGTTTTATTAACTGTTCTACATTCCAACATCTACTCGTCAATATCATTGGTATGCACATAAACCATATACGTGTAATGTATGTATATTTACGAATCCTGAGGCGTAAATTGCATTGACTGTCTGCGTACGGTTCATAAACTGAAGAATATATTATGGCCCGCTGCGGTGGGTATATAACGATATTTCTATCGGAAAATATTGTTGAAACCACATTATTGTATTATAGATAATTTCGTTTTCAGATCTAGTGGATTTACATAATGATCCACGTGCAGTTATAATATATAGGTATATGTGTTTGAACAAATTAAGGCGTGGTCGAATGCCAGTTGTATATACCTATATTGCCGGAATTTATGTAAATTTCAATCAAATTTTCTCGGAGATGACAAAAACTGTGTTTATATATATTTTATAATAATATTTATATTGTGTGTTGTACCTACACGGCGCGGCGGGTATGCGATTTACGATTTTTTTCTCAGCTGTACGTTTTATCGAGGAAGTTGAACTGTAATGATGAATTCAAATATATACAACGATTTGTAAAACGTATATACGATACGAATAAATGGCAAATGCATAATACGCCGTTATGTCGATGGTTATTTTTTCTCGCATTTCAGTTGAAGACTTGCAGTTATAGTGCAGATGACGTGGTATGGGATGAGGAAAGCATGAATGCGATTGCTAAAAATTACAAATTTAAAATAGATTTAATATCAAAACATATTTTATAATAATAATTTACATATTATTTAAAAATATATAATTTATACATTATACTCGAACCTAGGGTATTAACATATGCAAATAATCAGTTAATAATTAATACGTTTTAATGATTTTAACGAATTTTGTCAAAAATTGAACTTCAAATAATTACAAAAAATATGTAACTATATTTTTAATAATATTAAACTAATGTAAGAACAACTTTCAGAAAATATTTTGGACCTATTCAATTCCCAACCTTATTGGAATAGAGATAAAAGTGATATTAACATAAACCAAAAACAATTTTTAATAAAGTCAAATTAAATATTTTAAAAAGACTCGAAGTATTTTCAAAAATATGAAATATACATAGATGATTAATAATTATTATTTTGTGAAAAGTTAAAGTATTAATACGGTTAGGATAGTCCTTTACTATTGCACCATAATGTACATAAAAAAAGAAAGAAAACCGGTTTTTGTCAAAAAAGGCGTTGAGTAAATTTATTTCTTGTATTTTGTTAATTTATAAAAATTTCCAAAATACTAACTGATAATTTTTTTTTTAATATTTCAAGGTAACCCCCTTAAGGTATATCCCTTTTAACTATATGACAATTTTAAAAATATCATTTTTTTTTTACGAGAAATCTTTTAAGATTAAAAATATCCTTCAAAATAAAATTTATAACCTTAGAATAAAATGAATTACGTTTTATGAGTTGAAGATTGATGTATTTTTTTTTACTATGAATTGTATACATAAAAAATAAAAAGTAGTTAAGTCAAGTGGTTACCGTTCTACTGTACTGTAGGTGTTGAGTGGGTCGCTGTAATAGATGTATTAAATTTGAATTCAATGATATATCATTGTACATGAAAAAGGATTCTGAGCAAATACTATAATATGCTTGTCTTCATTTCTAAGTATAGTTGATGCCTTGATAATATGTTAATTATTATTGCTATAGGTACATCATTTATTTGGTAATTTTTTCTAAAAACATTGAATTTATGATATTCTTAATATTTAATTATTAAATTAATAATAAATATAATTTATACCATAATACTATATTATTGTTATTAACTTTTGAAACAATACCACCTTACCATATAAAACAGTTTGAATTGGTTTATAGAATAAGTAGGTACCTACTATTTTAAAATTAATCTGTACATATTTTAAAAATGTCATTGTCTATGGTGTACTTGATACTAAAATTAATAAGAGTAATAAACGTTTCATGTCCTCACAAATAATGTTTTTGGATTATAAAAAATAATGATTATCGTTATTCATAGTTTAAACAATGAATTTTGTCAAAATTTAATATAAAATGCTTTATGCTTACAAAAATAAATTGTACTTTAAATGTTTTTATATAACTATGAGAAAAATGTATGTGGATTGTTGAAATACATGTTGGTACAATGTGTATTTTTTTTCCAAAATTTAAAGAAAAACACAAAATATTTAGATATTAAATGTCTATAAATAACTCTAAAAATATTTTAAAAATATTATTATGTATAGAAAATGATTCAATAAACATTTGGCGAAAATTTCAAGTATCTATGGTTATCCAGCTATTTATTAAAGTACTGGACAATTTTTACTTTTAAATTTCCAAAGTATCAACCTGCAGATTCAATTTTCAAACAGAAAACATTGAGGCATTTTTACTACCTTAAAAATGACGGCAGACAGAAGAAAAAAAACACGTCATTGTAAAATCAATAGATTCATCGGTTTACTCTGAATTTGAAATGCAGATCATATCACTTAAGTATCAGTGCCTTTATCAGTACCTGCCCACTTTAAAATCACTTATTAATCTCTGAATCTCTTGAATTTTAATTAAAAACGAATTATCAATAGAATAATGCATTTTATTAATTGGGTTTGATTTAGTTGTGATTAAGGCGCAATATCTATGAGCGTTTTGTCTCTCATGTATATTTCAAATGTCTGAGGTGTAAATGAACATTATTGTGTGTAATCCGTTATCGCTTTTGTCGTGCCATCCGATCATTATTCATTAGTACTTACCCACGATACGTGCTGCGTGGGCGTTTAGGAAATAAACTTACTTACGTCGGATTTCACAAACGTTAATCAAAAACTATTTATTTCACGAAAACGTCGCGTATAACTTTCGTCATTTCATGTTACGAGCAATGTGCCTGTTTAAATTGCATAAACAATATTAAAATTCGTACAAGTGCCTATAACATTTTTAGGATATGAGTTTTTCATATTCTTCATTCTTTGTACTTAGTGTCATTTCGGCGATATATATAAAAAAAATAATAATAAATGCGAAGGGCTTACCTAATATATTAAATATTAATATAATATCCAAAACTTTAGGAGAGGTCTCCTATACAAATATGTCACATAATATATCTATTAGATACCTACCTACCTATTATAGACATTATAAATTTATTATTAAAAATATTGAATTAGTTGTATAGTCACGCGTTGAATTCATACGTTACCGATACACACGTTTTGTGCAGGAAACAACAAAATAATATAAAACAAAGTGTTTAGATTATTTAATTAATATTAATAATATTATTTGTTGCAATATACAATTATTATACAGTATATACTATATAGTATATATAATATATCTAAAAATTTACTTTCAAAACGATTTTTATGTACCTATACGTATAATTATGGTATATTAAACCTAAATTGAATAAGATCATATTATTATTGTCGCGTTATAAACAGTTTTATCAAAATACTACACTCGTTTAGTCGAGCTCGTCGATAAGAGTCGACTTTCGCGGTGACTTGTTATAAAATATCTGTGCATTTCTAAACAGTCACTTAATAAGATTTTTCTTTTCATCGCCTCGCCAATATAACTGTAGAAAACTTTATTGCAAAGTGCGTGCGGGTACGTGTCGCTGCTGCAGATTGTAACATAAATGTTAAGTGCACTCGTATAATAACAATATTAAATATTATGTATAGTTTATAATAGGTATACATACCATACTATATAATATGGTTATATTGTGCGTAAATGTGGTGTCCGCAAAGTTAAATCGATAATAATATGTTCTGTGTCATACATTTTAACGAACACTCTCTTTGTGGACTCCGAGCACGAAATGGAAAAAATAAAATAGATATTTTACATTATCACATCATTGTGTAGGTTTTTGGGACTCTGTATAAGATTACCCGCTTAATAGGATTCGGAATAAATTCGTAATAAAAAACAAAGTGTGTTATTTATTTGCCTATTTAGCATTTTGATGTTCATTGATATGTAGTAGGTACTTATAGCGTACTTTGCTGAAGTTCCGCACTACGTTGAAAAGTTTCACAATATAGACATTCCGTAGTTCATGAAATGATCGATTCCATTGTACGAGCACATTGCGCATAATATATTTAAACGCCACCGATTTTTGACCGATTTCATTCTTTCTTTCATCCCTGGAATGTATAATATTAATTACTATGTACTTATTAATTACGCCTAATCGAAAACATATTTAACTGCAACACGGTCGCAGTGGTTGGAATTTTTTATTTCCGATAAAGTACATAATAAAAATCAATTATATACACTTATAGCTGGTTTTTACATATATACTTTTATTTTACTTTTTTCTTTTTTGGTTTTACATCTATTATGCGTTACTAGAATTATTCAATACTAAGATGATTGCGAATGAATGTAATAGCAGTACCTAATTATGAGCACTGTACAGCATAATATGTGTAAAATCATTTTTATAAAAAAATAAAACTAAAAATGTAAAGAAATAAGCTCAAAAACAATTCGAGAAATATATATAACAAAAACGTAATTTTTTTTTACAAAAGAATGTTTAAAAGCTTTAAAACATTTGTGGTAAATGTATTTTTCTCGATTTTATGTACCGACCCGCAGTTTGCAAATGACGATAAAACTTTTTCGAGTCTGAATTTTTCACGAGAATTATACGACCTAATTATAACGTTTACGTTAATACTATAAATTATTATGCGACTTACGCATCGGAATAAAAAGTGGTATCCAAACCGTCCTCCTGTACTCACAGGTACATGTTGCGCTTCAGTATAAAATAAAATCCGATCGTTCTGAATTAAATTATCTACTTGTATTATTTCTATATCTTTTTTATTTAGTTCTCAAACAATTGTATCACAAAAAAAGTTTATGGCTTAAAGTTGTTGATGATGAAAAAAATGCGAACATACTGTGACCGTGCTCGTATAGCTAAAGCAAAGCGGGCTAATATGGGAGGTTAGAGTGGGATTTGATCATATATTCGGATATAGTACATCTGAAAGGTTTTATATTCGAAAATTATTCAAATTTTTATTTTCCAAGTGGAAAGAGAAATAGCTATTTATTTTACAATGATGAGTGTTTTTATTTGTCATGTGAAAAGTGTGGCTTTTTTAAAAAAAAAGTGCACTATAAGTTTCTATCATTTTAGAATTTATTAGTCTTTTATTGAAAAATAATCTGCAAAAAAAAAAATAAGATTGAATCAAAGGCTGAAGTGTTTTGATATCTGAATTTGGTTATTTTTCGTTATTCACAGAATAAAAGGTTACAAAAATCGAGAATTTTTCGTCTGTTAGATTTTATTTTAGAACTTCAGTTATTATTTATAACTTTTCATAGTTTTTTCGCTAACTAATATCAATAATGGTTATTTTTTTTACTCATGTAATTTTGAGTTTCTGTATTATATTGTAATTAATTCATTAAATTATTTTTTAAAATTAATTTATTGAAATTTGTATAATATTACATAGATTATAAACGTTTTTAATGAAAAACAATAGAATTGTATATAAGTGATATAGTTTTTTGATCGTACTCAACTGTAAATGATTTAAATTCTTTTAGATTCTGAGCGAAGCGATGAATGTATTGATTTTAGCATGATGTGTGTGTGTGTGTTGTTTTGTGTCCATATACACGATACGTAGTCAATAAAATGCTTTGATTTTCAACTTTAAGGTTGGTTTCTGAAGGCAAATTGGATTTAGTTTGTACTTTTAAGGAGTTTAAAATAAAAATTTTCAATATTTTTTAAAATAACCTGGAAAACAAACAAAAAATTAAAGAAATTTTACTCAAATGTATTTTCGGTTATTTTTTGATTTTTTAGTGTAACTTGAAACACATTATTTTAGGTACTTGAAATTCTTACCAAATGTAAAATAATGGTAATTTTGTATATATAATATAATTTTATAATTTCCAATACATTTTGACTCGTTGAGCTTTTTATGAACATTTTAAATTGTTCATTTTTTTTTTTTATAAATGTTGATAAAATGTTTTAAAGTTAAACAAAAGATTTCTCATAAGTTGTTCATTCGTCAATTAAAACATCGAACATATTATAAAGTCATAAATTCATAATATATTTTTATAAGCATTTAAATGTAGAGCTCTCAATGAAATTTTTAATTTTAACTATATTTTATTATAAATTCATAATAATTTTATTGAATGCAACATTCTTCATAACTTTTTCCACCTGTACTAAAAAAATATCTACTAGAAAGTTAAATTATTTTTTTATGAACATTTAGGATTCAACATTTTTTTTGACATTTCATACTCTTAAATAACGATTTATCTTGTAACCTCCTGTAATTTTTAACATTGTGTTGTAATTAATAAACGGATAAATATACAAATAGGTACCTACTTCAAAATAAAATTTCATCAAATGTTCATGTTATCATTTTCTATACTTTTTATAATTTTCTAAATATTTTGCATTTTTGCCGTTTTTTTAAACAATTTACAGATATGAGAAGTTTTCAATTTATTAATAAACATTCATAAAAAATGCATAGGTAGCTGGGTTTATTTTATAGACATTATAAGTTAAGAATTGGACGAAATTCCACGTTTAAACTGTTTAAACTATGAATATAATGATATTTATTATTTTGTTATAGTCAAAAAATATTATTTGTGAGGACATGACATTTTTACGTATATTATAAAAACTTTAAACAAATTATCATATTTTCAAATGTAATATATTTACTTATTAGCAACAATTAAATCAACTTACTGTGATAGGTCCGAATAGTAAAAAAGAAAAATTACTGTGATAAAAATATCAAAAAAACATCATAATATGAAATATACTTAGTGATACCTATAGGCTGATAGACTGTATCTGTTCAGAATCATTTTTTGTGTACAATGATATACCATTGATTTCAAATTTAACACATCCATCACAATTTACAGTGACTAACTCGACACCTACCGTACAGCAAAGTGGTACCCAATTGCTCACCTTTTTTTTTTATCTTGTGTTGACATTTTTTAAAGTAAGAACTTTCTTTAAAAAGTACTTAGGTATTATTATACTTTTTAAAGTACATTATTAAGTTATTATTATTTGTTTCGATTTTGACCACATTTTGGTAGTTCTATAATTAATTAATTCCAATGACAATAAAAAAAATATTAGTATCTCCAATTTTAAATTGCTGAGAATTTTCATTGTCTTCGAAGAATCGAAATGTTGTGTTATTTGTGTGTAAGACTGTAAGAGTATTGAACCGTTGTATCAATATTGTATATCTTTGTTTTTCGTTTCTTTCTTTTCAAATTGGTATATATAAATTATACTATTATTTATGTATTAAACACTTAAAGGATATCGGTAGAGCCTTCCATATGGTCAACAAGCAAACAGCCCGAATAGATGTGTTCGCTACTACGTGTACTCAAAACGTAATCATTTACTATATATTTTAAGAGAACTTAGTCCGAACAAAAACCGCAAATAAACTTGATCGTGTTCTTTGCACGCCGAAGGTCAGGCGTCTTGGCGATGTACTTTGTATAATATTAAATTGCATGTGAAATAATAAACTTAAGGTATTTATAGAATATTTTTTGTATATGATAAGTTTGGATAGTTTGGATAACAATTAATTAAAAAAGAAAATATTGACTTGGGAAATATAAAATATAAAATCGTATGTCACCCGTATGTTAGATTCTGTACAGAACTACAGAAGATTACCAAATGGCATCCCCTTAACTATAAATTAGGTATGTACCTACTTATTTATTATTTGTAAAAATGATATAACTTATACAATTATAGATTCTGCATATTATATAGGTACCAGTTGATTATGTTTTGTCCTATTTTTCTTTAAAATGTTATTTGTAAAACATTTTACGTATAGAAAATAAATTCTATGAATTCTATGAATTCTCAATATATCACCTGATTCAACTTTCTTTCAAACTTTTCATTGACGTATATACATTATAAAAATAAACTAAAAATTGGTGAGCTTCTATGAAGCAAACATGTGTGTATATATATATAATAAGAACAGTTGTAATAAGTCATACCTTCTTTTGCTTTAGAATAATGCCAGTCCATTAATCATTTCATAGAAATGACTAAACTTTTCATCGTCCAAAACATTTGTTCCTATTCAAGATACTGGATTTTCTAAGTTCACGGTAAAATACAATCAACAATAATGATTTAAGTCTCTTTTGGTGGTAGTTAAATAATTTCCAAAAATATTTTTACTGTTTGAATTACACCTATTATAAAATGTATTTTCTATACAGATTCGTTTCTCTCGTCAAAAACTATTTTGAAGAATTTCTAAAATAGTAATTTTTATACTATTACTTATCAACAGTTCTTTCCATATTTTAATCACCTATAATAGTGAAACGACATTTTAGCTATACAAATATTTCTTTGATGATTATCGTGGTCATAATTAGTGAAAATGTATAAACACCTATTGGAGTAGATACCTGTTTTATTATATGTGGTTCTATAAAGATTTTAGTTTGATTTGAACTCAAAATTGTGTAGAAGTATAAAGTAAAGCATGATATTGTAATATATACTATTAAGAATTATCAAATTATATAATGTTATAATATGTAAGACCATTACACAATTTTCTTTAAACAAATAATTTGGATTTATAAATATATTCATTTTAGCTTCTAATTCAATTCAATATTTTTTATTTTATTTATAAAAAAAAATATTTAAAATATTTAATATCTTAAAAAATATATTGTTTTGTGAATAATTATTGATTAAAATTTAATTTTTTACTTAAATTTATAGATTAATAATTTAAAATAAATTTTATAGCTTGCAATGTGAAAATTTCACATATTTTATCCACATGACAAATATTTTTGAAAAACTCGAAGACTCATCTACTAAATACTTAATTGTTTTATGGTTAAAATTTTACTAAAAGTACGCCATTTTGCAAGTTCTATATATAGGTTATGCATGATCATAAAAATTAATAATAAATTACTTATCACATTTTCATGTTAATTGAGTTATATTTATAAATTTAATATAGTAAATGAGAAATATCTAAGAAGCTGCAGGCAATACGGTTTGTTAGAAAAGTTTTATTTCTTACATAAATCAGAAGACCAATGAGAAACTAATATTATAAGTATTTTCTCTCTTTTCTATTGATCTAATCAAAAGAAGCATTACTGTGAATTTAAAGCAGACTTGATTAGAGATTTGATCGCGAATTAAGAGGATATATTAGGTTTTTAGAACCATAAGTAGACCCGGATTATGGGATGGCGACTAATTGGACAGTTGTTCAGAGCCCCATATAACAATAAGAAGACCCCCGCAAATATTTTATAACCTCAGGTTAATTGTTTTATACAACTTTAATCATTTGATTTAAGCTATAAAAGATCGTTAAAAATTTTAGTATAAAATAAAATTCTTGAATCTTGTACATTTAAAATTTTGAAAGTAACTAAAACTTCAGTAATGTATTTATATTTTTTATTTTATTAGTGGTTATTGTTAGTATATGTTTAGCAAGCCGTATAACTAAATCATGTATTTATGCCAATAGTGTGTTTATATTATTTTGATTATATAATAGTTGTAAAAACAATAAAAGTTTTAAATTCAGTTAGACTTTGGACGACGATCTAATTCGTCTTGAACTACATCGGCCACATCAAAATCAGCGATTTTATGACGTGCTATGAATACAAAAATGTTGAAAACCCAAACACAAATGCGTAACACGATGTAATCATAAAACACAAATTGTATAAATAAAAACACAAAAATCCTTTTAACATGAACTGAATTGCATTATGACGTAGATGAAGTTAATGGAAAACCTAGTTTAGTTTGTTAAAATTTTAAAATGCAATACAAATGATCCTTTTTCAATAATTATATAATATATTATATAAGGAAAATATATCTATATAATTAAATAATTTTGTTTAATTATTATTGGACTATATATGAATAAACAGACATGGGTGTATGCTATTTAATAGATAATTTTATCTTCGTTGAATAGTGAATACTTATACAGCTTATTGTACAACTTGCTCTAAAAATTATTTTTACCTTTTTTGTAGCTTTAGTCCGAGTTTAAACTGTAAAAATATTTTACCTTTTACTATATTAATATTATATTATTAGTATTTGTGCTATATAAGTATGAATATATGATACTAACCTTTTTAAGTTATATTAATAGCATGTATGTATTTAATGTTAATGTAATATAACTCGTGTATAAGTTCAGACTTTCAGTGTTCATGAGTAGCGATTTAACGTAAACTAATAATTATATATATAAATACGTTTGTTACCAAATTATTATGGGATATAAAGCAATTTAAATGCAGAAGTTATTCTCTAGAGTTTATTAGACTCTTGTAATTACGCTTGTATTTGGTTATATAATGGCATTAAAAGTGCATTTCACGTTTAAATACTCGTTTTTTTCACGAGATTCATTATTACGCTTTGAATGAAAAAAATTGGTTATCGATTTTTTTGATTCGATATACTTATAGGAAGGTCATCGTCATCATTATACTTCACGCGTCTATAATATATTCAATGTAGGACGCTAATGAAGTTATCGCCTATAGGATAGTCACAAATTTCTATGTGCCAAATGTTTGGTTTTTGAGGTGGTACTGCAGATGTCCCCAGATCCAAAAAAAAAAAAAATCTATAGTTTGGTGATATTTCTTATGAGATATTTTCTATCTCCATTGCACAGTTAATGAACAATAATAAATGTATTGTATGTATTGTAATAAATGTGTATGTAATTTATTACTTACTACTATATATGTATCAAGTTTAAAATACATTTTATGTAGTTACGGACATCAAATATTATTCAAGAAACCTTTTATGTAATGTTGGAAAGGATTATGGTAATATTGTTTTATACCATAATAAAATCTTCACATTTTAATTGTTTATAAGTGTCCGTAAATCGGGTACAAAGCACACGGGATGTCGTGTTAACAACGATATTGCATCATAAAATACATAGACGTTTACTTAAGTTATTATACTTTATAAGTAAAGTTAAATAATATTTTATAGGTAAATATATTTCTTGATTCGCGATAAACCGTAGATACGTTTCTGCTGTAGTCTGAATCTGATATTTCTGATTACACAGATTAATAGATCATTGTGATATACAATGATATTATTATTATGATTGATTACAGAAGTTGTAGATAAACTTTTAATATGTGTTATGCGATATGCATTTTATATAATATGCAAAATAGTATTTATTTTTAAACGGTTATGATAATATGACTAATGGCACCTCCGTCCTAGTTTTAAAACACCGAAATATCGAGTAAATCTATTATATATATACAATAATTTAAATTCTTCAACAACTATACGATTAAAATCGTGTATTCAATACAGTTCTCGATCAATTGATGAAAATAAATCTCTATAACTAAATGTTTATGTCATATTATTATCGATGAACGTTAATTTTTAACTAAAACAGTAAATTTAGTTTAAACGAACGGTCAACGATTTACTAATACGTAACTATAAAACTAAATCTTGAAACAATACCTGCGCAACTCCACTGCACATCATACATAAATATTGTCAATAATAATCAATCAACTGTACATGAATTACCTATACATAAACTCCAGTTTATAAAATTTGTAAAATATTTATCATTTTCTTCATCTTCTTTCTACTCAATAAAACATAATGTTATTTCGAACACCAATACACGCGCATAGAACGACATTATTAATAATTTGCATTGCCGATATTATACTCACGTATAAAGGACGATACCGTATTTAACCTGAAAATTCGTCGAGGGACATTTTACCCCGAACCCGAAATATCCGGTTGGTTGCGGACTCCTGTGTGGATTATTATACGCTTTACAAAATCTAATTTATTATTATACCTGCGTTATGATATTATATCTGCTGTCCAGTCGATAATGTTTTTTTTTTTTTTTTTTTGAATTAATTTCGCTTTACACCGCCGCATGTAAAGACGACCGCAAGTTCCAATAAAGCGCATAAACTTAATATCGCGTATAATTTATTACCCATGTCTCGTGAATCGAAACGAAATCGCATTAGCAATTGTTATTGATTTTTGTTTAACGATACTACCGTATACTGAAAATTATATACCTACGGTTATTTTTCGTAACGTTTATGCGGATGAATCGACAATAAACTTATTAACTATACATTATGATACAGAACCATGGTCTTAAATATATATCTACCGCGATGACAGTTCAATCGGGCGTTGTAATTAGAAATTTATAGGTTATTATAACTTGTAAATTGTTTGAGAATCGTATTGTGATCATGAAGTTTATCATGATGTGTGCTGTAAACTCCCACAAGTGACGTACAAATAAAAACAATGTTTTTCAGTTCTGAAAAGTATCCATGTCCGATAAAAATTATTAAACAAATTTAAATTAAAAGTTTGTATAATATCAAAAACAAAATAAGCCTACTGTTACCTACAATTTTTTGATGATGATTATTAGTTTACTCAAAATTGACAGTGTTCATATATTATATCGGTATTAAGTTTACGTCTTAAATATTTCAATAATTATAATATTAAACAGTACCCGCGGTTACTGCTGGCGTTGCGGGTTTCGTTTATTTAGTATTAAATGTTTATCCCGAAATTGAATAACGATTAACTATAAAGGTGTATAGGTAAATATTATAATGTAATTGAATATGCATACGAATATTAATAATGCTTTATGAATGGGGCTTTTGTTATAATATGAAATATGTGGTAAATAAAATCAAAAGTGTAAGATAACAACAATTATATCGAGATAAAGATAAAGATAATTGTACAAACGATATTTTAATAGATATTTTCAATTTTTTGTTTAAAATGCATATAAAAAACAAATAAATTGTAGACATTTTGTAAATGAGTGTTTTTATTACTTTATTACCACAAATATAAATAAATAACTTTGATGTACGTTACTTTATTTTAATTAGAAAAAACATAGTCATTTTTTTTTTTGTATTTTGTTATTCAAACAAAATTCACTCTAAGTCTTATTATTTTTTTTCAATGTAAAATTGCAAAGTGGAAACTTATGTTAAAAAATATATATTTTAAGAAGTCTGATTTCCAAACTCTGTACTCATAATTCGTATTCTAATTTAATTGTTAGTAAAATTATGCAAGTACTATTATCTACTTAAAAATCAGGAAAAATCGGTAAAACATTCTTAAAAGAATTTAATCATAAAAACAAATTTAAAACAAACTTTTTATCGATCAATAAAACAAACTTAGAATTGTAAAATATTAATTCAGTATCTTATTAAAATATTTGATTTATTTTAAATAAAATATGTTTTTGATTTTGGATATCAATTCAAAAATTTGATTTTAAAATTTGTATAAGTACACATTATTAAAAAAGAAAACAGTTATCTTTAGTTATAACAACAATTAATACTTGAGTCGTTACTTTTTGAATAGATTTGATATGCAGTTTAGTAGTACCTATGTCAAATGTCTATGATGATTTATTCTAAGTGCTAAGACTTGAATAGCCTTAATAAAATATCTTTCTACTAAAGCTGATGATTGAATAGTAATGTGGTATTTAAAAAGTACTTGCTTCGTAACAGGTTGGTTTTCCAACATAGAGATTTCGTTTTAGAATTTAAAAAATTCAATACTTGGAAACATGAAATATTAGTAGACCTTAAATTACTCTGATCTAGGACCCATCTGAAAAAGATGTAGAGTGGTTTTTTTTTTATAAACTGAGTTAAACTCGAACGCGAAACCGCTTATAAATCAATTATAATCGTCGTGGGACATAAATATTATATTTATTATACCTACACGGGCTATAATTTAATTTCACTTTTTTTGTTAAATATTAATTTATTCAGAAGAATCGTAAAGTTTTATAACATAATTATACAAAGCTTGTACATTTTAGCAACGATACTCGTAGATATATTTTTACACTTGACGGGATTCTACTACAATATTATAAATTTATGTAATTTATAAGAAGTTATATTCGCATGACCGCATTCGTTGTCTCTGTCAAGTACGACAGAGTACAGTTGTACGTAGCAAATTTAAGTTGAACAGTGTGCGTTTAGCTTTGTTAATTTTAATATTAATGTAAATGTCTCTGTTATCATAATTAAAAGTAAGCATGACCAATGTCTTACGATAATATAGTTATCTATATTATGACTATAAAATATAATAGAATATCGTGAAAAACCGACGTAGACAAGCACTGATACTGTTTTTTTGACTTTATTACTTAAGCCTGATAACGAATCGAATGTCAAATCATACTGACATAATATTATTAAAACTAACGAAGCTAAACGTAAATTTGCCATTTTACGCTGCGTGTGTATGACAGCAACCACAAGTACGTGACTTCCAACTGCAATACGCAGTGAATCGTCACGGATCCATACACATAAAATATAAAAACATTTATTTGAAATACTTTTCGAATTATGAGTAGTATAATATTCAGAATAATACGTACCATATAGATAGACGGTTTATTCCGATAAAGTATGAATAAATGGATATTCATCATTCAGTAATAATTACCGATTTGTATTATCTACTTAATAAAGTTATAATAATAATTACTAGCCATTATTAATAAATGATTTTGTTATGATATCGTCGTTTTTTCGCTGTATTATAGATAGGTAGGTACCTACTTGATTGAACGGTAACCATTACTAATTTTAATCTTATATTTTGAAATACATTTGTGCAAGACCCTATTCGTGTAATTTATTATAATATTGTTGTAGACCGTAGAGCTGAACTCACGAGAAATGCGTATTGAACGACGGAAGTCACATCTGTATCCGGACAACGTGTGTTAGGTATATATATCCTGCAGCGGTCGGTAAGAGCGATAGGTACCGTATGTGAGATACTTATATACAGTTATACTCGGCATTATGTTCATCGTACGAAACAATATATATATATATTCACAACTGTTGATCCATCATACGCCGCGTGACGTAACAGCGTGTATTCTTCGATCGTATTTTCAAAAGAATTAATAATATTATATGCACGCTGTCGACGGGTATATAGCTTATAGATGTTTGATACGAATTTGTTATTGAATAAAACATTACACGATGATAGGTATCGTCAGCCTGCGCCGACGTCTATATAATACATATGTAATACAGCGATAATAATCAACGGTAAAATATTATACTGTGCTACCTATGATCTTAAAAAACAATTTTGTCCGTATATTGTCCGCTGTACACGCGAGGTGTAACGTATAGAGAAATGGTATTTTTCGTGTATATATATGATCCCCACTAAAATACAAAAAAACAATGTGCGATTTGAACTAGTCGTTCGATTTAAATTGTTGACATTTATTCGTTAAATTTACCTACTGAACTCGTATCATTTGCAACACAGATAAAACGTGAATAAATAACACGAACAATTTTATTGGACAATGAATTATTATATATTCTTGATTTTTTATACATTTTATTATCAACTGAAACATTACTCATTTATTACGTATAATAAGTACAATTATTAGTAAAATTAGCTTTTATGTTCAATTAAATTTGTGTAAGTACATTTTAATATTTTTCTAGTAATGTATTCTATGGAACTTAACTGATGAATGATTTAAAATATTTAGAAAAAAATGATCATCATTTATTTTAAAGATGGTCAAATCACAATTTTTTTAGGTAAAATATTGTGCAAATTACATACAACGCCCTTTATCAAGTTCGTAGTTATTTGTTGCCAATTTTGAAAAAATTGCGCAAATCATCAAGATTAATTTTTAGACATGCACGAATTACAATATATTTTTATTTCTTTATGGCTTATAAATTGCATACACCCGTTGTATCTTATAGTGTTTAAGTGTTATAAAATAGATGCACATTTCACAATGTTTGCCCTCGTACTTTACCCACACGCCTAACATTATAATATAAATAATATCATTAAATTTGAATTCCTCTACTGAGCCTACCGTTCACCCGCTTAAACTTTCAGACGCCTTGTCTAACTGTTTGAATACACTTTGTAGGGACAATAAGAAATTATTCAACTTTTAAAATATGTACATAAATTGTCTCGCGAGAATAAATTTTATTTTTTAATTATGAGTTTATAAGTAAATCAAAACTTCTTTTAAGCTATATATAATATTATAATAACAAGGGCTTATCTCGAATATGTAATAATAACCGAGAAAATTTATTGATATTTGAGGGGGTGTACATGTTGGGATATCCAGTGTTAAGGACCTCACCCACTGAAGCGGTGGCGGTAAAATTCTTATGTATAGGCGGTTGTGGTAAAATTGTGTCCGGAGTCATTTTAACGCTACCGCCACTGCTACCGCTACAGTGTGAAGGCACATTTAACCTGGATCAAACGGCTGGTAGGTGAATGCTTTACATCACAACCATTTTTCTAGTTGAGGCCCTTATTATATTTATCTAAAATATAGAAGTAAAAAAATTAAAATTAAATTTAAAACAAAAAAGTCGGGTTCCTCTAATGATTATGGCTATAGAAAAAAATATTGAAATTGACAGAAAAAATTAATTGACTCTTGAGCTCTTGTCTCGGTCTCCCTTATATATGATTTGTCGTAAAAGAGTAGGTGACGACTCCGTTATACGAGAGGGTCCCGAAAAGACTGTTTATGTATTCTCAAACACGACTTATCGAAGAGACATCGAGTTTCGACTTTTAGCACGCAGAGACGTGTGTTTCTACTTTAATTGTTTAATTATTTTACTAATAAGATATTCCACACTCTCTTGTCCTCGCATGCCTGTATTAAATATTATACGTTAAAATGTGTCATCACGCCATATATGTAATATCAGTATACGGACAGTACGTGGTCCGTAACACTTGTATGAAAACGAAATAACGTGGTCAACGGTTAAAACACGAAACTGAACTGCATCGATTAATAAACTCACGCGACGGTCATGCGATTCGAGACGAACGTGGACGATGTAAAAATCTAGCATTATCTTATAAGTCGAATGTTCGTAAAACATTGCAGTATTCGTTTATCGCCAGGTCAACAGTAATATTAAGTAGGTGTATGAAATATAAATAACGACACCCACGACCCACCATAATAATATGTATATAATAATATCATGTCGATTATTATTGTTTTCCGAGTATGATGTAGGCCTACAACACATTGGTTCAGGTATTGAGGTGTAGTTTGCGACGACGACGACGACGACGACGGTATCGTTAAATGTCGGTTTCCAGGACCATATAAAAAAAAATGTTTTTTACCGGACATAGTATAAGTAAAGTATGGTATACATTCTGATATATTTATAGGTATAACCTTTGTCGGGAACGTGATATATTATGCGCGTGATATAATTTCGTATATTATTATCCACCTATAGTCGAATAAACCGTATCCTGAGGTTTATTCGACTGCGCAAAAGGATATAAACAAGCATTTGCTATTAGTTTCCTTGTCCACACCACTATCTTCGCCGTTAAGCTAATACAACAAATCCGTATATATATCATTATAATATTCTATTGCTTGATAATATTGAAAAAATATACATAAGAATATACATAACACGCACAAGGGTAAGTACGATTACACTTTGCAACACACACGATAATGTATATTATATGTATACAATACGCATTATTATAATATATCAATATATTAGGTTGATAAATACATGAAAATTATTTTATTTTGATTCTTAGGTGTGATAGTTGTTGCAGACCAATTATTATACTTCTATTTACTAGTTACTACACTATATACACGTATATTTTTAATAGAAATCTGTCAACATAAAAATGTGACGGTATTACATTAATCTTGTCACCGATCATTAAAAGTTCACTACCAACGCTTACCTACATATAATATACAAATACTGTAGGTACCTAATTAGATAATAATATACAAACATATAATTTAAAACGCTTTTTTTTATTTTTTACCTCTGAGTTGGTCAGACACGCGAAAATTTATTTCAAACGTCTCCTCTAAAATTCATTTTAAAATATACGTATTTTTCCAGCATGATATAGTGCTATAGATATGATATGTTAAGTATCTAAACATTCCGATGTGTTATCTTACGATTTCAGACAAGTTTATTCAATAAATTGTTGATGTAAAAAAAAAAAAGATAAATTAAATATATACTATAGGTACTATATTGCGTATAATTAAATTCGTCTTATGATTAAGTTTCGGATAATATGACGCTTTCGAACATAATTATTCGTTACCCCCAAATATACATTTTTAGCGTTCACTTCCTCACTCCCGCTTATATTTAGACTTTCCAGTGTAATTTTATTAAATTGAATGAATATATTTTTATAATCCGTCTACTTTTGATGGAGAGTTTTTTAATGTAAAATAAGTTAAGTATTTGGTTAGGTGGTAAAAGTAATGGTTTTATTAAAATATATTTTTTTTTCATCGTCGCGCTTCAAAGTGAGGTTTGAGTATAAACAACGTTTTTAGTCTTATTTGCGCTTATTTATATTCAGTGTTGAACTCAAATATTTATTCTGAAGAAGGTTAATTATTCCTGTGGGGGTACTAATTTAATATAACTTGTTAATCATCAGTGAATATATATATATATATATATATATATAATGTATACATTTACATTATACATGGTAATAGGTTTTCGTGTTATGTTGGCATTTTCTCGGTAAAGTATTTATTTTGTTCTCGGTTGTTTAATATGGATGTAATCTAGTTTAGAAGAACAAACGAATAATCCATTAGATGAATTAATGTCAAAACACTTAAAACCGTCTGGTTTTGATTCGGAGACGCATAGATATTTTTCAGATAGAGCATTGGGGGGGGGGGGGGCTGAAATACGCGTCCGATCAGCAAGATTTTCTCATAGAAACTACACGTCGGGACATGAATATCATTAAATTTAGTTTGCATGTGCTTTGAGTCGACGGTATTTATTATTTAAGCAACGTCGTACTTTTATACGGTTTATACATTATATACACACATGAACGTACGAACCGATGCGCGCACGCGGAATTTGCGACTACAATACATTAACCTAACCGATACGAACATGTTCTGCAATAGATTTATCGCCAATGCACACGTATTAATAGTTAACTAATTGACTTGCATAAATAATTTTATATACGAGTCGTCGAAACAAAGACGTTATTGAGCGTGCTGGAAGTGCAGGAACGCGGCACATATACGAAAATTCAAAAGGTTTTATTTCAAACTTATTCTATACTACCGTTTATATGCGAACGATCTCGTAAGCACGCGTCGATGACCGTTGTTACTACTTGTACGATTTTCATCAGAGCCGAGCAATAATAATTGACAAAGTTATATTACGTCTCGAATTGGGATGCGTATAATTACATTATAATATAATATTTAGAATCAATAATAACCGTTTAAAATACTGCAAATATATTTGAACTGGACATATATAATATAATAATATTATATCGTATTATCGTTAGTATAAGAAACAACAGCCCCGCAGCAGCCGGTAATATTATTGGATTAGATAAGTAAATATTTAAGTTATATTTCATACAGTTGTTGGCTGCACACCGTGATTTCAATTATGATGTACCCGCACGTGACTGATTGGTTTTTGTTTTTCTGTTATTAAATTACACAATGCCAAAACTTAATATTTAATATATACGAGTATATATATATGTTACCGTCAATATTTCGGTAATTCCGATAATGTGTATCAGTAAAATGACTAGGCGATGTCAGAAATGTCGGTGTATACCAGCCATTGTGGGCAATCTGTATATGTTTACGTGATTGGCCTGTAAGTTAAGTCAATGTCGGTATATCCCGAGCTGGTTATCGATTTATCTCGATTGATTACATTAGCTTTTCTCTCCGATAAAATAAATTATAATACCTTACATATAATTTCAGACGTGTTACAGTATATTGATGTGAAGTGTGTAACCTTTATAATTATATTAATAATGGATTTAGCTAATATGCGCGCGAAAAGTTTAATAAGTCCATTGATTTTTCTATTGCTTAAAAGCGCAGAAACAATAAATCATTCTCGAGTGTCAGAGAATATAATGTAGACAGTTGGAAGCAGTAAATATAGGTAGGTATATATAAAAAAACTTAAAGATGATGTGAATGAGAAAACTTTATAAGGCTAAGAGGATCGTCTCGGAATTTAGTCCGTTGTTGTCGATTTTCAAGATGACTTGCACAAATTATGCAAGTAATTAAATTTGAATACGAGATAATGTATATATTATATATTTTTATTCATAAATTGATTTGAAATTTTAGATAGAGAAAATGGTAGATATGATGTAGAAATATTAAATAATGTCATGTGCAGACGAACAATTTCTTGATTTGAAGGGTAGCAAAAGAAAAGAAAATCACTCTTTGAAAGTCTGCCAGTCAAAACAGTATTGCTCTGTGAGTTTGGTATATTGGAAGTGTCATTCTAAGACTAAATTCAAAAATAATCGACGTACTTGTCGATCAGCAAAAGAAATTATGTAATTCAAAGTTCCGTGGTAGTTTTTCTTGTGAAAATGAGTGAAATAATATATTTTTACGGTAGTACATAACATTTGTTTGTATAAGTAATATTATAATAAATAAAATGAAATAAAAAATAACCACTTTGAATATCGACTACAAGCATTTTATAGCATTTTTTAGTATGTACTGTCTAAGCATGTGTCAGCATAGCCTAATCGTCTTAACCATTGTCAATAACTGATTCCGACATCGACAGTAACATAATATATATTAAATATATACTGACGAGCACACTCGCAGACTTTATGCTCTTAAACTATCGTGCATTTAATAATATAATTAGGTAATCAAATAGTATATATTGCTGGCACATCGATCGCAGGTGGTTTGCGAGCATTGAACAAATCGCACATACTCCGGCACTATACCTATATCATATATATATTATATACATTAAAAATTACATTGTCCATAATGTACAGAAATAGCAAATATCAGTCAACTAATCGTACTTTATACAGTATAATACATTGAAACTCCCATGTAACGAAATTTTTATTTAACGAATTATTTTTGTTCCCCATGGAGATTTCATTACATAGGAGTCTCACTATATTATAATAATATCTAAGAGAAATAAATTGCCGTTATTGAAGACGAAAAAGTCAAAAGTGTATTTCGATCGTTGTCGCCATTAGACGTAATATTGTTTGAAACGCATTTATATTTTTACAAACTCGATGGCGCCTGTCCAGTTACTGTATCGAAATACTCGACGAGGGGCGTAGGCGAACGGACTAAATTTTTTGTAGACGACGCAGTCAATCACATCGCTGATAATAATACATAATACAATAAAATCGAATAAGCATAATATAATTATATTTCATCAGTCAAGACATTATTATATCGAACACGGACGTCACAGTATGGGTCACCTCACCTACGCTCACGTCGTCGGATTATGTCCATAGCCATTGGCAATACGCACATTATTTGCGGAGGGTTTCAATAACATCATGAGTCCGCTATCGACGAGTCTTATTTATATTTCAAGCACACTCGTTTGAAAATCGCCGCTATAGTCAGTACTACTAATAAATACATATATGTTTTTTTTTTTACAATATCTTGCTTGCATTTAAGCATTTTATCTGATATGGTATCATTATGATAGGTACGTTTTATATATACAACACTTGAAACAAATGTTATAGCATTTTCCAGTAGTTTTCATTCCCTAACTAATTTATTATGATCTCTATAATTGCCAAACACTGCTGCTAAATTGCTATACACTATAATGTATAATTAATGTATAATACGAGTAATACGCTCTTAGCTACATATAATTCTCGTACGTTTTACGAACCGATAAGCAATGATTTTCCGCAACAAAATAACAACTACGTGTGTTATAAATACGTATTTTATTAGGTACGTCGTCTGATCGTTTGCTTTGATTGAAAATCTTAACTGTTTTAAATTTTATTTTAATAGGAGTGCATAAATTGGCACCCGTAAACCAGTTTCAGATAGTCGATCTTGGATCACTACGTAGAGGAACATTAACTGCGTTAGACTGCGGTTAGAATCACAAAGCTTGTATTGATTAGTTGTCGAAAACATATACCTACCTACGACGTTTGGTTCGTAATGTAACAGACCTATATATGTTTTATAAGTCTAAAACACATATAATATGCTTCAATATATCGATGCCTTTAGGGAGGCATTATTGATATTTTAAATTTCAAACACTTAATTTTTTGTTTTAAAAAATTGATTTAAAATTTAAACTTAAGTAAAAAGTCTCGTTATTGTTAATATGACTGTATAATATATCGCATCAAATTAGTGAAATTGCTCTAGTAATTATAAGAGCTAATTATTTATTGCATAACGCGTTCTAGTTTTAACCGCAAAAATATTTGTTTGTAGTATAGTTATTCCGTTAAAACTATATTGTAAAATATTTATTATTGTTATTCATTCATTTTATTGCGAAAAATATAACATCTTACAAGTAATGTAATATTAATAAATAATTGTTGTACTCTTCCTTTAAGTTTTACTGCTGTATTAAAGTTATATTTCTAATACGAATTTCAAAACATTACATCGTTATATCAGAAATAGTTTTAACATTAATCAATAAGCTTGGGTTAGATTGAAGGTCCATAATATATAAAATAAATTTTAAAAATAGATTAATTAATAAACTAGGTATGTTTAAAATGGTTGTAATTTTTAAACAAGTTAATATTAATTTTTAAATGTATATACATAACATAAAAATAGTTATTAAACGAATTCGGAAGACCAAATGATTTATGATATTTAGATTAGACAAAGTTAAGTTAACATTTTTTTTATTTCTAGTGTTAAAATACGTTTACATAATAAAATTATATTCTATGTTTATATACCTATGAATAATAATAAATATTTTTTTAAATACATATTTTATTTCAATATAATTATAAACAAAATCATTATTAGTACTGCTAAGTAACATTAATATAAATCGAATTAATTTATAAAGTGTTATTTTTACCTAATTTATTCTGATAGATATTGTAAATTTGTAAATGAATCCCCGAATTTCAATATCATTACAAATAATCAATTAATTGCACAAGTGAAATATAAATTATTCTTAGTTGGTTTTTCTCAAGTATAGTTCTCTTGTATTGGAAAATACGAAAAAATTTACGAATTAATTTATTAAATAATTTATACGATGAATCCATTTTAACTTAGAGTCAATATATAACGCTAAGTAATTTATATAATTAACTTTTTCTACGTTTATACACAAGAAATTGAATTTATTAGTTGTTAAACAGGATAAGGAATGATTAATTAATTTTAAATTACTAAATGTTAATATTTTGTATACTCAAATAATTATATGTTTGGTTTTATTTAAGTTAAGTTCAAGTAAACCATGATTTAACTGAGTTAAAAGTTTTATTAGCTTTATTATATATAGATTTTCGATATAACTGTGTCATCGGAAAAACAATAATATTTCCGCATCAATATTAATATTAAGTACCTAATCCATTAATAAATATAATAAAAAAATAACGAACCAAGTACAGTTCTATGCGGTACTTCACGATTAACTAAATTTATCATTAATATTTAATATTAAGATAAGGACTTATTAAATTATTTGCAGTAATACGAATGCTCGAATAATTTAATTTCTTCATTAGAAGTTATATTTTAAAAAATATAAAAATTATTATTTTACCATGTGGATAAAATTAATTTGGTCCACTTCGCAGAAAATCGAAAAACTATCCAAATTGTTTAATAAAATGTAATTTTCACGAAATGGATGCCCACTGATTTCACTAAGTGGAAGTTACATGTAAAAAAAAGTATAAATAAATAAATATTTTTTTCTATGTATCTGTGGACACTAAACCTTATGAACATTTTATTTTTTATTATGTACTAAAAAAAAATAAATAATAATAATAATTGTACAGTATCTACTTATTTAATAACTATAGTTTGATCATATTATTTTTATGTTGTATTTTGATGGTGTAATACGTATTAAACGAGACGGTAAAAGTGGATTCAATTTTACGGTTTATTAATTTTCTCACAAAGCTCTAAAATAAAAAAAAATAAAATATTTTTTAATTTATATTTGGTGTATTTTATTTACGGGAATAATCTGCTCGGTCCTTTATACCTCACATTTTTAAATTGGCCATTTCGGTGTCCACTGTTCCGAACTCAGGTTTTGAAATGTTTGCATTTTTTTAATACGTATACATAAATAAAAATAAACTGATCAAATTATATAATATTATCTATTGACAATATTACTGTTTAATTAAAAAAATATTTAACGTTTCTAAAGTTTTGAAGAAAAAAATACACATGAGTTATATTCTATTATCTCGAAATACATAAATTGTTGTTTACACAATACTTTCAACCAATATATGTACTGATGCAGTTGAGTTTACAAATTGCAACTACCTATCTTATAACTCACACTGTTTTTCTCAAGTTAAGTATATTTAATATTATATCATAAGTATAATTCCAACAGGTTATTAAACGAAATGAGTTACTTAAATTTATTGGTATTTTTAGATGCAACTTAACGGAAGCCTTTGAAGATATCATATTGAAAAATAGTAAAAGTTTTATTGAAAAACATACAAAGCAATCTAAATTTAAGTTAATACACACAACGAATGCAATATAACTATCATTTCACAAGAACTCAAATCACTTGAGTAATGGCACTTTGATATTATAATACTGCGGAAGATGACTATTTTAGGGATCAAGTATTTGCGCATATTCAAAACAATTTAAATTATAATATTGTTGTTATGAATTAATTTCGTAACGTAAATATTTATTATTTATTTTTGTTTTTAGTTTTACTCAGATGCACACTCACACGGGAACCCCCACACAAATGTCTTTGGTTGGGTTATTCAGGTTATTGTATAAGTATTCTTTGAATAAATAAATATCGTTTACATAATAATGTTATTTGTAAAATTAGGAGTATACTGAGGTAGGTTGTAAACAATATGAAAAAGTTAAAAGAATATTGTACCATACTCGAAAATATTTTAATATACCTAGGTATAATACCAATATACTTATATTTATATTATATTATTTAAAATTAAAAAAACTAGTAAAAAATAAATATTCACTTATATCTCCCAAAACTTTGACAATTACAATCATTATTGATTCTTCTTTGGGTTCAAAGTACATATAATCCAAAAAGTTACCCAAACTATTATTAATTATTACTTGTATGTTTTTAATAAATTTTAATTTTAAGTTTTTTCTTTGCTACCTATTAAATATTATACATATACGTTTTTGTTTGCTAATAAAACTTTTATTAATGCAAAAAACTTTTAATTTTTTCAAAATACTGTAATATCTATTTTAGGTGTCACGAAGAAAAAAATCGAGACATTTTCACGATAAATAAATCGATTTACCAGTAAGTACATTTTATACGCTCGATTTTTAATTTTTTAATGTAGTGTAATAAAAATTAATAACTATAAAGTTGTTGTGGCTATATTACTCACTGGCTTAAAATATAAATATAACAGTATTTAAAATTTAATCAATTTAAAATTTTTTCAGCAGTACCTATTATTATTGCACAACGCGTGTTTTATTGACATCCCGTTGCGAAATTTGGGAGCAAACTAAATTATAACGCAGCAATCGAAAATCGTTTTATATTATTATTATTATATAATAATATATATATATGGTCGGTAATTTTTACGAAATACAATATATTATATGTTCACGGGGCGTATAATATGGTGGATATCGTGAAGAGGGGAGGGTTTTACGGGATCGTTACTGTGCATTTTATTGTATTTCGAGGTCATGCGAATGTCAAACATATTTGTCGAACTGTACACTACTGTATTATATATTATACGTACGATATTATGTTATTACGTACTTTCTGCTTTATTACATCGAGACGTCGTGTGTGCGCGCGTTATTAACCGTATATATAGGCGAAAGAAAACCAATCGTTTTAGATGTTACAATATAAAATATAATCGTCCGGATATATGTGCACGACATTATTATAATAGGGATTAGAGGAGACTCGGCAGAGGTTTATTATTATATGTGTACATGATTTTGCGGTGGTCGTCGTAGCGCAAAAATAATGGGAACAATAAGGACGACGACGACGACGAAAGGCTGCGGTCGACTTAAAATATTTTCAAACGGCATATTAATGGTTCGACAGCAGTGGATCGGAAATAAAAAAAAACTGCATTATATCGAACGCCGCGTGTGCACGTCGTAATATTATTTTTTAATAATGGACACGGACGTAGGTGCACCTACGTATTATACTGTCCCTATCAGCGTATATGCGTATACCTACGTGTTTGTTGTTATTATTGTTGAATGATTTGTGACTATATCAAGTATACCGTTCGCAGGCCTGAAGGCTGAAATATCGTGTCTGCGAAAAACTAAAATCGAAAAGTTAAACTGTACGCTTTTGAGTCGCATACGTCATATCGTGCGTGTGACGGAACATCCCTTTGTGTGATGTTTAGTGCTCGTATATTATACGTACATTACTCGTATAATGTAGCAGTGAATACTATTGTTTAAAAATCAAATGTCTTAAACTTTGGACAAATTATTTTTACGACTACCGCTCACTCATCCCTCGATAGGTTGTCCACCAGTTCCACGTCCAAAATCGAATTTTATTAATAGACAATAGATATATACATTTTAATTGGTATACGTTTACCTATAGGCCATACATATGTATCCGATTTCCTTTTGTTTCATCGTGTTGTACTAAAATTTTGTTTTGTTTTTTTTTTTATGTACAATTATTAAATTACTCGAAGGCTATAATAAATTACTGAAAAAAAGCTCAATATATAAGTACATTTAATACAAAAATATTAAATAATAGTCCAAATCCTATCGCATACAAAAATTAGACGACCACGTCATTGTTTTAATATTATTGTTATCCGATAATATGAGCACATTATCTTTGTTTTAATTTTAATTTAGTTAATTGTTTTAATTTAGTCTAAGTCATTCCCCTTTTTGATTCTGATTTAAAATGTTATATTCTATAATAACTATAATTGATACTTGTTTATAGTAAATTTAACCATATTATAATATACGAGAATATAATATAGGTAACCACATTTTACATTAGTCTGCGACTTATGACTTACAAGTATTTAAATACGTTTAATGCGTTGAAACAAAATATGTAACAATACTACCTACTAGATTGTAAATACATACGTGACATTGAAATACGAGATTCTTAAACAATATTTTGCTTTAAAGTAATGTAAGACGTCTGGCACGTATAATAATAATACGTAGTGTTGCTTCAATAAAATTAATAAATTAATACAATTTTAATTTAATTACGACCTTATATTCTAAAGTCAAAACGATTCGAGGAAAAGTTTTATCGAAATAATTATTTATGTAATCAAATTACGAATTTACGTTTTGTGCTTGGTCCTATACGTCATCAAACATTCTTATACAGTGTTATACAATATACCCACCTCGAAATTATTATTACTGTTTTTTTAATAAATCATTATCAATATTTACTGTTGTAAATAATTTCAAGGCTTTACAAATAGCTTTCAAAAGTTTATTTAATGTTTTAATAAAATTCCACATACATAACAATTAAATCAGTTTAGGGGTATGTAGATTTAAAGCTTATAATATTTTTTGGAGTATCAAATATTAAATTATCATATTAAAGTCGTATAAGTATGTAGATTTATAGCATTTTTATTTAAATGTTGGTTGTTTCAAAAATTAAAAATGTGTTTTTTACCGAATAAATACTTTTATTGTGATAAACAAATTAATAACAACTTACGATTCATAGTTTTTATATAATTATCTTTACTTTCAGAAAATTGGGTGTTTTGAGTTAATTTTAATTCGTCAATTTAATATTTATAAGTTAATACTTATGTAATCGAGAAGTTTTTTTATTTTAAAAGTTAACCACGCTATATCTCGGGAGTAAGTTAAGAAGTTTTTTTTAACTACGTCGTATATTTTTAAAAGATTATAATATATTATTCTTTTATAGCTCTTAAAATGTTCATAATATTATTCACTGTAATGTTTTATAAATAACAAAAATAATATTTTTTTTTTATTATTATTGGCTATACACTAAATTGTATACATTGAGGAACGTTTTTATATCCTTTATATATGGGATTACTTACTAAGTTAAATAGTTACATAATAATTTAAATTCTTAACTTGAGTTGTTCTAATAGTTTGATTTTAAAATAATTAGTGTATGTGTGTATTTTTTGGCTGAACGTAATTTTGTATGATACTCGGTTTCCTGTTTTTTTCGAATAAAAACAATGTTTTAAAAGTTTTAAACATTTTATTTAGACGGTTAGCTATTTCTGTAAAGTTATTTTTCAATTTTTTGTTATTGTAAAGTTTCTATAGTAAAATAATTTACAAAAAAAGATAATATTAGAGTATATTTGGTCGAATTTGTGGTCTATCGTAATTGGGAAGAATCACCTCAAGTACGTACATACTTGAAATGTTCGCTTATTATTTATTTAAGTATTATTGTAAATATTCGAATTTATGCTGAGTATCTTGATTCGATGAGTGTCACATTTAAATATTTGTAATATTCATTCGTATTATTTATAGTATCTTTTTCTATTCCTCCGATCAAATATTAATAGAATTATTATTATTAATCAATCATCAAATTGCAATTCCGATATAATTTAATATCGGAATATCAGCTTTAATTTTATAAGTATCAAAATTATCATACTAGAAATTGTAAATCAAGATGTATAAGTACAAAATGAATGCTGATAAGAGGTGGGCAATAATGTATTATAAAAATATATAGAATAAATATAGAACGGTTGGTGTTGTCTTAAATTATTCAAAATAAATATGTACCTACCTATAAAAACGGATGTTAAATATTTTCCAAGATATAGCTGAGTTTGTCTAACATATTAGATAAATACAAATATCAAAATTAACAATAGGTATTATTCAGTAAAGAAGGAAATAAATTTAATAAAATGTATAAAAGCGTATGATTGTTTGTGCTAGCCATATATGGATGTGGAAAAGGTATAGCCATATATACATACACGTCTTACACATATATAATATTTAAACAACGAAAGATGGGATGAAACTCATTTTATTTGTATGTGAATCTCACATTGAGTTTAAAATCCAAATTTCCGGTTCATTTAGGATTACTTTTCACAAAGAAAATAATAGAACTGTTGGAAAAATTGATTCACTGACTTTTTCAAGAAGTTTCTTCCTTTTAGCTGTAGCACTAATGGATCATATGTGAAGGATAAACATTGAAAACCATTTTGTATTTTGCTAATTTTCTAAAAACAAATACAATCTTGAATGCAATTTGTTTAAAACTGCCGAGAATGTTTTCGCAAGTGTCGTAGGCCACGACTAGCGATGGTATTATATCCATCACATTATATTGACTTCATACTTCAAAAATAATACCGTGAAAAAACATCGAGGGCTGGGTTAAACTATAATTAAATTGCAGAAGAAATCGCAACAGGATGCCGCACATACCCATGATAGTATTCTTATCATGAGTGATAATAATAAGTAATAACACACCGTAGTTTGAAGGTGGACAATTATTATATATAAACATTTATACATTATATAAGTGGTAATTATATGTATAGTGTATACTGTGTAGATGTACATTATGAATATATGAAGTTAATTATTTTAATTATGCAAATTTGCAGATTATGATAAATTAATATAATATCAACAGACAACGTCATTTTTATCTGTAACTCTATTTATAGAGGGCATTACGGTGACAATTTTTACACTACATTAATATGTTATATAAATTGATGAAATTTAAAATGTATTTTAATACTTTTCAAAAAAATTTACATAAAACCATATAGCCATATAGGTAGTCTTCTATTACACATTTCATTGTTTCGATATTATGAAATATTCACCGAAAAACCGTTTGGCATGAAAAAGAACCTTGAAAACTACAATAGTCGTATTATATTACGAAATCAACATTTAAATTCATTTGTGACAACATAAACAGATAATAAATAATTTTTCTCCAACAGCAAATTTTATTGATTTAATTTTACCAAAAGTAAGTAAAACGGTACCAGTTTTCAGATATATCAATAATTTTTTTATCTTTTCGTGGTAAGATATGAAAAAAAATAATGCTATGATATCGCAAGAATAATGTTCTAATTTAAAGATTCGGTTCTTTATCTATAGAATAATATATTTCATTTGGATAACGCATAGTTTTTAATACATAAAAAAATAATTGTTATTAAAAGACAAATAATTTATAGATTTCTCAAACCACATCACCTTTTATTATATCATGTACATTAATGAATGCATATTAATAGGTAATTGTCAATTTTAATAGAAATGGAAGTGCATAATATGTATTGTAAAACAAATCAAATTTAATGTTTAGGTACCTATACTACGTCGTATTAGTTATTTTGAATCATGATCAATTTATTATATCGTATGTTTTTGTACGCGTGAATTAAATGTCATTTATATTTTGTGGAATTGCCTATTCATATTATTAATTTAAATGTACAATGTACACAGACGCTTGTAGTTACATGATGATTCGCCGCTATAATATGACGTATTGACGTAATCATAAACTAATCTTTAATTATAATATTATATTAATTTTAAAATTAATATTATTAATTTTAGACTAGATTGTATTACCTTTAGTATATAAAAAAAAAACGAATAGGTAAGTAAGAAGTTATTCATTTGAATTACGATTTAGATGTATCAACGTTTTAAAAAAAATTCAATTTTTTTTCAATTTTCAGTAGAGAGTGCCAGAGAGGGAGTTTTAATCTGCATAAAATAAATGTGTTCTACACTCGTTATAAATGGTAAAAAATCTAAATATTATATATTTACAACTCAATCATTAATCATACTTAATGAATTAATGTATTCCTTAATAAAAGTCCTTATAAATAATTACACCTCTGAATCTAAAAAGAATCAAAAAAGTTATAAAAAATATCTTTTGAATTTCAATTTGTTTGTTTATAGCCTTATAGATACGTAAATATTTATAATAGGTCAACGCGCTAAAAACGGCTAATTAAGTTTTAAAGCGAGAAGACTTCAAACGTTTCGAATGTTTCAGATTTCTATTTGAAACACCATGCATACGTACACGGTACACAGTCACATCGTTGTACAGTTTATACCCAAAAGTTTCACCAACTTATTTACATATACCTGTGGGGTTAAATAAAAGTTGTGCGACCAGAGTAGTTTTAACCATATATACCCAGGAAGTACCTGGTGGTTGATCCATCATGGCATTACAGCTGTACGCGTCTTTCTCTAATCTCCGTGTTTTTAAACTGTTGTTTCGTGTCACTCGTTCGATAAATGTAGGTTATGCGTATTCTGTATATTACAGTGTATTTCTCCAAAATTAAACGATGTCTTACTTGTACAAAAAATTATTTTTCAAATCATTGATATTATTTTATTATGAGGTATTGAAATGTTATTTATCAATGGAAAAATTAAAAATTTTAAATAATTTACCTACCGATTTTATCGCAAGTCTCAGTTACAGTTTACAGTTAAGAACAATTACTTATATGTTTATAGAGTTATCGAAGTTCAATTTTTAAATCAAATCACATCATGGCATATAAATGTAGGTAGTCAATTCATAAATCAAAACAATGAGTATACTTTTTATGCAAATGAGTTATTTTTCATAAAAAAAAAAAATTAAGCGATTATATTTTATTTCTTTTACGCAACCAAATGAAAAACAATTTTGAAGACAATACTGCGATATACATTGCTTATGTATATTATGCAATCATTATTGGAATAATTATAGTTTATCTCTATTTACTCAGTTTTATCACTATGAACAATCGAAAACGTTATTTTTTATAGTAAAAAAATGGATATTATTTATAAATACACAAAGTTTTCTAATTTTGTGCGATAAAAATAATGTAGATCGCATAAGAACTAACATTATCATCACCATTAATATCACACAACATTTTGAAGACTATGTTTATTGTATTGCAGAGAGCTTTGATAATATTCTACATGAATATAGCATAAAAATGCAAAATCCCTGCGTTTTATGTTATAACATTCTTTTTTTAAACACAATTATTTTTTATACACGCCATCTCATTTATTGACTTCCAGATATTGTTTGTATATTATTATAGATTCAATGTCACGAAATGTCTATAATATGAGCTTGTGTGACGTGTCCTTTGATATTTTTCATATCTATAAAATTGTATTTTTCAGTAATATTTTGTTGGGTTTTTTCCCCACTTGTTATATCTCACACCACCTTTTATTCGGATGAGTTTTATTTTTTTTTTCAGTTTTTCAGGGATCGTAAAAGAAATTTCCTAGCAACGTCATAAATAGTTATCGGAAGTATATATGTGTACATAAACGGAATATTTCCAGGGAACATAAGGAAGTGAAAATATAAATTCAGGGCAAAAAAATGATAAAATACTTCGTCTACATTTTATTAACCTTTTTTTCGTTCTATCTATCGATTTTGTATAAATATAAATATTTTACTCTTTTATATAATGTAACATCTGTTAAATTATACCTACCATCAGTTATTGATATTCATTGAAAAATACTTAATTTTAATGATGTACTTATATATTATTATACCGTGATAATAGCTATCGCATCAGGTATATCACCTGTAGCTGTGGAGTGAAATGTATTAAATAATATATGTTACATTTTTATGAATTACGATAATATCTATAATCGATTCTAAATTAGAGTTATAATATTAAAGTAGTTAATTTTTTAGTAAATAAACGTATCAACTGGTGGATATACATACCATACGGGTTAACAGCTATGCTATTATATTATCATACCTATTATACATGATCACTTATCAATAAATAAATAATCTTTCAACTGTGGTCTGTAGGTGATAGTTATTTATAATTATTGAAAATATTACGATTATCAGCTGTAATATTGAACTCGTGTTGTCGAAATATAAACGCAATGGGTGATCAATAACATTATTGAATTGAGAGTTTCGCGTAACGACTTAAATTTTGCTGCACTTCAAAGATAATCTAGTAATAATAATAATATATAATCGATAATCGTGAGCAGTATTAATGTCGGTAAATTGAGAATAATTGCGTATTGTTATAGATACTATTACGTCTTTAAAACGTGCTTCCATAATTTATATTTTGAATTTTAAAAAACAGTAGTTTTATGTAGTTAACACAATACTATATGATATTATAAATTAATAATTAAATAATATATACTATAAAAAACAAAAACAAAACCGGTTCGTTTAAATTCTGTCCAGGAGCGATTTGAATCAAAACACGCCCATGAAAACCGTGGTGTTATTTTTGGAAAGACAAACGCGATATATATATTTACTAATATTTTTTAGGCTAAATTTAATATTCATATCGAACGGTAGAGAAGATATACTACACATTTCCGCCAACGGATTTGAACTCGTTGAAAAATAAATTTATGGGAAAGGTCAATTTTTGAATTTTTAAGCGATGACCATGAATTTTATTTTAACAGTTTTTATAATATTTAAATATTTAAATCATTGGATTTTTCATCAAACAACACAGCTATAGTAATTTAATTTAACAAAGACAAAATTGTTTAAAGGTTTTTATACGCGAAGGTCTTGAAAAAGTTATTAAATCGAATGTATATTATAATATATATCGTTTAACAAAAAACGAATAAAGTCGGTATATTATATTTTTATGTAAAACGCGATATTATACATAAGCTTTAAAGCTATTTTTAATCCTGTACGTATTGGTGATTAAAAATTCTCAATATTCCAACGTTTTATAGTTCCTTGTAAATTATCTCGTTAAACCCTCTCGTGGTTGTAGAAAAAAAATTTAAAAGTGCGAGGGGCTGTTAACCTTTTCCGGTCTATTGTTCGAAAACATTTCAATAACTTGACCACCATTGTATATATTGCTCCATAAAATAAACTGTATAGTATTTTTGATTCAAAGGATTTTTCTTTGAGCATTTTAGGTTGTTGTCGCATATGCTTTCCCTCAGTGGGATAAAAAACATGCTCGACGAGATTGAATTATGGTGCTCTTTTGTTGAGAATAATAGTTATAGAGCTGTAACCCAAATAAGGAATGATCATAAAATCCGCCCTTTTCTGCAGAATTTTGAAATATAAAAACAAAAAAATAATAGACATATTGAGGGTGGGGCTATGAAATATTAATTTTAGTGCCTACTTGCGTCATTATTTATTATATCCGTTAACCATAAAATCGAATAACAAAAAGTAAACAAAAATTGATAAAAACCTGACATGTTAAGTTTTTCGCCAATTTACTATTATTATGCACATATTATTATTTTTTTGATAAAGAATATAAATTAACTCTAAATATTATACTTTAAAGAAATGATAACTTAAATTTATAGCCGATAAAAATATATATTGTGCATTCATATATTGATTTCAATTTGAATGTTTAATTTATGCATTTCAACGATTGCTTGGATGCAAATTGACGAAGAATTAAGAAATAAAACTAAATTTTAACTGATTAAAGTTGATTGTAGTGTATAAACATGACAATGTAAATATTTACATTTCACATAGAAATATATTATATAATATTATAAAAATGTGATATATTTTTATATAAAAGTACTTTCATCATTTGGATACATATCTGATGAGTTTTTTTTTTTTTTGTATAATTATTGCGTTAGAATGACTTGCTCATATTAATATAATGGTCTATAGGTTGTTACAAATGGTACATAAATATTTGAAATCGGAAAACATATTATAAATAATATCATGATATCTAATTTAATTTAATGATTTGATGTATCGTAATAATAATAATTAAATGTATTGTTATTTCAATAGCTAAATGTAATAACATGAATTGATACCGGCAAGGTCGATGAAAACGTAAAAAATTCGTTTTAACTTCTAATACGAGTCGAGGAACACCCACGTCGGAATCTGTAATTTTTCGTTTTTTTTTTTTTTTGCTAATGTATTTATAAAATAAAAAAAATTAACTATAACAAAGAATCGTGTTTTTATTTTTGTACGTATTTGACAACTCACTGGATGGAAGCCATCGCGAGTGCATTGTACTAACACTTGCACTGCGTGTTCACTACAATTCACAGACATCGAAATCCGATATAAAATTTCAATTGATCAATTAAGACGGAGTAATGATTAATTTTTTTCTTTCGCTAATCTCGTATTACATGTTTTATATTACACGCATGCTCCGGAGTAAAAGAAAGAATTGAAGTATAGTAATATAATGGCGGTATTGAGATTGTGATGAAAAAATAAAATCGTCTGAACTGCACTTGCAGTCGCAACGACGCGACGTTAAGTCATAATGTAAATATATATATATATTTATTGCGATTCATTGTTATAATTAATCAAGCATCGGCGATAAAAATAGCCTAACCTAATACCGGCTTTAGCGTTTCTCGTCTATATCCACCCAAGTTCAATAACTTGAAAATAATACGCCAAGAAGTTTGGCGTAGACCGCCGGGGACCAGTTCAGCCTCGAGCTGTTTACGTGTTTGTACCGCGGCAACCAGTCCTTCACAATACGATTTTATTCTCATTTTTTTTCTATCTATAATTAACGACTATATAATAACATCACAAAAAAAAAATATACATTTATAACAACCTTGTTATTTATTTTATTTTTTCGCTTATTTGGATCAATCTGCGTGAGTGCGCAAAAGGAAAAAAATACCGTGCTGTAATAATTCTATTGCTTTTTTTTTTCGCTACCGCCGAAGACAGCTGACGATGACCGCACCCTTCAATTTAAAACGATCGACTACTATATAATACTCAAGGGCAAACACGACGTATAAAACGTGGTGACGACCAAGTCAAACGTGTAGGTATAATAACATCGATATAATGAATCTTGTGTGACCGAAAACCCAACACTTTTGTGGTTTTGTGTTGTTGTTGGATTACGCGCAGGACGTATTCCTGTTGTTGTGTAAGGCGCGATTTAAACATTTTCAAACAAATCCTTTGTGACTGCTTTACGTATAGAGTGTTTACTGATATACCTACCTAGTATATACAAATATTTGACACGGACCTGTAAGTTTTCTTTGAATTTTCCGAAATAATACGTTTTTGCAGGACTCACCTACTTAGGTCATTGTGATTTTCGAATTCACTCAAAAATTTTCCAAGAACTGTTTGCGATCGATATGTAAATAGTAAATATCAACTCTATCTCGAAAGAATAAAATATCAATAATAATATATTTTACTCTGAAAATGTCCCGAACAAAATTATGTACGTATGTGTATTCATCTGCATATTCCATTTAGTAGGCGTATTTACGGGAATGTTTCCGGGGCGTCAATTTTGTGTCACATATTAAGGGGAGCCAGTGTTTGAGATTCAAAGTACCTAATTCCAATGATACATTTTTATTTTTACTATACATTTCATAAATCATTTTGCGATTTAAAATAATCGGAAAAATAAAATATAAAATTAGTGACAAAAGTAAAATGTTGGCTGCATACTAATTTATTGTAATCCAAGGATGGCGTCGTCTTTTACGGCTGAAATGTAGCGTTTCCTTTTCGCCTTTTTGGCTAAAATAGTTTTCTTTGAAATTTATAATTATAATATCTGAACTTGACAATTTCATATTTCATTAAATGTAACCATAACCATAAATGTGATTTTTAAATATCAAAATTATTACTGCGTGAAAAAAATATTATTTCACGAATATATCAAAAATTAAGATTAAGTTTTATGTTTTATAATAATGCGATTTCTATTTGTATGTGTGAAAAAATAATAAAATAAAATACTTTGCAATAAACTGTTAACATATTATTAGTTAAAAATCAATTTTTGTTTGGCAAATTTTACTAACTTTATAATCTTCAATTAAGTTTAATTTCGTTTATAGTTGATTTTTGGTTATAAATATAAAGCAAAGTTATTACTTGTTTGATATAATATTAATTTAAAATTAAATCTAAAAATAGTCAAGTTCAGATATTATAATAGTACATTTTAAAGAAACTGTACTGATCGTAAAAGAAACTGTCAGTTTTAGCTGAAAAGTTACACTGATCAAAAATGGAAAGTTACATTTTGGTCTAAAAGCGAACTGTCCCTAAAATAACTACTAAAAAAAATTAAATTAGATTTTTTTTTTCATGTTATATTGTCTATTATATAACATTACAACAGTTACAAATTAACGAATTTAAATTTATATATATATATATATAACAAATTAAACGAAATTTTACCAGTACCATAATAATTAATAATTATTGAAAAAATGAAAAGAAAAATGAAGTCCCATGATGTGTAAAAATTAATAAATTTTTGTATTTTATATTCTAAAAAGTATGTACTCAATGCGACATAAGTCGCAATTATTAGTATGTACAGAGTACATTAAAAAATCTGGGCCACAATTCGGAAAAATTGTTTTCACGGGACACAATTAGAAGCCACTGAAAATGTCAAAAGGATTAATTTTATAAATAAATTTTATATTTATGATAAATTAATGAAACTCAAGTTTGGTCGTACAGATTTGGGAAATTATTTGGGTGGTTATTATTATAGTATTGTGGCAGACTACGTCACCTAGCACATTGCAATAAAACTATGTCCGTGTTGTTGAACGTTAGTTTTAATATTTATGGGGTCTCAATCTACTGTGGGTACATCGATTCATTTCTGGTGGAATTTAATTGCAGTTCCCTGATCTCATTTGTACGACCACGAACATTCCTGTACATAGTATAAACTATCGTACATATTAATATATTATATCCTGCGTTGAAATATTATCCGACTGGTCTCCGGCGAGCTTATCGCGAACAGAAACTACCTATTATCGGCAGACTATTAGGTACACAGCCGAACGGAAATCATTACAATGGTATGATCGTCCATATACCTGCTATAATGTCGTCATAGTATAGGGAACAGATTTCGGAAAATCGGGCGAAGGGCTGCGTTAAAGGTAATCGTCGGAGATAATGATTTTACGACCGCGTAACCATGAAGCTGGTATTTGAGACCAGCAGCGATAGCTTGGCGGGATTGAAATGCCATTATATAAATTGTGTTTATATACACATAGAGAATGTGTGTTGGAATACTGTGAGCACAAATATACAATATACCACGCGTCGTTTACCTGTTATACCTATGTGAAATAATTATCGTTTTTTATATTTTTTCGACCACATCAAAATATAATATTGTGTAAAAAATCTCGAAAATGACATTAAACCGTTTCATTTTGCCGAATGAAATAGTTATTTTACAGGATCTCGTCGTAAAAATACATCATATTTATACTATAAGAACGCAAACTGAGATCGGCCAGACGATCATCTAAAACCAAAATTATATTCTTATAAATAGACAATAATTTGGTCAATTAAAATCAAGTAAACATGACGTACATATAATTGTATTATAATCGTCTGCGTTACTTATTATGAAAATTAAATTTAAAAAAATTAATATATAAGTATATCAAAAATCAAAATATACATAATTTTTGTTTATTTTCAATCTTTATATTTACGCTGCATTTATAGGCGTGCATTATTGACAGTTTATATTTGACCTCATGAAATTGTTTAATTATATGATTAATAATGTTAATGTTAATGTTAACTATAGGTTGATATTCAAAAAAAATTACAAAAGTAACCTATTTATTTGTTTAATTCATACTATAATTTTGTAAGCGGTAAAAGGTATTTTATTTTGAGAAATTAAAAAAAAACCTTTAAAATAAATAATACCATTTTTTTAAATGTTTACTCGCAAAATGTTCTAAAGACATCTTCAATTATAAAACGCCTAAAATTGTGTTCAAAGAAAAAATATTATATAACGGGCGTGACCGTTAAAACAATTTAGTACGAGTTTAATACAGTTTCATACAATCTTAAACAATTAAAATAATATTTAATTTGGTTTTGTCATCATTTAAAAAAATATATCTACCTATAGCCAGTAAAATATTTTACAATTTAATTATAATGTTTAAAATGCGTTAATTGTAATACCTTAAAGGTACGTTTCCCAAAGCGTTAGACAGAGGGAGAGACAACGACTATGTCCCAGCGTGTCGTTGATGCTGTAGGCCAGTCTAGACGCTCCGTGGGGAAAACGTACCTTAAACGTTGTCATTCTATTAACTTGATATTCCAAAATATAAGATATGTGTCACTAATGTGTGAAATAATCTTGTGGTAGTGAGTGAACTAATATTTTTGACGATATATCGTCAAAAACGACTTTAAACCAATCGTAGTACCTCGTATATCGTAGAACGATTTTTAGAATATTTATCAAAGCAAACCGTTCAATACTTAAGCAAAAAAGATACGATTTAACTTAAATAATATTTAATTATACATTTCTAGCTCTAATTGAAAAATGTGTCAAATCAGATTTTGTTTAGCAGAATTTATTTACAGAATTATTAACTATTATACATCATAAAAAAAAGAAATATTGTATAATATTAGACCATTTAAATAATATAATATATTAGATATATAGGTACCTAATAATCCATAATAGTATATTCTAAAATTTTAAAATAATTTTCTTGAAAACTAAAATTCTAAAACTCTAGTACAAAATAAATGTACAACTTTCAATTGACAACGGCCGAGAGTTCAAAAACATTTAAAACACATAAATTGTACTTGGAACTTTAAAAGTTACGTTTTTAAGTGGAACAGATAAACATCTTTATAAAATCGATAGCTTGCTCTAATTATACTGAAAACGTTGGCTTAACTTTAAAAGTTGTACACATGTTTCATAAAGATAATATCTATAAGTATTAATATCATTATAACGGTTATTCCTACGACATTTTAGCACATAATAAGACTGTATCGATTAATATTAATTATATATTTTAATTTAGTTGAACTAATTAGTCTGATCACTAACACCCCTAATTAAGTCAAAATTCTGCCGTGTAATACACAAATTACGCTATACTTATTAGTTAGTACCTACAATTGCGGCCAACAACTTAATACGCATGTGGCCCGTGAAAAGAAAGACCACGAAAATAAGTTAACTATTTCGAATCAAAGATTTGGGCCAAAAAGAAATGGTAAAGGTGAACATGGCACAGTACCACCAAGAGAACAGCTCAGACAACTGTCCTACCAGCGTAGGAGTAGGAAAGATTTATCACTGTGAAGAGTAGAGAATGGAGAGGACAAGTATCGAGTGTTGTGGAGAGATGGAGGCGTTTGGTCGTTGAAGTAAAAGACATAAATAGCTTATAGAAACACGAGGAGGAGAATAAAAATATACTTATGTGACAATTTAAAAGACTCTTATACTTTATTTATTTATTCGATTCTGGATATCCAATGGGCAGGAAATAAAATATGGTTTATAGTAGTTAGGATTTATGTTGAAATTTCTAATTCTTAAATCACCGAAAATGGTTCCATTGAGATTCCCGGAAAGGTTTGTCCGTATTACGAATTCGATACGGGATAACCAACCATAAGTTATATGATTTCTACAGTAATTAAAAATATTGACTTCAAATTTAACGCTTTTTCGTCACCAGCTGTGCTACGACAGACGAGCATGATAATTATATTGCACAATGGTAGGTTATTATAATATGAAACTATTAAAACAATTCTGGGAACGAATACTTTGATAGATTTTATTTTGAATAAGCCATTTACAAAAATGAAAAAAAAAAAGAATTGACTCGAAAATGTTTCATCAAATCTCTTAATATGTACATACATGTATAATATATTTTTGTACTTATATGTATTTACACACACACACACACACACACATTTTATAGGTAGCTGACTCTGCAGATTCACTGACAAAAATAATTGCACGAAATGGGTTGTCAATTCTGTACACATTCGCACACACACACACACATAATGTATATTATATATATATATCAATTGATAGTCTTGACAAAGATGAAGGAGATACGCGATTTTCTTTTGTACGACAGCTCAACACGCGTACATGAATTTTCTCGTCGTTAGCTTTTCATTTTCTTCTCGTTAAAATAATAATAATAATAAAAATAAAAAATAAAATATAAGAAAAAAATTCGTTTGAACTCCAGTTCATCACGTCCGTGTACTTCGTAAATTGATAAAGTATAACACGGGAACGTGTATATTTATATTACTATATTATATAGGTACTAGTTGTAAGCACCTCCGCCGCGGCCGTCGCCGTGCAACAGTCGGCCGCGCAAACAACCGTTTAATTATTATACGATATAATACGCGTCGAGGATTACCGCCGGATTCACACTCCCGGTTAACCATATAAAGTTGATGGATCGTTTTATACCGTATACCTGGTTTTAAATATAGACTATAACGTCGAGCAAGCGGACGAATATTATATAGGCAGTGTGCACGCTTTCGGGCCACCGCCCATCACGCACTACGCACCTACTGTTATTTATATTTTATACATATATATATTATTATGTGGATATCGTAATTTTATACGTAGGTGCACGATTTGCGCACAAAACGTTTTATTCGATATCCCTCGGGGAATAAAAATGAATATTTATCACGTCCGATGCAATTTTTAGCCACTACAATTTTCGCCACTGATTTATTAGACGTTAACGCCGCCGCTGTGTTTATTTTCCACTTCTATTATTATTGTTATTGTTGTTGTTGTTGTTGTTGTTATTGTTATATTATCAAGGGATGATTTTAACGATGGACATTAATTTTTATATACTTCTGTAATATATTGTAATGTTATAAAAATATATAATTGGATAGTTTTACAGTACAGGACGCATTGTGATTTGGTTTTTTTTTTTTACTTTAATTTAAAATGTATACTGCATGAAAGATAATTGACCATTTGTGCAACACTCTGGTCTTTGATAATACGTAAATGATATTTTTCTTCCACTTCCACGCTATGCTGACACGAATAACGAGTCGATGTCAAATTTTAATCTATATTTATCGACTGCAAAATGAATGCACAAAATAAAGTTACAAAAAAAAAAAAAAAAACGAATAAAGTTTCAAGGAATTGTGTCGTTTCTATAGCGAATACGTCAACTCAACTAAATATTTTTTCCGTTTCAAATGTATTTTTGTTGTACCTAATATCGCTGAAAACTATGCATAAATGTATCCTTTAAACATAAATTGTCCCATTATTTAAGTCCATCTTCTATGTCAAAATATAATTAATTTTCTTATACGATTTTCAATCTCAATCATTAGACAATATACATTATACATGCATATTTTAAATATTGTTAACTGACTTGTTTAAGTTCAGAAACTTTTTATGATTGATTATATTTTATCATTTAACTCATATTTAATATGTTATATAAAATTTACTATCAGTACGAGCTCAATATAAGTTTGCACTGACACAATTTTCTAAATCAATGATAATCTTTTTAGTAAGTATAATTGCTCTTCCGAAAACATCAATATTTAAAATTAAAAAGTAATTAAATAATTTTTTTTTACTACATATATTTGGTTGAATAATAATCTCGTTTTATTTCAATTATGGCGCAACCGGGTCAAATTATAATATATTTTAACTTGTAGTTACACTAAATACTGAAATATTTCTCAATCATTCAATTTTTTTTTTTTAATAATTAAATACATTCAAGTAATGTTTAGAATAAATTGGTTCTCTAATTGGAGTTGCATATATTATGTATATCATACAAAAATATAAGGAAAACGTGAAAATAGTATTACGATTTATGTACTCACATAATTTTTGTTAGGAGTGAAATAAATGAAGAGGTTAAAATATAGCAACGACTTAAAACGACATATTATTAACCTAGATATTTTCAAAGAGACGTTACTTTATTTTCTTAAATTTTTATTTAGTACCTATTTTTATTTATACGGTATCACTGCAATTGTAGTATACCTCACGTAAGGTTAGGTTTCATCTTCAAAAAAATACATCTATCATAATACGCCAAGCGTTTTAAAACATTTTGTATTCGAAATGACATTTTTTTAATTAATAACAAATATAACGATTAAATAGATTAAAGCGTTCACCGAATACAATAGGTATTCGTTTTGAAATATTATGTTACTTAAAAGTTTATTGTATCATCTTAAACTACATTCATAACAGTTGGCTTAATGCACGTCTAACTATACTGATTAATATACTTCCGCCTTGCGTATCGGGTGTTATTTCCTTAACAATAAAATATGAAACTTATAAGTCCTCCGTTCGTATAACCTACTTACATTGATCATAATTCAAATTTATTAGGAAACACAATAATATTACTTTCGATTTTATTTTCAACAATTATTATTATTTTTTACTAGATCCTCGTCGACGTATATTTTTCATATTAGGTACAATGTGTATTATAATTTAGTCGAAAAATTTTTCCTAAATGATTTTCGTTCATCACTTAATAATAATCGTCGATGCTTTAAATTTCTAATTAATTAATTAATTTAGGTTAGTAGTATCATTCTGTCGTTGTAATCACTAATCACTGCATGCCCGTGTATTAGGCCTGTGATTGATTAATTGAAATTTGACAATATATAATATTGAATATTCTTTCCCCTCCATTAGCTGCACTGTTTAATAATTAAATAAATCAATAATGAATTAAGAATATAACTATATATTATTTTTTTAAAGTTAGTTAATTATTGTTTTATATCCTTTCTATTTAAAAAAAATCTATAACGTACGTTTATAGATTATAGGTATATTTATTTATCATATACTACCGTAAAATGTATACTGTTATTAATGTTATTATTTAATACTAGTACCTATACTACTAACAAATTATTATTTGTTTAAAATTATTTATAATACTTTTGTAACAATTGTAATACTATTGTTTTTTTAGTTTGAAGATTTATTATTTTGTTAACATAAGATGATTTTTCTCAGTTCTTACGTAAAAAAAAATGTAATTCTTTTGGGTTTCATGAATCTATTTTATTTATTTTTATTTTAACTATTTACAAGTAATAAAATATAAAAATTATTAATTAAGTTTTTGGTTTAAACTTTTTCCTTTTTGAGGATTTCAATTTTCTCTTTCTCTGTTTTTAATTTTTATTAATGATTTACATTTTTTAAATTCTCATCAGCTCTTATTATTTACAAATGACCTTAAAGTATTTAAAGTTAAGTTAACCTTGCCTCTGAGAATGATTTTTATTAATACAGGAACTTACATTAACCATTCAAAATGTAATTCTAGGAATAATCTATTATAGTGATTATTAAGACTAGAATTTTCCTCTTTTCGTATCTATTATTTCGATTAGTTGTGTATACATTATACAAATTATTGAATTTCACTAAAGAGAATTTTTTAAATGTGTTAGATTGTGTTTATTGTATCTCAAAAAAATTTTATCATACCTACAACAATTAAGAATTTTCATACCTAGATAAGTATTTCTCAATATCATTATATTTGTTCGTTGTTCCATAAATACAATTTTACTATCTCTAGTTTTTTTAACTGATTTTTAAGAACTATTTCATTAATACATCGATCACCTTTAAAATTTAAATTAAAATTAATGTGGAATTGCATTAAGCTATAAACAATCACCAAACATTCAACACAAATTAATAGTGATCAAATGTTCCCTTAAAATGATTAAGCGACCCTTGGTTAAATTCTAGAGAATCATTAAATTAATAATTTTTTCATGCAACTGGGCATAATTAATTAAATAAGTATATTAATTATTCATAATTCAAAGTTTTGAATTTTAAATTTTCAACAAAACTGTAGTATAATTAATGTTGAGAATTCATGATTATATGATCTATATGAATGCTTAATAGGAATCCTATTATAGAATTTAATTACTTTAATTTTAATGTGTATCAAAAAATTAGAATTAAACAAAAGATGTTGAGTATTGTTAGCATAAAGAAACATTGCCCTAAATATTTTTTGGTTTTTATTTTTATTATCGATTCCCTTCTTTCATTATTTTTGGTGGTCGCTTTTAAACGAAACTGGAAAGACAATTGTCTTAAATGAGTGGTCCGGGTCACAAGACGGATTAGACCAATTAATTTATCTGTAGATAGCTTACAAATGGGAGGACAGTAGATAATAAATTTTGTAGGCTGAATTCTTTTCGTTATCGTGATCTTTAATGGGTTTAATGCTGCACGATATTACATCTGTTATTCATCCATCAATTGTATATCTCAGTTTACTCAATCGATTAAAGCCACTTTAAAGTTTATTTTTGAATTGTTCTGTACAATTCAAAAACTGTGTTATCGCTGGTTTTTCTTATAAACCTTTATAAATGGCTAAAATAAATTAACGTCTTGCTAATTTCATATTTTAATGTATACATATAGTATTATAAATAAATATTTCGAAATTACTACAGTTTACAACACTATAAAATAGATCTATAAAACAACACAATATATTACAATATTCTAATAAAATATATTTATGATAATTGTCTTGTTTAAAAACAGTTTATAGCAGTATAAAAAAATATTTGAGTACTGAATATCAAATGCATGTGTTAAAGTGTCGAGACGTGTTTGTTGTGTAATATTTGAAAAATTGTAATTGAATTCAAAATTGTTTTATACCAGAATAACACATTGAATATTGAACATTTTAAATCAATAAAAAGGATGCGTACAACTTTTGAGCACTTTCAACGAATTTCCTGTGTAAAATAAAACAACAACATATTATTTTTAAAAACAACAGTGTTTTTGTTTTCGCTCTAAATCTAAGATACCATAATACACTGCTGTAATATATTCTTATTGCAAATAACTAGATATATTTAATAATAAAAAAATATATATTGTAACAATAAAAAAGATTTATAAGCATTGTTTCCCAAAGAAAAAAAAACTAAAAAATGTAAATTTATGTTTGGGAAAATAGTCAAACTTGTTTTGGTGTTTAATATATAATTATGTTTATATATACATTTTAGAATTAATGTTATTGTGAATTTTGCAGTATGTTCTGTTAGGCGCCATATATATTTAACGCGCACTACGTTTTAAAGACGCATAGCTTATGTAGCTGCTTCGAACATAAAATGATTTTATAATTAATTGTTTTAATTTTGAATATTCTCCGGGAACATTTTTATTGTTAATCTTATTACAGTTAACTTGTGTCGTTATTGAATGTCTGGCGCATAAATTATAACTTAAAATTATATAACTTTTGACTCTGTTATCGTATGCTAATCAACTAAATATATTTTTAATTTCTCAGAAACTCTAACTTATACTACACACTACATAGTCTGTTTCAGGATAATGAAATATATATTTTTAAAACCCAAAAAGTATCCAACCTTCCAGAACTCAAACTTACCAATTTATATTATTATTATTTTGATATATATTTATTCATTAAACGAAGTAAGTCAACCTCAACAAATTAATGAAGGTCATGATTTTACATTTTCATTATAAGATTTTTGTTAATTATTATGGTGTTATTCGTTATATTAATAACCATTATAATATATCAGGAGGGAATACGGCAGTCGAAAATCATTGAAATACAAATTATGGTTTTTGTTATGATTAACAAGGCTACAATTATGTTTAACTATATGTGTACATAATAATATATATAATATATAATATACAAACAGAACATTTTTAATTATCTTTATGGTATCGAATACAAATATTAAATACTTTAGTCGATTTACTTACTTAATATTATCCAGTACTAAGATATTAAATGATAAATACTAGTCATATTTTAATAATATTTTTTTTCAAAAATTAACTATCACAATAATATTATAAACCTTGAAAATTTAGGAATAAAAAAGATTCTTTCAGAGTAATTGCTTAGTCACGAACTATGAATTTTTTTTTACAGTAATCTTTAAACAAATATTAATGGCATGTTATATGTGTTATGTATTATCGTATTATAAAAACTCTCATTAAGAAATGGACAACATTATAAAACAGGTTCTAAAATACATACCTATTGGCTATTATCTACACATTGTATTATACACGCGTATAGAGTATACTTTATTAATATTTTGCGTTGTACCTATACCAACTACAGTATGACATTTTTTAATACGTATTGACAATTTGCGAATTGTCATATTAAGTATTTTTAGTAGTATTATAGTACATCATGATTTTGTGTTTTTAAAATTATTTTTCACTGTCACAATCCCATTTATATTTTTAAACCTCTTCCTAATGGATGTTTGTTTAAGTATTTTGCTACGCTTGACAATGGATCGTTTCATGATTCACGCACTATACATAACGTAGTTTTTGGTCTTGTGTCATGTCGTTTTAGACGAATATCTGCGGTCGTTCCATGTGTCAAGGGATAGCAAGAGTTGGCTTAAACGCCTGAATCTGATTGATAGTAGATTTCAGAAGGATTTATTGATGCAAGTTAACAATTTGCAAGTGTTTGATAAAAATGTATGTATGTATATATATATATGTATTCGATTCAATCGTCATTCGTTACTATACATAAAGATTTTCTTCGTAAATAAAATATCGTAAGAAATCTTTTAAAATAAAATTGCATTTTTCATTTGTGTTAAATCTTATTTATATCCACATTCCACAAAGAGAATATTGAATAATCCAAAACAAAAATAGATATATAATATGTTTATCTATCTATTATCAAGTCAAGTTTAGTAATGCGTTCCCAAACCTAATTATGCATATTTGGGAAGTTTGCTCTCCCTTCGTGTTGTTTAATTATTTTCAATCATACCAATACTTTAAAAAATATTTTGGAAATCTTTTCAAATAAGAATATTGTGACGATGGTTAGCAGAAAATCAGATAACATGTTACCTGAAAGGCTACATAAAGTAAAAAATACAAATTCTAAAAACTAATTTGGAAATATTTACAAAATATTGAAGTAAGGTTAAAGATAATAATTCGACAATATGACCTTTTTGTGATCCCGTGGACATGTAAATTGCACATATATTCAATACTCATATATCTCATTTGAATTCAACGAGGTTATTTGGATTTAATATATACATATTTTTTTAGACGTTTCTTTAAAAAAGTCATCAAATGTTGTAGGTATAGAACTAATATTGATATACTTAAACCAAATTGTTAATTTTCGTTAAATATTCAAAAGTAGTAAAATTATGAAACTCTTAAAGTTTAGACAGATTCGAGTTATATACGTCGTGTAGTTAACCGGTGAGTTTTTAAATAGTACGACCATAAACTGCACCTTAGCACGTCCGTATACGAGCTAATAAGTTCTCTCGTCGTATAATAATAATTATATACGTAATGTTTGATATTTGTAAAATATATTTTAGCAATACCATTATTATTGATATAAGTTCGACTAAGCGATAATATAATGTACAAATGTTATTGATGGACCAATCGCGTGTACATAAACTATGATTATGCTTGAGCCTACCTATAATTATACTATATATTATTGAATGGCGCGTGTACCTATTATGTCCTGTGTGGTTTATATTCAGATTGCGTGAGCGTGGAACGAACGGTCGCAATTATGGACAAGAAACGCATCGCTGATTGCGAGAGATAGATGCATAGTGTCACAGTAAAACTACTTATAATAATATTATTCATTTATACACTAAAACACCGCACTTACGCAAGACATATTATTATGATCATTTTTTTTTTCTTCAAATAATCGATTTAAATACTATAGCGATGTGTGTTCTAATAATTCTACAGGTTATATTTTCAGACATATTGCCGTTTGTAATAACTTATAAACGTTAAAATTTTCCGATACTTACATACCGCCTTCGTTATTAAACTACCTATACCGCGGTTACTGCTTTAGAACTCGCATACAAAAAAAGTCAACAGTGTTCATTTTTATGGAAATTTTTGTTTATTAAAAAAAAAAAAAATCATGAACTGATGTCAAATAAATGTTTTTTGTACAAAAGATTATATCGCCAGCAATAGATACCTCCTAGGCAACCTTCACTACTTTCGATAAAGAATATAAATTGTACGTTCTTAAAAGTTGTAACGTCGAAAAGCAATAACGTACAATAAATATATTTTTAATAGGCATTGCTGAAATTACAAGATGTGCTAAATCAAGATTTGCTTAAATGTTTTTACGGACTCGGCAGACTTGTACTTTTTGTACATACGTGCCATGTATATTTTCCTACACAAATCAGCATTAATTATTGTTCTTGCAATCCACCGAAAGATTAGACTTGAACATATGACGAGCCTTTGAAAAAAATACGCCCAGTGAAAATATCAAGACTATATTATTATTATTTATTAAGATATATATTATATTGTATAATTATAGTATAATATAATCGATAAATCATGCGTTATATAAAAGTAGTATTTACCTTTCGGTCAGTATTAGCCAAGTCGAGTTTATTACCGACCACGACAATCGGTACATCTGCAGTGTGCTTGGTCTCGATGATTTGATCCCTGATGGCGGCTGCCTGTTGGAACGAATCAGGGTCAGTGACAGAGTAGACCAACACGAAAGCATCTGCCGACGATATGGACAGGGCGCGCATGGCGGGAAACTCGTATGCGCCGGAAGTGTCCAATATGTCCAAGTCAATTTTCACGCCCTCCACCGTGAACTGGCCATGGTGCATTTCCTCCACAGTCCGCTTGTACTTGGACGAGAACTTCCGGTACAGGAACTGCGTGATCAGCGACGACTTTCCAACTCGCGCTGCACCCATCACAACGATCTTGTGCCGCGTTACGTCGGCCGGGTCGGAAGACGACGTTGGTGGTTGCAGCTGGTCGTGGTGATGGTGACCGCCCTCAACGCTACCGCTGTGTAAACGAAAAATATTTTATATATTTCATATTCGTTTGTGTTTTTTTTTTCTAAATTTGTATTTAACACTCGTGATTAATAAAAATCAGACTATTATGTATGTCCTTAAAAATCAAAATATAATGCAATTGAATACCAATAAACATTGAAGTATATAAAATGCATAATAAGAATGATAATAATATACAATTATCTTAAAATCCTTAACATAGATATGGAAAAACACAACAAGGTCTGGCGTTTGTTGCAAATACTAGTCATAAATTTATTAGCTTTTTAAAATATATCTTTATTATTACTCTCAGTTACATACCTACATAATACATGCACGAAAAGTTGGTTAACGTAGGCATGTAGGTGTTCTATTTTAGTAAATTCACAAATGAATTATTCAAATGGTAAGTATGATAATCAATGACGTGTTTGAGCACAACTATTGTTTATAATATTTTGTACCAAAAATATAATTTATATAATCTGGTTATCTATAAGAATTTATTGATTTATCTTTTATTCAATACTACCATTCACGTTTATCATACAGTTATATAGTTATATATTATGTGTCAGGTCGAACGTCGCACTGAAAAATTGAATCTGTCTTGTCTGTCCATTTCACATGTAACATAACGAAATTGATTTCCAACTTTCTGTTGTGTAAGTCCTTGGTTAACATAAGACTTCCTACATACCTATAAACCTAGTTATTATACGACAGAGAATATAATTGTATCATTTTAAACTAAGTACAAATTAATAGTTTAAATAATATTTTAACTATTAATTTTTTATTAAAGTTTTAAGTACCGAAATTGCCGATTCATAATCATTATACTGGACATATTATATCGTTTCAGTCATCACTCGTTTCCGACTATTTTTTAAAAAATATTTGATTCCTATTTCCACCAATCTACCTACTATGATAAAATTATTAAATCATTTAAACAAAATTGAATTTCTTTAACAGTGAATTTTACATGCGATATCTAATATCAATAGAGTATTATTAATTATAAATAATTTACATATAAAAGATTACAATCACTAGATAATACGTAGTAAAATCTATGGGCAAAAAATATAAATGGCGTGTAAAAAGAAAGCAATTGAAAAAATATAATTCGACGTTCAAAAAAAAATTATTTTGTCTGAAGTATATCCACCTAATCTTAATGTTTATGAAAACACATTAAATACGTCAGCTCTTAAAAAATATATTTATCATGCAAGACATAAAACTTTACCGACAAATCCAACTGGCATAGGTGGAACGTACATCATGTCATTACATTTTTAAAGCCCATAATTTCTAAAAATGAAAACTTTTTAATGATTAATGATATAAATTCAATTATAATTATTTTTTCTTGAGAAACTAATTTAAGCTTTTTGTGTAAAACTGAAAAATGTATGATGACGGATCCTTAACCTTTTCATAATATTCACATTTTTTTTTTTTTACAATTATTTACCTTACGTGGATTTATAAATATTAAATAATCATTATGTTTTACTAGTATTTCGTTTATTACGCGATAAAAAAACAAGAAACATACTATTTAAAAATGCTATAAGAAGTAAATGTTAATAATGTATAATTTAATATTAAATCAAAAAAGTACAGAAATAGACTTTGAAACAGCAATTCATGACGTTATCAAGTTAGTATGGCTTAATTGTATCATCAAAGGTTGTGGATTTCATTTAATTTTGTTATGATGAAAAAAAAACTAAGAACTAAGTGTAATTGTAGCTTACGAACAAAATAATTGGTTAAAATACTCATTTAGATTGATATATTTAAATCCAGGAGATGTATCAGTTTATTTTGTATTTGATGTTATGTCAGATATTCCAGAAAGCTATTTATATTCACAATATACTGAGTTTATTAGAAACTTATATATATAAATTCAAAATGTACTCCAAAAATATGGGTATGCATAACAAAAAGCTTATATCTAACTACTAATAATTGTGAATCATTTCATTCACACTTTAACCAACAGTTCTATTTCTATAAATCACACCCAACTATAAGTATATTATTAAAAATGTTGATTGAAAATTACTTAACGGACACTCAAATTAAAATAAATAGCACTAATTTAAATATTTCAAACACCACAAAAAACAAATACATTAGAACTGGGAAAGTTATAATTGATTTGAAAAATAAAAATATAAGTGACTAATATATATTATATATATATAAGTAACTTTTGGTACTATTTTTTATTATTATTATATAATTAATTATAGAACTTATGACAAGCTAATATGTATTTGTGTATACATAATTTTGGAATGATCTTTTAATTATTACCTAGTTATTATTATTGCTATAGAACCTACGTTGAATAAACAAGCAAACCTTTTTTAGATATTATTATTGTTATGTTTAGCAATACCAAACATTGTTATACTCATATAAAATTATAAACCAAGTAAAATAAGTTAAAACTAAAATATACTTTAAAAATAATAACATTTATACTAACTTTAATTATATTAATATTATATATGGGGCTATAAATGCAGAAAATGTTATATAAGTCAATGTGTATGTTGTATTATATAATATAAAAGATATTATTTTGGAAATATATAGAATATAAGTATAGTATAGTTATTATTAAATTTACCATAACAAGTAGTTTGGCGTAAACGGGGATCAAACTTATTTTAAAAATAATGGAAGCTGGTGATGACAGAAACGGTCATTTCAAATTTTTGGAGGAAATGGGTAATTCTTATTATACTTCAGTCGTCCCTTATACTTTATGACCTATACCAATAAAATAATTAAATATTTTGATTCTATAAACGATTTTAATCACTTAAATGATTACAAAAATTATAATGTACATAATAGTTAAATAGTTTTAGTATTAATATAAATCAACCTTCAAATTATTAAAGGCGAGTAAGTAAATACAAAATACAAGGAATAAATACATATATTATACAGTATTATCTATACACGTGTTTCATTTTCTGTCTTGGTTTCCTTGTAAGGTTATATAACATTTTAATATGTGTAAAATTACAAAAAAAAATTCTATGTTATCAATATTCAACAACAGCGTGTACTGTGTAGTGGGAGGGTAATACAATCGTGACGCCAAAATTTCAAATACATTTCTGGGTAAATACATAAAATACTTTAACAAAATAAATATGTATGAAAAAAATATATGATAATTACTTAACAAACATTCCAAACCTCAAAATATGATTTTATATGCAATGTTAAATTTGTATATAACTCTATAATATTCTTCCGCATTTAAAAATATAAAAAACTGAACAACGAGTACCATTGCATTAATCATCTTAAAAATAAAATTTAAATTATTTGTCCAACTTGGGGAGGGTTAAAAGATTTATACCTCAGTTTCGCATCTTGAACATTTCGACTGAAACGCGGTAAACACAACAAAGGGAAAACAACAATAAAAAAAATCAAATTACGTTCGTCCATTTCAAGGGAAAAAAGTTTGATATATACTATACATTTATTGTATTTTTTTTTTTTTATAATATATATTATTTGATGTACATTTGTATTCTTAAATGTGCCTTGTTAAGAACTTTACAACACTTTACGTTTATATATAATAAAGTTACAGGTTTCAGTAAACTCGAGTTCCTTTTATTATGTCGTGTGTAATGGCGAATTATATATATATGTGTATGTGTGTATGTGTGTGTTTGTATATGTACGTATGTATTTGGAGAGAGAATGCAATACTCGTCAGTTCTCGAAAACGTTATTTCATTTTACACGTTACAGTAAACCTAAAATATAGTGACAAAATTAATTTGTTTTCGCATTAACCTTACATACTTGGCACTTGTGTAGTTGTGTTTCACATAATTATATATAATTCATTTTCATTACGTTTTCATCATTAAAATCATCAATTATTTACATTTTTTATATTTATATTTATTATATTTAAATTTGTTTTTATTTTATTTATTTATAACTCGATGTATATTATTAATTTAATTACGACATTTTTTTTTTGTTTTTATTACGATACCGGTTATTATTTGTTTTCTAAAAAAAATGTATTGCGCCGTTTATTATTTCTACAAACTGCATTAGAGTAAATTCTATTTATGATTATGCGTTATTGTGAATTAAGCTACACAAATTAGTGTTGTTAATTATTGTTTTAATAAGAAAACTAAAAACAATTTTCAACAACTCGTATGTATAATAGATTCACCAACAAAGGGGTAATTTAAATAAAACTATTTACTAATCGTAATTCGTTCCGCGTGCAACTGTTATATTTTACTTAGAATTGTGAATAATAAAATAAATACAGTACATACGCACTATACAACAATAATGGTACTTTAATAAAAAAAAAAAAAATAAAACCAGTCGCAATCAGACTATAATGTTATGTGGATGGTACGAAATTGAAAATTTAGTGACACCACGTCGAGTGTGAGATGAAAAACATCTTTGAAACAATACGCGTTTATTAAACACAATTGTTCGCGCCCACAATGCGCTGCATTACCTATTATTTGGTAGGATACGGTACCCAGTGCCAGATAAATCGTTGTCGCAAACGGTGCATTGCACTAAGGTCCCGTAGCTTTGAAATAGTATAAAGACACGATATTATGGATATCAAAGTATCATAAATGACATAATCAAAATGCCATAGTACTGCGTGCAGATGACTAGATAATATACTAATAGATATTAGCACAACGATAATTATAATATAGTTCTAGATTATTTAGATTATTTAAAGATATAGGTTTTAAATTGTACGTAATATATACTGTATTGTAGTTCAGTGGTCTTAAAAACCTACGGGTCGAGTAAGCTTTAAAATCGGATCGTGATAAGTCTTCTTTTTATAATAAAGATTGAGTTCATAAGATTATATGTGGTATAAAAATATTTCTTTTTAATTATTAAACTTGGACAATTAATAAATGCAAATACAGTTTAAAAAATATTGTATCGACAATATTACTCAATTTATATTCTATAATCTATAATATAATATTATAATGGATATGAAATCAAAGTATATGTTTCATATACTGCTATGATTCTACGTAGTATGACCTTTAATATAATTATAATTTACGAGTAAACCAGGCATTTAATGAAATTAATATATTAGATTGTTATCATTAACTAACGAAGGTTGGAAAAAATGTAGGCCTAAAAAAGTGGGTCGCGAGTCCAAAAAGGTTGAAGACCATTGTTGTAGTTAATAATAAACTTGATTTTTTTCTTAAGAAGAATATTTAAGTATACCTTGATTTTTTTTTTTGTTAACGTTTTATTTTGCATTCCGACCAGAATTAAATTCCCCCAGAATTTATGATTTGGTACTGGCAGACGACCGTACAATAACCACAGTTGAAGATAATTATACAGTCATATTATACGAACGTAAAAATATATTATAATATTATAGTACCAGTAGCGCTGCAGGATTTGGGTTCTTACAGCTATCGTATACTATGAGGGTTTTAGTGTGCAAGCTGATTTATATTATGGCCTGTGTTCCGATTTCATTACCATTTACCATGCTTATCTAACTGCAAGAAATGCGATTTTGGCTTTTTTCAGTACAGACTTTACAGTGGTTATAGGATTGCGAGGAACGTCATTCGTCATGCGCGTACGATACAACTGAACAAGTCGATGATCGTTGAAATTTCAATACTATAATAATACGATACTTCTGTATCCCGTGTACCTATATATAGAATAATATTCCTTAAAAATTGTTTTAGAAAAATATATACCTACCTATATAGATTTAATATTACATTTAGTGTTCATTATACTTTGGTAGTGGGCTATTTTGATAAATTGTAAATTATTAAAATTGTCAAGTCACGATAGCGCTCATATCTTCCAAACTCACTATCGTTAAGTCCATAATTATTATCTTCAGTACATAAAGTTAAATAACTGATAACTGATCGTTCAAATTTTGATTTTGATTCGAAAAAATTTCAGAAAAATTATCCACTTGATAATAATTTGTAGTAGAAAAGGGAGATTCTTATTTGAAAAATAAAAGTTTATATCTCCACGGCTCACTTCTCAAGAATTTGAAAATATAGTCTTAAAGTATATTTTTAAAATTTTTCCAAAAATCAAACATTGAATAACACTATCAAATATTAAAAGAATATGGGGGGGGGGTAAGTATCTTTGGTGAATCACTCTGTATTTAAGTGCAAAATCTGTAGATTTTACGGGTAAATATTATCGACTGCTCTTACCGTACACGCATCGACAAATCACGAAACACTGTGTTTGTCATTTTACAATCGTTAATATTTTATTTTATGTCTGAAAAAGCATGACCATATATATATATATAATATATTTCATACATTACTTATACGAATAAATATATATCAATATATAATATGTCGCAATTACTTCCTCATTGTGATACCGCGCATATCATTAACCACTCGTCAATAAGACGTTTTACAATAGTTTTTAATATTCCTTTATTTCAATCAATGTGATTTCTTAATAAACAACTGTAGCACCGCAGTTCGTTTTAATTTTCATTGTTGCTCTTGTACGGTTTTACACGTACAGGTTTTAAAAGTTATCATACGCGGAATAAAAATCACGTTATCATTTCAAAACCGTGAGTTTTCTCACCGTCGATTTATAAAAGTAGAAACGTAAGACTCGAAAACTTTAATCGAAATAAAATATAGTAACTGCGTTGCTTATGCATAAGTTTGGCTCCTGCAAGAAATGGGACACAATGTTTTTGCGTGATTCAGGTGATACACACAATATATTACGTATATAGGTATTTATATATACATATAACAGATATATGATATTATATTTGTTTATGCATAACACATACATATATAATATATATCATCGTTACACGCCGTTAACTTTGTGCGTAGGAGTAGTGTTATTAATTTTCGACAGAACAATATAAAACGTAATTTTCAATTTATCTTTATAATAGGCTGAAATTGTATATAATATTATGTTAACGAGCATAATATATATTATATTGTTTGAATTCGCTGATGTATCTTATCGTTACGAACAGATGCTTATACCTTGAACGTCACTGCGTTAGCGTTTCGGGCAACATACTCGGTGGCACTATATAAGTCTATTTACAATACGAAAGTAGTCCAAGCTCTTATTCCATTTGCATTTGGTCAGGGCCGAGTTCGTAGCTGGTTTTATATTCGATTGTCGTTCAGTCATACGAAACCGACGTGGGATCTACCTGCTATACTTATTATATTTTATATTGTTATGATATAGTAGATTTATGGCGAAAAAAATATTAAACTACTGGCATTAAAACCTAGGTATTATATACTTCAAAACTTCTATTGACCTAGCGAGTTATACATGTTTTAATTATTTTATTTTATGTTTTTTTTTTTCAATTTAAATTGAGACATCTATTCTGAGAAGATTTTCATATTGTAAAACAAACGAAAAATGTGAAATTTTTATGCTATCATCATAATCGCATCACGGATGGGTAACTTTTTTCTTATAGAAGAATTTAATAATTTTTTTTTTTTGAAAAGAAGAAACTATATACTTTGAATTTGGGACTTTAATTGAAAAGATCATCAACCAGACCGGTCGTTATTTGAAAACAATAATAAATCATTGTATTTTAAAAACCATTCTGAAACCCGCTTAAACCCGATTTAAGTTAGATCGTATATTATGTAGCTAATATGTATAAATAACTTACATTAAAATATTTTTTTGTGAAATGAACTTTAAACAAATTGAATTAATTATTGTCTGTCTTATTTTCAAGAATTTAATATTAACCATTAAGTTTGTTTTTGAGAGAACAAAACAAACTTTTAAAATGTATCCATTAGGACAATGTTTAGCACACAAGTATTAAAATATTATAACTGATATTTAATGAGAATTTAATAAAAAATAACATTGGCTATTCCACCTATATGTCCTATACACAGTTAAACATTGACATAACACTTCATAACGATTCAATGACTATACAAATAGCGATACATTGTATGACGGGATGTATATTGGAGTTTTCTTTTTGTAAAATGGCGGAAATAGATTAAACTTTCCAATACATGTCTCGTGCAAGACTATAGGCGAGTCAGAATAACTGGCGCTCGTTTACCTAACCCATACAGTTTCAGGTGCATATTATTGTGGTTTTGGAAATTATAACACGTATACGCAAAGTAAATTCTAAAATAAGACGACGATTAGGTCGGATTATGTTAAGTTTGGTTATTTCAAAGTTCAACTCCCGACCGTAGAAATATACGATATTATAATAATATCAGAAAGGCGCAGTAGCGAAACCAAAAATAAAAACCAGTGTCGAGTTTCTCGTTTTGCAACGATCGCGTGTTGCGAAAAACAATTTATAAAGGGGAAAAAATGAGACGTCCGCGAGTATTCATAATATTTATATCAATACACAACATAATACGCGTGTATTTTACATGATAAATCGTACGCACGACGAAGAGACGACGCGCGTTTCAACGTCAGTGACCGTGACCATCCGCACAGGTGGAGCTACTTGTTATGTCCCGTGAACCTGAACGCGAATTGTTGTTCTTACGCCCGTGACTCAAAAACTGAGGTTCGCGATAAAAAAAAAAATTTAACCGAACAAAAGACCTGTAAACAATCAAATCCGACGGATAAAAAGTTATTTATACGCAATAATTCAAAATACGTTTATAATATGTAAACGATAACGAAAAAATGTCGACGCATAATTTTTGAAAACCGATCAAATATGAAATTTTCATTTATTTTAAATAATTAAGACAATTTTAGAACCATACTTCAGATTGCGGTTTCGTGACGTAACCTGTGACATAACGTAAACAATTTTCACTTAAATCAATTTTTAAACGTTATTCGAGTCGCCAAAATTGTGTGACTGAAGTTCTTAAATTAATATTTTTGGATATTGTAATCATGTCCATCCGACAATGCATATAAACTATTGTTTTTTTTTTTATATTATATATTATAGATATAGATTACATTGAATTTAAGGTCATACTTAGTATTATTATATTGTATTATTTTCAATTGTGTAGCTTAAAAATAAAAACTTTACCTACAATTTAAAAAAAAAAAGACTGTCAGCCGATAAAAAAAAAGATGAATCCAAAATCTACGTATTATAATATACTCAATTTTTTTATATAAATTTTAATTATTTAATAATAAATGATTTAAATAAACATGATTGTGTAAATCGTATTAAATTAATTTAAAATCAAAATCGTACTTTCAAAAAAAAAAAAAAGAGCAAGTATGGTTTTTACGACCATAATATTTAACCATTTTAGTGATTAAATGAATATTTTAATAACATTATATTTCGTGATTTTAATGCGCAATAACAACGATCAACAGTTATAACTTACAAACAATATTTTCATTACTTAAATTAATTATTTATATTTGAATTAAATTACTTGTTTGTATTTATATTTCATTGAAATACGACAATAATTATACTTTAATAGTATGTAATTAAAATTAATCAAAAAAATTAATTAGTTACTTTCATGGTAATTCAATTTACAGATTCCAAGTATATTTTACTATTTTAGATTATTTTCTGTTTTTCAATAATATACTTTGGAAAATTAAATTAAAAATTGTAAACAAATAAAATAAAATTTACAAGCATTTTAAATTATTATTATTTATAATAACAATAATCAAAAAACCTGAAATTTCTAACATAGTAAATTGTAATAATTTTATAGCACAATAGTACAATAGGTACTTAAGTCATCATTTTAATTAGTATATAATATCTGTTTTAATATTAAATTTGTAACTAATTAAATGCTAAATATCATTAATTATTAGAAATAATTCTGTATTCTGTAATATTATGACGTATAAAATTGTACCAATTTCTTACTCCATACCTAGTTAATTAAACTTAAAAAATGTTATTACAATTTTTTCACTATTTATTATAGGAAAATAAATCCTGGAAATATTGTGTAATACCTAAAAGACAGAAGCTATGGCGTATAACTGTGTTCAAATATGTTCGAGTCTTACTTACTGTAAATCAAAGTTTAAATATCCAATATCAGTAAGTAATAATGCTCAACGTTCCTATTGTATACCGTCTGACTGTCTGAGTACAAAATTGAGTTTAATACTATAATGTAAAACAAAATAAATAGGCTGTGCAGATTTTCATGTCACGAAGCTGCATAATTACTATACAATAATATGATGTGATCAATTTTAAACCTATTTCATGTGTATATAATATAGTAAGTGGCGAGGAACATTTTCGTATGTTTAATCGTACCGAAAAAAAATGATTTCCTGGAAAATCGTAGAAAACACTGTATGGTGCACGACATAATAATAATATATCTCCACCGAGAACGATCTATACGCATATTGCAGGAATTAAATAATCGGATTCTTTTGCATCCCACCGAACGATCTTCGAACACGCTCGAGAAGCGTTCACACATTTTCCGAATTTCAACGCGAGGGTAGCGATTACGTCCCTCGAATATATATCGTTAACTCATGTAACCAAATTATTCGTGGGTGACCAAAGATCGTCGTCGGGAGGAAGGTTCGTGGAACAATATACATGATATACGACGTGCTCGGCGTACGGTTAATATAATATTTTACACTGTTGTATGTCATTATTGCTATTTATACCGACCGACAAATCCATTAAATGCAAGACTCTCAATAATTTCAAAACCAATTGTTATTTTTGAAAATAATTTTTCATAACTGTAAATTGTTAAAAACTATTTTTTTAGACATGTTTTTGCTATTTTTTTATGGTCATGATTTTTTTGATCGTAAATTATTTACTTTTTTAACAACGATACGAATATTAAATTTTTTATTCCAAAGTAGAATTTATCTTGGAGTACTTCGATATATAAAATCTAATTTTGAACACGTGGCTTATGAATTATTATGAAAGTACAATACCTATTAAAAGTTTAGATTATTGCAGGAGTGATGTAGTTCAGACGCACCCCTCGAAAAATATCGGTTCACTACTCCGCTCATTAAAACTTCAAATACTTTAAATTAATAAACTATTTATTCGACATTGTTCGTAGATATGAATACTTCTAAGTTCCGATATAATAATATTCTGTTTCGGGATATGAAGTAAAAAGTATAATATGTTGACAACAAAAAAAGTAAAAAACATTGAGAACAATTTTACAAAAACATAATTTTTTTCCAAAAATATTATATTGCTACGACGTACGATTTGTTTAAAAGAATAAAAGTGTCTGTTGCGTTGGATAGATCACCCCGTAATGAGCGATGCGACTCGACTGGATTCTTCGTACAATGAACCGTATTGCGTATCGACGATATTATAATGCCCACGTCCCGATACGTTCAAGTATAATATAATAATATAATATATAACACGTCCGGCAACGCCTAATGGGACTTTATATTCTTAGATGTACCTCTATATAGAATGTTACTATAAAATAATATTACGTATTTGTAAATATTCTATTTTTTTTTTTTATCGTTTCGTCCGCTGTGTTATTGTTGTTGTGCACATCCCCCCCGACCGCAATCGAAGGTCATCTCTGACGCTCTTCTCGATCCGGATCTTGGCCTTTCGGACCGCTGCTGCAGGACAACAGGCAACGCCCTTGCGTCGATGGCCATCGAGTAGGGGTATTATACGATCCATTGGGACTCTCGCATATATAAAGACCGCGACGTCCGACGTTGGCATCACACCACATCCCGAGTACACATCGACAACCACAGGTTGAAGTTTGCAGATCAGTCGTAGACAACACAAGAAGAAATCACCAAAACAGAAATGGCTTCTTTCAAGTATCTGGTAAGTCGCAGATATTTTTGTTTTTCATAAATCCTACTGTAGTTGTTCGTAAAACGTTTTTTCGATTAATCGATTTTAAATCAATGTTATAATACGATCGATTCGTTCCACATCTCTTTACTTGTCACTAGTCTTCGATCGACATGGAAATTATAGTCGAAAATTTCACGCCGAGAGCGATAATATTGTATATATGTATATATGTCTGTGTATTCTTCGTAAGAATTTTGAGATCGACTAACCTCAGATACCGTATTTGGATCGTCAAGACGATCGTGATCCTGCTGCAACGATAATCGTTTGATATTTCGGATAATATTAAATCATTAATCCTAGAGAATAGATATTACATTTTTTTCATTAGTGAACTCTTTACCTGATGATTTCGAAAAAGATCTGAGTGTGCTTATTAATATTTTACATCTATAGTTTGCCCGACAATAATATGTAATTACGATTGCTTAGAAAATGTATACCTATAATATTTATATATATATATATATATATCATACCAACGATGTAATGAAAGATATAACTTATTGTCTACTCGTATAATATAATACAACGTCCATGCCTCAGCGTAGGTAAGCTCCGCAGCAAATAAATGAGTATAATATAATATTGCGATGACACGTGTCCGGCGAGCAAAGTTTTTGTAAATCCAGGAGCAAATGAAATTCTCGGAATTAATTGCCCAAATTTATTATTTTTTCGTTCGTGAGTACGCGTTAATTCAGACCCTCGATAATATTACGCCTCGACTCGGTGGCATAATAAAATTATACGTACACAAATGGATAATTGAAAACCGTTCTATAAACACGCACAACTACAAAGTCTGTCGATAGTATAATATTAAATGATGATGGTATTATATGTACCATTGCAACAATAATATCGATCTGTGTCAATCTAATAATATTTTTTTTTGTTTCTTCGTAGATATTCATCGCCTTGACCGTCCTCAGCGTGTACTATGCCGCTGCCCAGGAATCACCAAAAGTCGAAGAACAAGTCGGCGCTGAAGCCGCCAGAGTAAAGAAACACGCTTACATCGCCGCCCGTAAGTATATATTATAAGTATTTTGATTACAGAAGTCCTGTAAAATATTTGTTGGATTCTGTTTTAAATTATTATGATAAATCAAATCGATTGTTTTAAAAAAATATCGTTTCTTTTTTTTTTTACAGCAGCTTTGGCCTACTCCGCTCCAGTCTACCCATACGCCTACTCGGCTTACCCGTACTCGTACTCGTACCCGGCCGCATACCCAACTGCTTACGCCGCTTACCCGAGCTACGCTTACGCTCACGATGACGGCAAGTACTGGCCAGGCAAATACGAAAAGACTTACTACCCAGCTGTCCCAGCTTACAAGTCCGCCTACCCGCTTTACCACTACTGAACACCCATTCCCGACAACGCCTCTCAGATTTTCCGGCAACAAACGTAGTTTTTAAGATAATTTTATACAAAAAATTTTTAACAATAAAAATGTGATCTTTTTTTTTCAACAATTTGACGAGTCGTTTTATATCTTTAATTTTCCTCTGTATACCTATACGCCATCAAAGTCGTAACTGACGCGACTGCGATATACACAATACAGTGTCAACCACAGACCACAGTGACAACGACAATTATATTATTATATTAATATTACTGTTTGTTTAGTATAATAATAATAATATGAGTGGTAACACACTAATATCGTATTGTTTGTACGACAAGATAATAATATGCAATATTATTATCGTACGTATACTACGGTTGCACCGCAAGACATAATTATAATGACTATTGGAAATAATATATGTAATATTATGTTATAAACTTCTCAGGGAAAAATCGTATTTTTTATTCACCTAAAAAATAAATTGTTTTTGGCGGATCGCACATCCGTAGTAACGGAGTTTGACTATAACCTCTTAATTACGATAGTCGTCGGTCGTACCCAATATAGGTAAGGTATAATATATAAAATTCTTTGTGCTCTGTGTATTGTTTAAAGTTCATAGTAAAACGTGTAGCTTATCGCCCGTACACGAACATTAAACCGTATTGTTAATGACGTGCCATCTTTGTATAGAGTGTCAAATTAAGTTAATCTAAAACTTTCAAGGCACTGTGCGCAGAAAGCCATCTGAAGTTGAAACGCTCAAATGAGACGTCTTAACTCACTCGAAGTGAAACGTGTATTGTAAAATGTTATAGATTTTGAGCTGAAACTTTGGTTTCGAAGAAGATTATAGTAAAAAAAAAAAATATTATAATCATTAACTATAATGAAGTGCGTGTCTCTCTATAGTTTGTCAAAGTATATGAATTGAAAACTGTATAGAACAATGCAAAGACAAAACAAGCTTCAGTGATTTCAAGCAATCGTTAACCTAACGCGTTATTAATCACTATACAACAAATAATTAAAATGACAAAAATATTTTGAGTTATTTAATGTCAAATTATAAACAGAGTAAACAAAAATGTATTCGTAATACAATCTTAATTTTGAAAAATAGCATTAAATAAATACAAATACCATTTTATTTTTAAATTTATTTTACTTACCTAACAATATTAAACAAATATAATATGATGTCCCACGCGCTATTATTATTGTTATCTCTGTAAGTCCGTTTTTCGAAAATAGATAATAAAAATCAGATTTTATATTAAAAAAATACAATACTTTTAATTTATATTGAGTGTTAGTGTCAATATAATTAGTAAATATTAGCTGAGTTGAATTTGTACATTGATCAATTCTTTAACATTTTTTCTTTCAATGAGACTTAAAATTATTTTCCATGTAGGTATTTCACCAAATTAGAACTTAGAAGTTACTTTCTTTCAGTTATATAATTATAATATTCTATATACCGGTATGAATATTATACTAATAGTTGTTTAATACTTATATATATATATTATATATACGTATATAATACATATCTATATTAAAATAAATCAACATTAATTGTATTACCCACAGTTAAAATAATAAATATTACATTAATATATATATATATATATACATATATATATTTAAAGCATCCAGATTGATTTACGTTAAGAAGTAAAAAATGATAAAATATTAAATATTGTTCAACAAATACAAAATGTGTAACGAAATCGATTTGAAGGTTATTATATACATTGGTTATAATGTCATTTAGTAATTTATATCTTATAACAAGAAACTATATGAATACTGTAACTTTTTAAAAGTAATTCTACATCGAGTAAACAAATTCATCATACAAAGTGTATCGATTTCCAAAGACATTATTTTCAACAAAAAAAAATAAAACTTAACCAAAAAACTGTTTTGACGTTTTTGAAAAAACAATATTTTTATCTATAAAAATGAATTATGAATGAGATTTTTTTTTTTGAAAATTGTATTATGTAGTTATAAAAACTGTCTTTCCAATTAAATTTCATTCTGAGTAATATTTATTTAAATATATATATTATTTTATACATGGTTGAAATTAATAAGAGTTATATATTTATTTACCGAAAATGACATAACTATTAAAAATAAACATACAACTAAAATAAAAATAATTTATTATTTAATATTGATACATAAAGCAAAAAAATATTTGCATATTAAAAGAAAAACTATCTATAAGAATATGCACACCAGTTGACTTCATTTTTGCTTTTATTTATTTTCCATTTTTTAGTTTTGATTAAAAAAATGTTATTATACATTCGTTTGTATAAATGAAAATGAATATTTTAAGCATTTAATAGAGTATTAATAAAATATAAAATTTGCCAATTTAGTCATTTATGTAAAATTTCCAGTCTTTTAAATTTGCTTCAAGCAGTTTCCACTTAAGTATTTGCCATTATGTTTGTTGTTAAAATAAAAATAATCATATAATAGGTGCATCATCATCGTCATCATCGTCGTAATAATATAAGAAGATCAAAACATGTGCGAATTTAATAAAATCTTTTTACTTTATAGTAATATTATACTTGACTGCTTTTTTAATTTAAAACAATATTATCCATATAACAATTTTTCATAATCATGGTATACTAACGTATATATTTACACAGTTTGATTATTATTATATATTATGCTAAAAATATATATATATATAATTAAGTCTTAATAGTTTCTGTAACCTACATAGCCTCCCGTATTTCTTACATTAAATTTATATTATTTCTTCGATAAAATTGGTTCGTAATTTTATTTTATTTTATTTTTTATTTTTTAATTAAAAATGTTATCTAAAGAATAAGTTCTAAAACACTGTTATATTTATATCAATATACATTCTTAGTAGGTAAAATGTCTAATGTTCTCAAAGTTTAAAATCTTTGTTTTTCTTTATCAACTTTAAATTAAAAACATTAAATGTTAGTAATTTATGTCCGTATATACTTTTAAGGTATAACCATTAACCACTAAATTCATACACCAGTATACTGCAGTTGTCTGGTTTTAAATTATAAAATATTATACGAACGAATATTTATCAATAGATCATAACAGTTTATGGTGTACAAATCAATCAATCAAGTTTGTATCAAGGTGTTAAATCGATATCTTTTATTCATTTTAATTTACAATAGATACTTCGTACACGCCTCGCTATTATAATATACAGCCGAGGAGTTACCTCAAATTAGTTTTTAATTATTTTTTTTTTTACACTATACTATTATATAGAGATATTAATACCGAGAATAACATTACATTGTGTTAAACTGTTTAAAGTTTACAAAACCATGAAACGTCCATCGTCGACTGCGTAGTAGTTATTGTTCATATAGTTCAAGAAAATAATATTAGGACTGTTATAAGCTTTTAGATGTAAAATTTATTAGTTACTATAACATACAAACATAATTGAAACGCATTTAACGATAAATAAAACATATAATTTATGTATAGTTTGATAGTTAAAAAATTACGACAATACCATCGTCATAATACCGACTACAACACATTTGAGTTCGTATCGTATTATACTATATATTATTATTAATATTTTATGTTATAGTCCTGCGATTATAATTTGTGATTTAGTCACTTATACTTCTATAGTTCTATATACAAGTCATCAGATATTTTATTTATTATGGGCGGATTGTGTGTATGTGTGTGCATGTCAGATTTTCTGTTTTGATTTACACCCTTTCGTTTTACAGTGATGCCATTGTTTTTGACTAGATTTCAAGAGCTTCGGTGTAGTGAGTATACAAATGTGTGTTTTCCAAGTATTGTTTCAAGCCAAAATTACGAAAACTTAGGTTTTTTTTATACTATTTAAGACATTTAAAATATATCCAGTGGCGATATAAACTTATTTCATTTTTTAACAATATCGACGTATTTGAATCAAAACTCGAAAGAGTTATTTTTAAGTTATTAAACTATGTATATTAAGAGTAATAACGCTCGATATAAGATCGATATTAACATTGAATATAAATTTAATTCAATATTTAGTCTAGTATACTTATTAATATATTCGGTTAATTTTTACGAACATTAAATGCAAATGTATAATATTAATTACTATAATTTTTAAATCATCATTGCCACCATATCTTAACTTAATATCCATGACTATTATTACTGTACCTATCCATATGATAAATAATAATGCTTAAGAATTTAAAAACTATACTCGTACTAAATTAGTTTTATATTTATAACATGTAAATCTATCTAAAAAATGTTGTAAGAAACGTGATTAAAAATTGAAAAAACAAAATAAGTTATTCGACGTTGTATATAATGGCATAAACAAAATTAAGTATTTGATTAAATATATAATGTTTAATTTCCAAATAGATATATTTAAAAGTTTCAAAAATCAAAAATTGAATAAATTAAAAGCGTTCTAAAAAATACTTGCATTGAATCACCCGCGTATAAATACATAATATTATATTGTAAGTCATGCTGATCGGACCAGACACCGGAAATACAACTGTGAAACTTACTTTGTTTCTCATAAAACTTTGACCAAAGATAATACGATATATTATTATTCCTGAAGTTTTATTAACTTGGCACAGTGTGATAAAATATAATATGATATGCATACCTATCAGTCGGTGTCATGAATATTATTCCTTTACAGTACGCGAAGTTTTCATAAACGGGAATACAAGATTCTATATCGAGTACGACTAACGTGATTATTCGTTATATTATATATACAACCTAACTTATAGGTAATAAAACGTATTAAAACCTAAACTTTTTTTTACTCATAACAATTTAATAATATTTTAAACGTGCGTTTTTGATTGAAATGAAACTATTGTGACATCGACAATATTCTATTATGCATACAGAGACACGGTGTCTTCTAATAACAGATAAATAACTCGTGATAAATAGCATAATATAAGTACTTTTTATTATTATTATTATAGTTACTAATTACTATTTCCGTGCGTATTTTATTCGTAATAACTAATATTATATTTGGGTGTAATTGATTTTTAATAATCTACAATTGTTTATATTTTAATGTTTTATAAATATGTGTATTAAAATTAAGGAAAAAGATAAACAATAATCATAATATTGAAATATCATAGATTATCCTATTAAACATTGAAGATTAATATTGTTTCCTTAAGAATTTTTTTTTTTTCAGACTTTTTATCTGGCACCACCGCTGATGTTCTTTGTAATTTTTTTTTTTTTTGTATAATTTATTTTAAGAAATTTTAGACTTTATTTGATGGAACATTTCAAGGTTTTATGACGCATGATTGAGCTTTAGAAGGACATAAAAGCCTAGACAGTACAATTTCGTGGAAAAAATTATTCATTGTAATTATATATATATTTTTTAAATAGTATCATAAATTTAATGATCTTCGTAAAACGACAAGTGATACCCTTTTACAATGTATTTTGGTCACCATATTACTTAACCATTCGTCCTAACTGTAAATTCCATCTATATTAATCAATAAATAATTGTTAAATATATATCTAATTATTATTCAATATATTTATAAGTATATTCTGATTCTGAACTTGGAATATTAATAATATTGATAATTGTCATTAAAAACCACGATAACTAAATTGATCAAATATCCAACTTTTTGGTAATTATATAGTGTTATAAATATTTCAAACATAGAAATATGTGAAGTCCGTTTAATAAATCATACCATTTATTGATTTCTGTACATTATTAATTATTAACATGAACAACTTTAATAATAACAATACCGTGAGAGACAATTAAGTATGTTCGATAAATGCATCATTAAGTTAATATAATACCTCTACTATTCATTAAACACTTTTTTCAAAAAAAAAAAAAAATTATAAATATTTATCGACCACAATTTATAAATCAAAAGTTAATACACACGCTAATCAAGAGTTAATGAAAAAGTCTATTAAAACTCGTTCAAGACATGTTTTGTACGTATGAATTAATCAAAACTAAACTATCTAACTTATTAAAATGTTCAGATATTCTAACATATACGAGAGGGATAATAAATATATACATAAAAATGTCAACATGAATTATTTTTCACATATCAACTTTAAAGTTATTCATTACTTACCAACACCACTTTCTATGGTTCCAAAAGTTTCCTACAGCTTCTTTTAGCGATTAGAAATCGGACACTTTTGATAGCATAAAAAAGTTTTTTTGAATAAATTTCCAGAGAAAAATCCTAACACACGATTTTATCGAAGTGCATTTTGGTTACACTTTTGTTATGATCCAGGAAATAATAATATAGTCATAAATATAAATAATCACCCACGATAGGTCATAAACTGCAATTATATTTTATTTATATAGCAAAAAATATAATCAACTTCGATTATAGGTTGGTGTTTTTATTTTACAATAATGTGCACAAATACAACGTGAAAAATCAAATTAGTGATCATTACATATCACTTAGCATTTTATATTATAGTTTGTTAAAAATTAAAACAAAATATTATGATAGAGCTCTCTTATTATCTTACATCTATATATTATAACAATGTATAGGTAATAGATGTACAAATAAAACATATTGCACGCGAAGAAATACATAAAAAATAATAATAATACGATCTCATAAGTGTTTATCGGAAACCAACAAATGAAAAAGTTGAATTAGTTTAGAATAAAATTAGATCGTTAATAAATTTAAAAATATAATCTCATTCAACCAGTTGAAAAATTTGTGTTACGTTTAATCATTTAACGTTAAAAACCTCAACAACAGATCCCTCGCGTATTTAATACACTTGCATATGCCTCACTCTTGGCGTCGAACCTGCAAAAGAGTTGACTAACCCGAAAACGATTTTGCACCGCCAACGGTGTAATAACATACGAATTATGACGTGTAATTTATTATCATTATACGTACCTATATATAATGTCATAATATAATATTATACGTCACGTCATTCTGAAGTAATAACTACAGCACTATTTGATTTTCGACAGTTTTCAGCGTGCAAAGTCCTCTAGGTATATAATAATATAATGTATTTTATATAATCGCTTATGACAATTATATTAACGATAATCTCCAGCCAGTGACCTTAACCAAAGTCGGAAAAAATTAACGAAAAACATAAAATAAAAACGAAAAGGGGGCAATTAAAATAATTGTTGGCGTTACGTTCAAGGATACGACGCCGGCGCCGTACTCCAGCGAATCTCCACACCGTGATAAGCGATATCGGCAATAACGATGATTATAAGACCATTATAATAATAATAATAATAGTAAACTGCATTGCCACCGGGTTTTCGAGTAAAAAAAATGAATGTCATTAAGGAGAGACAAATAACAAGCTAGCAATATATAAGGACCGAACGTTTACCGGTGTCAAATCATTCGTTTCGCATCCCTCGGTCCAAGTGGTCCAAGCTAAAAATAATACAATATTAATAATTACGATATCTGCATACTTTTTTTTTTATTGCCCAATCGGTTAAACAAACGAACAACTTCGTACTACAACAACGCATCAACAGCTACCACACAAAAATGACATCCTGCAAGTTATTTGTAAGTAAATAAAAAAAAAACTGTAGATATACTCCATTCCACAACGCCGGAAAAATCCTATTGTTGTGCGCCACGAGGCGATGGTAGATTTTTTTTTTACAATATTCATAATATTCTCAAAATGAACATCACGCTGTTTTTCCAGTCGCAATAATAGACCTTTATCAGACTTGTGAATAATCTCGTCGTTTCGTTTATTTTTTTGTTTTTTTTTTTTATTTTCCAAAGTTTTGTTTCGCACTGCTCATTGTGTCGGTCTTCTCCGAAAAAGATGCATCGAAAGCGGCCGAAAACGAAAGGGTGAAGAAAGCTGTAGTAATCCCACCACCTGCTTCAGGTAAGTTTATATATATATTTAACATTATACTGTTATAGCTGTATGGTTAGGATTATGCTTATGACCTAAACAAATATTCTGTCAAAAAAAAAATAATAATAATAAAAAAAATCACATGGAAATAAAAATACATAGAAATATGAACTAAAAATGTACTTTAAAAGTTTAAAATACACATTATAGTTTGTATTGATAAAATACATTTTATTTTAGTTTTATACATTGAATAAAATAAGATAAAATATTAAAAGTCATTGTGTATTTAAAGTAAATTTTTAGTTGTTGGAAATCATAAGAATCGTCACATAATCTCAATATATAATAAAAATAATAAATATTATGCTTTTGATTATCTGCGTTATCTCTTCATCTATCTATATAATGTAAAATTAATAATAGTAAAAACGAATTTATTTATAAATAATGTTATATCTCATAAAAAAATAGGCATTTATTTGCTTTTTATCTTAAAATATACATGTTTTTTCTCAAAATCCACAGAAAATCAATTAAAATAGATAAGCGTGTGATAGTAAAAAAAAAAAATACGTGAAAAAGTCATTTTATATTAATAAAATCCTTAATTCCTAAACATAAAGATTATACGTATAACTTATTCGCTTATTATTATTATCCCGGTATGTGTAAGTTATAATTATTTTATGCACCCGATTATTAATTTCAACCACGGTTCCGCGTTTGTGGAGTAAATCACAGACAACTGTTACACTTACCTTTCAAATCAGATTAAAGTCTCAAACTTTACTCAATTAAATACACGAGTCGAATAATTTGCTAACGTTTGAAAGTCAAATAACGGCAGTTTATAATTCGGTCGACAACAAAAACAGGTGAACGCCATGATGACGAATAATAATATTATGCAAAGCAATTTTATTGGGTATCGGACTGCAAATTTAATAAACTATAAAGTCAATATAATGTATAGATGATCGGTATAAATATTATATTTAGAGTTCATAATACCAACGATTAATGTTTGCTAACTCCAGTTGAATTTTTGAAATAATATATCACTTATTTGCATTGTACACCGTAATAATTTTCAGTTAAAAATTACATTAAATGCATAAAATCTTATAATTTATTCGCGGAACTAATAACTAAAATACAAAATTGAAAACGTTGTTTTAATAATTATGTAAAAAAAAAATTGAATATCGCTAGTAAAAACTACTGTAATAGTATATCAATAGATGATCAACAAAAATCAAAGCTTGAGCAAAAATATTTTTAACCCGATCAAAAAAATAGACATATTCTCCAAAATTGCTTACATTCATAAATTCTAAGTTGGAAATATTTTATAAAAAGTTTAAATTCTCTAAAAACAAATTAAAACCTATACAATCTTACGTAACTCTCAACGCCATTCATATTTTCAATTAACGAAATAAGTTGATGTTCATAATATATTTTATTTTACATACAACCACACAAAACGTTTTAAATATTATATTATGTTGTATTTATATTTTATACTTGAAAAAAAAAACGAATAATCTATGGTAAAGAATAAAAATTGTCTTCTTTTGTAAAATATAATATATAATATTGTACAACCAAGTATAATATAATATATGCGTATTGTGTTTCGTTTAACAAATAAAAAAACACGATAATTTTTTTAAGCACATTAAAATCTTTAGCACTCTCTAAAAAAACGATATAACTGTATAATGTAAATATATAGTAGAACACTATTCGCGCAAGATGTGTAGATTATATATCAAAATATATAGCAAGTTAAACAATGATAAAAAAAATTGTGCATTCTAAAAAATTCACTCGGTGGTTTATTAAGTGATATACGGAGTGATACATTTAACATAAGAGACTTATTATTTCAGAAAATATTTTTTTTACTTAATTTTAAGTCACTAAAGAACAAATTTATTAGGGGAAAAAATTGTATTTTAACTATTTCTATCGTTATCATTTTTTAAGTATTTTATTCTTTTGATGTCAACATGTGTGCGCTTTTAATTTCAGATTCCAAAAAAAAAATATTAATCAAAGTATGTAGAATTTAAAGTTTAGATGAGTTAAGATCCAATTATTTTCAGAACAACCACTACGTTTACCTAAACTTTAAATATTTATAAGAACACAAAAAAATATTTTATTTTAAGATAAGGAATTAATAGGGCATGTTGTTTTTTTACGATTTTACATTTTGAATAAATAATAACAATAAAAAATAGCCAAAAATACTATTTCTTTAGATTATTTATTAACAACTTAAAATTTCATAATAGAAGATATTTTTGAAAACATTAATTAATAATTACTATATTACGTTAAACGAATCACTCGGTGTATGTATAAATTTATATTCCCAAGGAAGGAACATCGCAAAGTGAATAAAAATGTAAATACCGGCGGACCGGAGCTGAAGCGGCAGGACACTACGTGGCGCCTCGTTTGCGACGGTTTTAAGGAAATGAATTACATTACGAATCGTATAAGTATATAGTTGTTTCGCCACGCCGGAAAGACGGGTCGAAACGAAAAATAGGCACACGTTCGTATACGGCGGATACGCGGTGCACAACAAAAACTAATTAACGATTTCCGAGTCGAAAACGGATTTCCCATCTCAAAACTGCCCATTTACATTGTTCGAAATCTCGGTGAGTCTGGCAATATTTCTCGCTCGAACCACATTGTACCAAGCCGGCACTCAGTCGAAGAGTGAAAAAATATGACTATACAATCAAATCTCGATAACTCGAATTTTATTTTGTCCCTAGGTAATTCCTTTAGACTCGATGCAATATTTGTAACTCGAAAAATGCATAAGTCGAATATTAATTTTTACCTCCCTTGAAATTTAAGTCATTGAAACTTGACTATATTTACAGTCTTTCATTTAAAAAAATGATATTCTTAAGAAATACAAATCATAAATATCTAGAAGTATAAAACATTATGATAGATACTTAAAATTATTACTAAATGTTTATATTTTTGATAAAATGTTCAATGAATTTCAAATATTTTTCATCTATTTATAAGATCGGGAAACACTCAATGTTTTTTAATTTTTAATTATTTTTTTTATAAATTTCGGTTAAAAATTATATTATGATAAAAAAGCTTGAACATTTAATACAATGCTCCTCACAAGTTGCTGATTTCTCAATTATACCTTAATGTTTATTGTTGAAATTTCTTCTAATTTCATAAAAATGAAAAATTAGTTTTTTGCATTTTGTGCCAACAAAAAACGTCTTTCAAACCATTGCTTGTCGTTTATCCTATGCTCCGTAAAATCGACAGATTTGACGTTCTAGGTGTGCGTTTATGTCGTGTTTTACGACGACACGCACTACACAGTATTATATCATCAGCTCATTATTGCTTCTTCTAAAAATAACAATTATTAGTGCATTTTATGTTTGTACGATTTTCGTTTTCAATATATTCAACTGGAGATAATATTTTAAAGCCGAACTGACGTTTAGACGACTGATACGAAAATCCCGGTTGCCATATGATAATATATTATAGTCATCCAAAATTTTAACATAGTCCCCGCTCGATGAACTCGAGTCGCAGCAAAAAAATAACAATAATAATTTAAAAATATTCGAACAGTAGTAAAATCAAAACGGAGATGATGTCTTTTTTTCCCCTTTCCACGTGACGTTTTTTGCTCGAAAATATTATTTATCGTGCAGGAGGCGCACGTATGTATGCACACGGTATAGGTTTTTACTTTTAACCTTGCTGAAATGTTGAAACGTTAACTGAAAATTCGCCGTTTCCACATTCGATCACGTTTTATACGTAATACATATGTATACACCAACGCCACCCCGTGTATATTACACATCTGCTTATCGATTTCGACTTAAAAATATACACTATCGTTTTTAGGAATTTTTGGAATTTATAAATTGTCCAAAACCTATTTATTCATGCGCAATATATTTTGTATATCTAATAATTGCTCGGAGTCGGGGCGTTTATTATTGCCGGCGAGTATTTTTTCGAACGAATAGCTATGCGCAACGTCCGTTAATCAAAATAATGTACAACAACAGCCACTATTATCGACCTACAACAGCTACCTAAAACCCGGTCGCGTTATAGGTACCTAATGCCGCCAATAGATAAATATGTCACTACGTTATTACCAAAAGCGTGTACTCGATTCAATACAATTCACTCTACAGGCGAAAATACATAATTTGGGTACTTGTCGAGAAATATTTAACGAAAATCGGTATAGAATTCGGTCGGGCACGCTTCAAAATTATGATTAACACCTGCGGTCGAATTCGGAATTATTTCTGAAAAATTTGTGTAAAATTAAAAAAAAAATAATTTAACTTGTACGTGCGTGATATTATTATACGGTCAAACCCTTTTGCATTGCGGAGTCCCTATATGTCGTCGTTGTTCAGTCAGAAGTTAGTACATAGTGTAATAAGATCATAAAATTGGCAGACAATAAAATGTCATGCAAAGTAATGATTTGCCTAAAAAACCGAATATTTATCATAAACATAAACGGTAAAATAAGTTCGGTAATGATGTAAATTGTAGAGATAATTGAGAATATAGTAGAAAATATATGATATCTTAAATGTTTAAATTACTCGATGTGCAAAAGCTTTTCAGTAAAACGCTATTATGCACATTTTTCTTAAGATATTGTCTTACAGATTATTTTTTACAAAAATTATTTCATAATCTATTGATCTCATAAATTCGAACTTTATTAAATTTATGACAATTTTTCATTTCGTATCTAGTTGCGGCAAATTACGGATACTACGGCAGTCCTTACAGCGGTTTGTACGGTAGCCCCTACAACACCTTATACGGCCAAGCTTACGGTTACCCGTACGGATCGTACGACGATGGCAAGTACCACCATCACGCGGGCAAGTACGACGACGGCAAGTACCATCATCACGTGGGCAAGTACGACGATGGCAAATACCACCCCGGAAAATACGACAAGGCGACGGTGGCCACAGCAGTGTACAGCAAGCCGTATTCGACCGAATACAACGGCTACAACTATGGTTACAACGGCTACACCGGTTACAACGGTTACAACGGTTACAACGGTTACAACAATGGTTACAACGGTTACAACAATGGATACAACTACGGTTACTACGGCGGATATCCGTACACTCACTACCCATACAACTACCAATACAACAGCCACCACGCATCATACCCATACGTCTACTAAGCCGACCTCCTCTTCATCCGAACGATTTTGTTTGACATTTTTTTTTTTTATTCGATCCCGCAAAAAACCACAATTGTTACCGCGTATAATAATGATATACTCTCGCGACGATCTTTATATAATGATTATTCTGTATACGATTTGCTTTTATATTAAATTTAATAGAGTTTATTTTAATATAACAATATAATATGCTTAATAATATTAAAACTTGGAAGTATTACGTCAGATTTAACGTGAATAAACATTACTATGAATTCTATGAATGCTAATATTTATTGTACTTTTATGATATAACTCTCAGTGGTAATGACACGATAAGGTGTTCGGTGTTCAGCAGCTGTAGTCAACGTGCGTGTAATCTGCGTCAACGTTTTTGAAATACATTTCTATTTTACACCATTTCAGGTAGTAAAATTATGAATTAAATAAATCGCATCAAAATTAAAATCAATTATTTTTTTCGCATATACATACACATTTCGATAATATACGATTTTAAATATAAGAATATTGCATTTTGGATTCTGAACGGTTACTTCGCTGACCTATTCACACTGATATAGTCAAAAATAAAACTACCTAATAACAATAATAATATAATTTAATAATAACTGATAATACATAAAATAAATTATTTTTGTAAAAACTGATAAATTTAATAATAGTACGAAATAATACGATTATGGTGAACTGCCGAACTGGGCGTCTTTATAATGAGTAGTTAAAAATCCCGAAAAAAATATTACTGTCATACAGGTCCATCAGGTCAAACAAGGTATATACAAAATAATCAAATTCATAAATACTCGTTTTGGTGCAAAATACAATCACTATTTAAGTTAGTAATCTTTATTTTGGAGTAAATTACAAGCTACTTACAAGTATTCGTGTTCTACAAAAAAATTTCTTACCTAGCTATCGAGTGGCTTGACGACAACGAATCATCGCGGAAGAACGATGACGGTTGTAGACTGAATCGCCGTTTAAATTGGTGTTTGCCTTTTGCTCCGTCTCGAGGCATTTTTTGTTGCTGAAAAAAAAACAATCACATCACAAGGTTAATAGGGAATGGTATGTACGTACAATATATGAAAAAAAAATGTATCGCAATTATTATTTCTGTGCAATATATGTACAATGTTTTATTGTACCTTCAGTCAAGAACAAAATATGCGTTATTGCTATAAGCGTTAAAATATTTCAACACAATATATATAATATAGGTGTATTAAAAAACTATTTTTACGAGGTAGAAACAATATGTTAGGTAATTACTTTGATGCGCAGTGAAGTTGATGAGTGCAAAATGCCGTTAAATTGTAAAATCAACCATAAACCTTTTTATGTTGGTAAAAAATATTCAATCAAAACTCAAAATTTACTCGTAAATTAAATCCAGACATGGTGACTGGTTACCTTTTATGAATACATATATTTTTAGGATGAATTTTGCTATGTCCATCTCACAATCGTGTGTAAAATGTAAAATATATGTTTATCAAAACTAATTTTTTGTCGATAACTCAAAAATGTATATAGGTACTTAAATCAAACTTTAAAGGTAAAAAACATTATCCACATTTTTACATTTAACGATATTTTAATTTTCAATCGAGTCATGTATATTTTAAAATTACAGTATTTTATACTGCTACTCATATAACTCGCTTAAAAATTTAAGTATCAATAAAAATCTGATGTACACACATGGATAATGTTTCTTACCCTTAAGTTTTCTAATAGGTCTACAGTTCACACTTATTTTAATACTAACTACAAAAAAAATGTTGTTTTTCTGAACGTAAATTTGTTTTATTGTAATAACGTCGTTTTTAAGACGGAGACAACATATCATGCAGATTTACTATTTTACTATATGTGTATACTGTGTAGCTACTGTGTGCTAGTGTTCTAAGCACGTACAGTTTCACAAATTCGAGAGTATTTTTTGTCGAATAACCTGCATTTGCATTATGTATAAACGTTATAATTTATGAGTGATGAATTCGCTGCCCTACGAAAATGCACATGAATTCACGGTCCAAATTTTATTCACAGGTAAATTTATCAACGTCTCGTAATACGTATTGAACTGCTGAAAAAAAAGGAAAAGCTATGTAAAAAAAAATTTAATTTATTCCGGCCGTGTAATAGATTCGAGCCGCAATATCCGCACTAAAACCCACAAGAAGAGGGTAGTGGATGGTTCGGAAAAATCCTATTAAAACGCGACGGGGCGCTCACCCTGTGGCTACTTTTTAGACACTTATAAAACGTACAATTAAAGAAATTCACGCTGTTCGCGCACGTAACGCGACTAAACTAGTTTCGTTTTCCATGGCACACAATATAGGTATTATAATAGAAATAATAATAATAATACTATGATCGATACAACCTCGGAATGTGTGTAATATAATATACACATATGTGTAGTGAATTATTTGCCATTATGCCCGTTCGCTATGTGTACAGTTGAAAATCGATTTGTCCTGTATACTAAAATACGGCTTTGTGCTAAAAATCTGCACTTATAAAATTAACGTCATGTGGGGAACGATAATGCTAGCAAAATATTATTATTCAAACAATTCGCGACCAAATATACGGATTAAGTTCACTCATTGGTCGATACTTGGTTGTGGCCCAGTGGTAAAAAAAATATAGCTATATTTTTGTTATCATTAAGGATTTTAACATTGCGTAACATTGGTGTACCTACATGCCCATGGCTTTATATTCGTTAATATTATAATTGAAAAACATATACGTAATATACTAAAATAGTAATAAAAAAAAATATCCTACAAAATCCGATTCGACATTAGATATGCCAATCGTTTATGAAATAGCATAATAAAACAATATCATAATACACAGACGTCGCGAATAAGAAACAATATATCAAAAATAATAAAAAATTAAAACTGTTAAAATATAAATCGAAAATGTTTTTATACAGGAATTTATGGTTTTCTGGGTTTTCAGTTGTCTTTAAAATTAATTTTCATAGTGATATTTATACTAAAAATAAGAATAACAATGATCGTCACTTGACATAATTTATTTTAGTCTGATTATATCTAATGAGACGTCTAAATGCCTTATACCAGTGTGTCCTGCGGGAACGACGCCCCCGGGACTCCTTTAATCCGGTGTTCATATGCACCGACGAAAAATCTACGTACACGCATTACACGCATTTAAGCAAATATAACAACGAGGGAAAGATAAATAAATAACAATATTATAAAACACGTAATTACCTGCTTGCTCGGTGACTCCTGTTTACAATATATTATATGTACCGACGTTGAGGTGACCGAAAACTAATATAGGTGGCCGCGTATACGAAACTATTTCTCGATTTTTTTAAACTTCACCGAATCGCACTGGACCGGACACTGACGACGATTATTATACTACCAAGTGCTCGAGACAAACTATATTTGGTACGATATTTTCGATGACGGTGCTGCGAAACGACTCGTTTTCGATGCACATTAATTATATTATGACACTCTCGCGGTGGATAATGTATTACTTATAAAAAATTTAAATTATATTATAACGGTATCAATTATTGTAGCTTATTTTTTACAAAATAATTTTTAAAAGAAAACGACACGGCGATATCCAACTCGTCATCGTCGTCGAGGAGAATATAATATTTAATATCGTCGTCCTCTATAAATATATATTTATGTATATATATTTACTAACAATTAACGTACCGTTTTTTATTTACACCGTCGCACTATATTATTATTATTATTATTATTATAGGATACGAGTAATGAGTGATGGATACAATTATTATTATTATTATTATACCTTACCGAATGTACACGCCGCGGTCGCGTATTACAACTGTACTCAACAGGTGTCAGAGACGCGAGAGACCGACTTAACGGGGTCAAACTTCTCGTCCCCGTGATCGCGGACAGAGAGTGCGATGCCGTTCCGTGTACGCGGCGGCGAGAAGGGTTTTGCACACGGGGCGACTGGGGAGAAATCTGCAGGAAAAGTGTTTTATCCCACCCCCGTCTGCCGGTGCGCATGCCGGTCGCAGCGCGAATCCAGTCCACCCCCTCTCCGTCCTCTGTGTCACACCCTCTCCAGGAGGTCGTACCCTCTCCGCATACGGCCGCGCGCATCCCCTATATAGCCGGTATCTCGCCCGCTCTCTCGGTCACTGCTGCACATATATAACAGTCGGTTTCCTCCGCTCGCCAACGTCGCGCGTCCTGCGGCGATCCCCGTACAACGTTTACACACATGTAGATATTATATATATATATATGTATGTGTATTTATATATATATAAATGTATACACGCCCGTGAGTATAATAATAATATTATGCCGCGACGTGCATAACAGTGAACCTGCATATATATATAGGCGAGCGTAAAACTCTGCGTGTGTTATATATATATATACGTATATATCTATATTATGTAAATATAAGAGTATTATTGCCGATAATAATTATATATGTAGATGACGATAAACTCGCGTTGTGCCTGCAGCCTGCAGGTGCACCCATAAGTCGGTTTTCGGCGAAGAAATATTAACCGAGACAAAAATGTATTTATGCAGACAGACTGCTCTTCTCTCGCGCGGTAGAAGGACGTGTGCGAACGTAATTTAAGCCGGCCGTACAACGCTGTTTAGTTATGACAGAAACAGAGGGAGATTTATATTTTTCTCAGTTCACTTAATTAACCATTGCTATACTTGTACAAATTATGCGGGATCGATGTTAAATTTATCCGGGTTTTTAAAGTTAGTCATTATATATAAATAATGAAACAATAAGTTATTGAAACGTGGAAAATATATATAATATACATAAAAATAATAAAATAAAAAAAAAAATGTTAAAAAACTGTTTATTATAATATTATTTAGATACAAATATTTACTTAAAAGAATTGTAAATGTTACTTCTAAAGAAATTTTAGTATCTATATTTCCCATACGACCAAAGAAGCGTTTGTATAAGTTTAAGATAAACAATTTTTATGGTTTTTAAAATCTTTAAATGAAAATTCATTCTTTTATAGCTGTTAAATGGCTCTCGGCAGCATAGGTCCCATCTTGCGTACAAAAGATTTTTATATAGTCATAAATTCCACGTTTAAAAAATGTTTTGAATTAACTAGGTAGCTTTATAAATGTTTTTTTTTTTTTTTTGAACAGAAACATTCTATTTACATATGTCATCTGATTCAGCAGCACATTTAAATATTTTGCATCCCTAGATACCAAATTACCAGCTTCAACCTCTCTTTACATTATTATTAATAATAATCTAATTCGTGTTTATTCATTTAAATATTGTTTCAGTTTCATAGCTTAATTCTAATAGCTCACTAGTCAGTGTTGCCTAATTTCTAACCGGCATATAATCACGCAATGCATTAGTCCATGGACTACTAAAATGCTGCAGATAAACAATTTTACTAACAAATAAGCTATTCCTATTATAATTTATTTACAACCTTCGCATGCAAAAACTGCATTTTTATATTTCCCGGCACTTGATATTCATTATTTTTATATCGTTCGTTATCGACTACCAATTTCGTTTAATGTAAGTACCACGTGTGTGCTACTATTTTATCGTTAAGTGCAATATAATTTTTATCAATAATTACGATTTACAGATTTATTCCTTTTAATAATTAGTATAAATCAATTATTTGAACATTTGTAAGTATATTACATACTATGCATTAAAAATACGTGCAACTATACGGTTCATTTCCATATTTTATGACAGCGTCACAGTCATTCCATCTATTGGTTCATAAAATCATATATTGTTAATTCTAATTGAACTTATCACATTGTTAAGCTAATCTTATGAATAATACGTAAATAATGTAATTAATGATTGTTTTAAAGAGGCCTATAAAAATAATTTTGTCTAATGCAGAGGTCTGAAAAAAAAACACAACGAGAACATAAATAAGCCAGTCGCCTGTCATTTTACATTTATCATGACGTGTCTGGTTTTTTTAAGCTTTTTGGAAACGGGCTTAACATACCCTTTTAAACTCTTAACACTTAACAGTAGAAAAAAATCGCCTCATATAGTGTAGAAAGCAAATATGACTAATGATTGTATTTTTTTTTTATTTGAAAATACGTACGTTATAAACAGATATCATAATATGTTGATAAACTAGAATTGTCCGAATCTGAATATATTATACTGATAAATTGCTAAATCTAAATAAATATTTATATTCAGGTCATAATGTGTTTCTTTAGTTATCATATCTGTTGTAAAATAAATATTGTTTTTGATTTTTAAACGTCGATCATAAAATAAAAAAAAAAACAACAATTCAAATAAAACTTTTAAAATGATTAAATATGTGTCAAAATTAATGCACACATTACGTAGGTACCTATGTAATAATGCATCTATTTGATTTACGCGTATAACGTGTTAATAAAATTAAAATGAAAAACTAATAATTTATAGCTTACCACGAATATAATTTAGGCCAAAATATTCTTCCGCAATACTAACCTGCACGCAGCAAACCGTGTTATTTTAATATTTTGATTAAATCTTCGCCCGAAATCATTCCAACGTTTAATTAATATTTTCAAATGAATAATAATATAATAATGCATATATTTTACTGTACGAAATAAAACTTTTTATAATAACGAAATTTGATGTATTATCTAATAAGTAATAATAACTGTGTTTGCTTAATGATTTTTGATAATTAATTTTAATGATTGTAAATTTATAATTTAAATTAATAACATAAATAATATTCATTAAAAGTACCTAAGAGACCCCAGGCTATATAGTATTTAAATTTAATAGAAGTTCAAACTACAAATAACGACTCTATAATGACAGCAATTTTAATTTCATCAAACCGATCTAAGATTCTACTATTTATACCTATAAACATTTTAAATACCTATTTTATTCACAAACATTTGAAATAAAAATTAAATGAATTTACTTTAAGCATTACATTTTTAAACTTTTTTTAAAAATATAAAACAATGAATACTTAAATAAACTTTTAACATAAGAGCTGTTTATGGACAATAGACATCCATAAATTATACTAAAACCACTGAAGGAAATTTCTAAACTATAAAATTAATTTCTTGACATAATGAGGTCAATTAATTTTAGTCACACTATATAGAATTTCTAAGTTTTGACTCAACTATATTCTATTGTATTAGATTATTCTACGCACTACATATTTTAATTAAATCATATTTATTTCATGGAAATTATATTGTTTTTAGTTTTACAATTATATTATTATCATACTAGTTTTATATTAACTACAGAGATTACAGTAAGAATTCTTGATTAATTTAAAATTGTTGTTACTAAAATACATAAACAAGATATTATACACTTAATTTAAGTTTTTAATATCACAACTCGTGGTAAATAAGTGTTAATAGACAAAAGTACTCGTAATTTTTACATTGTATAATGTGCTTGAATCTTAATTAACTGTCTAAGAAAAATTTTTATAAAAACAATAACTATAATAATACTATACGAGTATATATATATATGTAATACGTAGAGTAAATTATCATAGAATTAAAATTAAATAATAATAATATTTTTTGTAGTTTTAATATAATATATGAAATTTAAAAATTAATTTAAAAAAAAATATTTTCTAACACCTTTTTGCTTGTGATAATAATATTTCACTGCAATATATTCAACGGCTTTATTGAGGAATTTTATTAATCAAAGTAACAACGAAATTAAATTATATATTATATTTGAATTGAAAGCATAACAGCAATATCAATAATAGAAGACGAGATAGTTTACCTCGCGTATTTGTATGTATTTCAAATATAATATTTCTAAGTGTTATCAAAAGCCTAAGTTATCGGAAATCATTAATTATAGACACATATAAAGCAATTTATACTCGTGGACATGAATACTATAAAGTAAGTGAGTATGATTTTGATTTGTTTAGAAAATAAAAATTACTTGTTTTATCTATTGACGATACACAGATATTTTTTTTTTAGAAAACGGGTATGAACAACTGAGTGATATAGACTCACAAGAGAAATGGTAAGAAATACTAAAGAGAGTGCAATATCTGACAAGACGAATAGTCTTAAGTGTACATGGACATTTAGAAGAAAAAGGGAAGACTAGTTCGACTACATAGAAATAAGAAAAACAGTTAATAATAGTGCAAAATATAATACCATGTTCGTGTACAAATAATAAAAAATGATCCTTGAACTGAAAGTTTGTTGAAATTGTTAATTTATTTTAATCGTTAAATCACCAATATTACAATATTATTGTTTATATTACCTATATGAACTCAGGTGTAGCTAGATTTAGATGAATGTGTGGCGTGTGGCAGAGAATATCGAAAATCGTGTATCATTGGCAAAAGCACAAGTTGCTGGGCAATATTATTATCGCTTCTATGAGATGTCGGAAAAAATAACACTCGCGACACTGGTGTAGGTGATTTGCCTATTTACTACGCCGTGTGATAAAATTGTTAAAATTGAAAATCATAAAACAAACACACAATGTAGGTACTTGTATATAACTTGCGAAAAAGTGATTCTTACTACGAAAATGATAATACAAAAGGGGACAATTTACGATGAAAGCATTTCCACGACCAAAAGACTTTTCCAGACCAGAATACTGACGAAGCGGGTACATCCTCATCACTCCGAGGTTTTATGGATCTAGTTGGATTAAACATTTTATAATATTAATATGCATTACTACCAAAAGTAACATTTTAGAAATATTTTTTTCTATAAACCGTATTAAAATACAATACGGTAAATACGAAATGGAAACAATATATTATTGTAATCGCGAGCTATAAATAATATATTATATTATAGACTTATAATAAAAATATAACACTCATTTGTAATTTTAGTTTTTTAATTTAATCAAAAATATTTCTTCTAACTCACTTAAATCAATTAAACGTTAAATATTTGAATAACAGTAATTCAGTATTGTTCAAGTCGTAATGTTGTCATCACTCATTAATCATCAGTAACACGCGGACTTAATGTGAATTGTGATTAATCATTATACTGCGGATGCGGAGTTGTTCACTTATTAAGGTCAATACTACGAGGAACGAATGTATGCAGCCAGCTGTCTACAACATTTAATTTCAAAATTAGCATTTCTATGAGTTGAAATGGTTTTCGTAGTTATTTAAAAATTATTATTGAATTCTGCAGATTAGTTGTTTTAAAGTAATTTCTCCTTTATCCGTTCTTAATGATTACGTCATAAATATTAATAATTAATATTATCAATCATTGTTAATGATACTTAATAATAAATAATAATCAATATTGATATTAATTAGAATATTAATGTAATAAAATTAATTTATTATATTACCTGCATCTGAAAACTATTGATTATATCAAAAAATATAATTTGAAAAAAAAACCATACCTATAATTTATATTTTTGTCATTGCAAAAAATGTTCAACCTTACCCAACACCCAACTCTCTTCCACGGTAAACCTTTTTATTATTGCGCTATTATTATTTTTTTGTTTTAAACCACTGTTTTGAAAATCTGAATAGGCCCACGGTCCTTTCCTTCTATCTGATATTGAAACAGGCAAACATTTACATATTTAATAATATTTATATTAACTCGAATGAAATATGTTTATGATTTATACATATTCGTACGTTATAGAAAATGAAAATAATTTTAATAATACAGTTTTTGATACAAACAGAATTTCAATCCTGATAATATAATTAGATATATATATAAAGTATATCAAATTTATTAAACATAACAATTTATTGATACTTGAACATTATATATAGATTACATTGAGCGCTTTGGAATATTGCGTTTCAATTACAATCAATGTACAATAAATACATCTTGTGTTTGAACGCGAATAAAACAAAAACTGTTTAACTGCGCATTAACTCTTTAAAAATAACACTTGTGTTACCGTTGAGAAAATGATCATCGTATTTAATTTCTGATGAACGCACTCGTCTTAGAAACTATACAATTAAACACCACGTCCATCTATTATCTATATAGTTTAATGCAATCTGGTTTGTTTTTTCACACCGATCACATAAGCGCTTTTCCATCCGTGTCTTGAGCTCATATTAGATACACAACTGTATTTGGTGTGTAAATACCAAAACGTAAAACGTGTAATATTACATAAAACGACCGAGCGCTATTATCAATGAAGTATGAGACCATAGAAGTACAAGAAAATTTAACGAGCTATTTTCGTAACTATATCTATAAACAATTTACCTATGAATAATTGTACCTATTTTGTACAGCGATTTATTATTTTATTATTATTATTATTATTATTTCAGCTGTTGTTGTCACACATTAGCAAACCATTTTAAAAAAATTAAACGAAACAAATTAAAAAAAATAGGATCAAACATTTTATATAAATTATCACTTTATTTGAATAATAAGTAAATCCTTTGAATAATTTAACTCAAAAAACGGATAACGACGACTGCTTGAAATAATTGTTTTTTATTTTTTTTATTTATTTTTTTTTTTTTGTCAAATAACAATTTCATTTACGGACAATACTACCGCCTATTATACAATATTATAGCAATGGAAGTAATTGAAATACCAAAATCGCAAGACAAAATCCGGACACTTCATTAACGTGTAAGGCAAAAGCTCACGAGTGATCGATTATATAATTCAAAGGTAAAAACGAATATTTAATGGCTGGCATACTATAGTAAGCCCGCCTCATAACAAATAAAACTATTAAAACTAAAAATGTCATGCTGACGCTAACTACTACGCTATCTATTATTATTCTATTATCTATCGACGCGTCAAAGGTTTATCGGTGAATCCCAATAAAGTCACGATCAGTGTTTAGACGCACGTTTCGAATAATATTTAGTATTATTTATTAACGTAAAAGCGCGAAAACGAACATGCAATTATTTAAAAAAAAAAAAAAAAACGAGAGCAAAATGCATACATATTTTTATATACAGTTAAGTATTCACATAAACACAAACATAAATATAATATATGTATATATAGCTCCGGGTGGTTATTTCGTTTACCTTTCCACTATTATTCCATAAATATGCAAGCAGAAGATTTCCACCGGTTGCGGATTACCGGTGCACGATGATCGGTGGAGCGTGAGAGGTATACTGGCTGAAGTGGTATATATATATGGACTGCATGAATTATTATTGTTAATAATAATAATAATAATAATCATCATCTAGTAACCCGAATAACCCTTAGCAGTTAACTAACAGTATATTGTAATGCTGTTGTATTATACGTACACATAATCGCGTATCCCTTCACATGTACATTGTACATATATATATATATATATTGTAAAATAGTTCTTTTTTTTTTTTAAATTCATAACACAATACGTATAGTAAACACGAAAAAAAATATAGGTCACAGCGAGTAGGGATTTTATTTTCATTTCTCGCCACTTTTAATAAGTGAGTGCAATAAATCGATTGTGTGCTAATTTTTGTGAACTAGAATTTCTGGCGCCCTCAAAGAAAAAAACGCGTAATACTCTCGGTAAACGACAGATCTAGCCTTTGTTTTCATATCGGTTCACATAGTTTTGAATTTTATAGATACGTCGAGGAAACAACGTACTCAGATAGTGTTTATAACATACGAAAAATTATAAAAGTTATTATTACGTATCGACATTCGGCATATTGTAATAATAACATATAGGGTTTTTATGATAAGATTAATAATATTAAACGAATCACCGAGTTCTCTTTATGTTACATTTCATTGAAAGCAAAAATATCTTTCTAGTAATTATTATCAAAAAACATTTTAGTAGCGAATTGTGTTTTCATATTTAACACCATTTTTATTTTATTTTCCGTACACGGTAGAATAAAACGTACATAATATTAAATTTGTCTTCTACTTTTTAATTTTTATTAGTTTGTTACCCTTGACAGACTCTATGTAAGAATTAAAATAATTAAATTAAGTATAACGACATAACCAAGCCTCGTTACATGTATACGAATATAATATTATACGATACGATAAATGACAAAATATAACGATTTTCGATGTGCTAGCTGCCTAGCTATATAATGACATTAACACTTTTCGTACTTAGTTCAGTTAATTGAATTTCGACAGGCCAAACAAAATACTTGAAACAATTTAAGCACCATATTGTTTAAGGTTAATAATAAATATTATAACGCAAAACACATAAATTATATTTTATTTTAAAAAATTATGGACATGTCAACCCATAAATAAATTCGGTCTATGGCGGCAACGAAAAAGTATGGTTTGAGTGAGTAGTTGAGTATTCTCTCAGTGGTCCTCAGGTAAAAGTTCAGGTATTATATAACTCATTAGCACCACCTGCTGTTCTCGTGAGCACATTTACGTTCATAAAAATATTTATACACGGACGCGCCCTAATTTCACACACACACAATTTTTACTGTTTCGATCCTTTACTCTCCCGGTGCAGAGAAGGGCAATTAAACGAAGTGACGAACACCTGATGATAAGTTTTCCATCCAAGGTAATATTATGCGTACAATATGCAAAATATATTATATCAAATTATACAAGTTAAATATGTATAGTAATAATTGAATAAATTTGATAATTTGTTGAGTGTAAAACATACTCAAATTAAGATAAAAAGAAAGAGAATCTGTAAATAACTTGTACTGTAGGCATTTGGGGTTTCTTAAATATATTTGTGGATGATTGAACATGTCGATTTATAAATAGGAAATTTACCAATAAAAAAAAAAAAATGTATACATTATAGTTAGAAAAGTTTATTAATTATCATAGATTAGTAAAGGGTCTTTTTTACAATTAAAAAAAAAATAATAATTAGAAAAATATATTTAATAAAATTCTAGATTATTTATATTATATATATATATATATATGTGTATGTATATGTTATAAAATGTTCATAAAATATTGTTTATATATAGTTTTTTAAGTGTAACAATATTGTTAAAAGTACCGAATAACTAGAGAGTATTAAATAAATGATATTAAATTTCAAAGAGAACAAGTATGCCAAAATAAATTTAATAATCATTACAACTATACCTACGATTAAGCAAATTGAGTAGTCTTGCAAAATTTTAGGTATAGGTTATAATTATTTTGTTACACTGATTAGTAAGTATCTTTTAATTATAACACCTATATTAATACATTTTAATAAATTATACCTAAAAATAACAAGGTAATAAAATTCTAAAAGTTTACAGTAGAAATTCAAGCTTTAAATTGTTAGAAAAAAATAAAAAGCCATCAAACTAATACTAAAATATGAATTACGCGTCTATTCCAATATACATAACCATATTTTCATCGTATTTCCAAATAAAACAATTATTATAGGAGTTTCAAATAAATAATTAAAAATTATAACGTTAAAAATTAGTGAAATTTTCAATTTTTGTTCGCTATATATTGCATTTTTTTACTTAGTAAAACTATATTCATGTAATTTAATTTATGGTATCGTCAAAATATATCACACAACATGCATCGCTATAACTATAAACGAATCGTTCAAACTAATAACCGTTTGAACGGTCTATAAGTATAAATGTTTATTCGTGCAACTTTAGGATGATTGTCGATGTACATATAGTGTATTTGATGTGCACAAAATAGTTAATTACACATTTGCAATATAGGTAATTGCAGGCAATTAATTAATGGGTTTCACGGTAGTTAGTTTGATAAAAAATTCTACTACAAGGCCCTTTTTAAGTTTTAATTATGCAATATAGTGGAGATTGAAACTATTTTTTTTTTTCAAACGAGCGTACTTAATAACGTTTATTTTATTTTATTTTACTACCTACCACAGTTGACCTAATAAATTTATTTAATATTTTAACGAATTAAAATATTAAATCGAACGAATAGGCACATCAAATATTATAGCTAGGATACCACTCAATTTAAATACACCTAGATTTTCAAAATAATTTTCTTCTTAAAACAATATAAACCTCGAATTTTGTAAAATAATTTAATCGTTTGAAAACGTGGTCTTTGAGTTTTGTCAAAAATTCCAATACAAATATTCAACACAACGAAATTAGGATAATTTATATTATTATTATTATTCGCGTTAATCAGCTGCATTTGGACGAGGGTTCGATTCGTGTACGATATATCATTTTAATAATAATATTTGAATTATGCTCTCCGCCTCCGCCGACCGGGACGAAGCAAACAAACGTGACCAGCTTCAGCAGCCATATTGTGCTATATAATAATATACCTACCCACAATATAATATCATACACCTAAGTGCGCATATGGTATGTATAAGCTAATTTATGTGTTTGTCGCTGCGGTAGATGCGCACCATATGCACACACAGGTTATGTACAACAGGACAACGTCGGAACTCGAGTGAACAATGACGGATAACGAAAGTTTGCGCTAAAGAAAAAAAGGCAAACCAAAAGTAAGGGTAGGGTAGATATTATATATATATATTAAAGGTAAAAGGAAGGAGCAGCGAAACTCGCGGTTTACTGTTGGTGGAACAGCCGCTGTAGGGTGAGACGAAATGCGATCGTTGGTGTGTAAATAAGCTAAGTATACATATATATATATATATACATAGGTAGGTGAAGAAAAACCGCAAGCCAGACTTTATTGACAACGCAGTGTGAACTTTGCTCGAAGGGCTCGGAAAACGATTGATAACTGCGATCGTCGTCTTTGCGGGTGTGTGCGGCGGCGGCGGCGGCGATTTTCGGCGATTTCTGCGGACGCCGTCGAGTCATTAATCATTTTCGTGTTGTAGAATAATATTACCGTGCACGACGTTTCGATAAGCACACAACAATGGTTTTTATTGGCCTATGGATCTTAGATTATATTACAGGTTACACGTCTGACACCTATACAGTTTATTAATATTATAAATTTCGGTACGCGCACCTGCGATAATATTATATATTATCAACTCGCCGAGCCGTATAGTGTGTGATATTATTTACACTGTGCCCTTGAATTATACCCAAAAAGTGATAATTAACAGCAAGTCGAGATGAAAAAGGGCTCAGTCAGTCTAAGATTACAAACGCAATATGTTAGCCGTTCATACTTTGTATTTTAGCTGTACACGGCAATAACGAACAATTTATGTAATTGTGTACAAATACGTGAGTTATTTTATAAAATATGCCCCCGCTGCAGTTGCCGGTCGAAACCCAAATAAAATGTACTATAATATTTCTCACCGTTTAATTGTGATTATTTCAACTTGTTAACAGTTCTAAGTTCAGTTATAATTGTTTTATTTATTTATTTATTTTTTTTTTGATGACGGTATAACAATGTTTGATAAGAATATAGATGAGTATTAGATATTGGCCGTTGATCCGTCGATTTCGTTGCCGTTCGTCTAAAAGTGTTTTGCTCTCGAATCCTATAAATCATCGTCGTTATAATATGTATGTTTGTTTTAAATCACAATATAAATAATGTTTTTTTATATACAATAATATAAACGTAAAGATAACCGTGAAATAAATATACATAAATTATATGAATGCAAAATTGGTATCTCGTACAAAATAATAAGACAACAATACCAGCGGTCGTTGCATTTTCTTTTTTTTTTTTTTTGTTATTATTTATTGTAGTCTACTGCAAATATGGCACAAACAAAGTGCTTCTTAAAAATTGAATGCGTAACCCGTAAGCTACTACAATGTTGCCACTATATCTGTATGTACTGTAATATAGCAATGAAAAGTATGTTACTACAATATAATGACGTCCAATCAAAATTAAAATCCGTAGTGGACTATATATAGTTATAAACTTATAACATAAGTCTTAAATAACGTTTACCTGTATAATTATTACTTTCTCAAGTTTTTTTCTTCAGAAATTTAATTAAAAATATAAATAAGTAATTTTTTATTGCATTTAGTTTCCATCATAATTCATAAGTGGGTAAGAGCTTAGTATAAGTTCCAATATGAACACGATATACTACCACGTAAACTCAAAATTAATTTTGCCATAGTCATAAACAATTAGGTACACTAAATCTAATAAAACACACGCATAAACAAAAAAAATATTTAACATAGTATACGATTTCTAAATGTGGATCAACTATTAAAATATGAACTAAGACATAAATCAAACGCATTCACTAAAAATACCAAAACTTCAAAATACACAAATATGCACCTCAATTTTAATTATTATTCATCAACAACGTTTTAAATCGTGAATAAATACTGAATTTTCAAAATTACAACAACAATAAGTCGTTTCTTACCTAGGCATTAACTAAATTTACTTAGACAGATTTTTATACTACTATACTATGACACCCTAGCATCTTACAGGCATTGTGTATTCGATATTCATTTCATTAATTACATTTATAGAAAAATTAATGCTATAAATCAAGAACATTATTAATTTTGGACACATAATAGATCTGTCCTCTTGTATACTTCTGTTAGAAGAAAGAGATAAACAACCTTGATTAGCTTCCCTTGCCGTAAAGGTCTGGTCACGCCTATATAGTTTTCACTTTAATATTTAAACGTAAACTTGCGAGTAGCTGATGAACTTTTTCAAACTATAATTTATTTTCCATTTCGTTCTCTCTAAATTGATTGCTTGTACTCGTGGCAAAATTCAAAATATAATACACACACAGGATGGACCACTATAATGTCACTGTTTTGTACCGTTTTTCTGTTAACTAAAACCAAAAAGATGAAACTTATCCCATCCTGTACACATCATAATATACATTTCACATTTTCACGCTTAACCAAAAATAAAAATAAATACATTCAACTTTTTGATTAAGGTTTTTATTTTTTATTTATGAAAAAATAATCTCGTACAACACACGAATGGTATACCTTTAGGTGTTTAAAATTATGTTTTTTTTTTATTTTCGTCGTTTATTAATATTCTGAGTTATTACTCTTCTACACACCGTATATGTATATTGTATACTAATCCTGAGACAATCGCTGAGAAAAAATTTCTGTTGAAAATGTATGGCAACAACTACAATTTTTAATAAAACATAAGTAGGTATAAGTACATACATTGTTATTTAAGATCAATTAGCAATATTCGACTGTCCCATAGATGTCTAACGACAGAACACACTATAGTTTGATTTGGTCCACAAATAATGACACTTGACAGTCCTCCATATCACGTCAGACTTCAAAGGTTACATGAAACTTAAATTAAGGGTTAGAGTTAATCCTACATTCAACCATCGAAAATTTACTATCCTTCCTCAAAAAATACAAAAATACTAATTATTTTAAAAAAAAACTTCAAATACATCGAATTAATATTATATACATTTCAATAAAAAAAAATGAAAATAATATAATTAATACAATACTTTAAGTATAAGTTGAAACCATATTATTTTGTATTAACTAATGATCATTCGAAACAGTGAGGAATGAAAAAAAATGCATTGTATATTGTATTATTAAAAATAATACGAACATAAATATATTTGTACATCACTATTTTGGTAATTTACCACAAGAGAATATTATTTCAATATCGATTACAAGAAGAATAAGACAAAATTATGTAGAGATAAGGTAAATTAAATTTATGTTTTTTTAGCAAAACTGTGAGTTATGAGTTTGTTTTAATCACAAATTAAAATCTATCGAATAAAAACTAACATTCATGATATTATAAACAACAAGGTATGATTGGAACTTTTTGATGGTCAGATCCTTTGGTAGACACGTGAGGTAGCATACCGTATAGTAGTAATAATTTAACGGCAATATAAATATATAGGTAAGCAAATTACGTGTTACTCAGACTTCAACCAAATCTAGACCTTTACGACCATACCATATTATTTATATATAATACTACCACTTTTATAAATACATAACTTAAATTCAATAGTGATTCATATTATATTTAGTTATTATATTTTAAAAGAATATATAAATATATATATATAATATATATATATTTTTAATTCATCAACAATCATCATTTTAAAAAAAAATCTGCTTTATAATGCACACTTTTCACAGTAAAACGTTGATGATCATTTGAATAAAGAAAGTTTGCCACGGAAAATTCCTTAAACTATGTAAAAAATTTAAATATTTTAAATTATTGCCCTTAAGTAGTTATATACATAAAAATACCAAACATCAGAATTTCAAAATATTCTTTACTAAATGAAACAATGATGGTGAGCAATGAGCATACTTGATAAAATGGTGAATCACTCTATATATTATTATTATTGGCTCCATTAAAATATTCATAAACCAACTTTCAAGAATTAATTTTATTATTATCACTGAAGTTGTATATTTTATATTGCCTTTCAATTATTTACAACGAATGATAATATATTCATATCATGATTTTTAATGTTTAAAAATATATAACTATATTTCCGTATATTATTAAACCATATATATACATGTATATGACCGTGTTTCTTAAACAGATAAATTATAGTTAAACTAAATATGCCATCTATAATTGTTCGCGCCACACGTCGACGTATTCTCCGATTATTATTATGTTTTGTCCACAAATAAAAAGGTATATTTTCTGTTAACATTTATCTTATTTGTACGGGGCCGTTGGCCAAATGCGTTGCACAACAGCATGAGATTCGGTATACAGTCGGTCGGCACACTGTGGTCGATCGTCGCGAATAAACGCTGCAACGGGCACGTTTGACGTCGGGAGGCGTACAGGTGAGCTACTAACCTCCCGCCGACTGTAAAGGGCCGAATCTATGTACTGTGTCATAAATGTTCATTACACCAGTAACGGCATAAGGGCTCATGGGCGAGCAAGGACAAAGCGTTCGGCGACCCGAGCGCTCTGCGCCGGAGGAGCCCGGGTCTGCACGCTGGCTACGGTGCCACACGTTACAAAACGGCCGGTCCCGCGTTCTATGATAAGACGGGGACGCGCCCACGCGCTTTAGCCAATCACAAGCCAGAGTACGCGTATCTCACGCGCTTTAGCCAATCACAGACCAGAGTACGCGTATCTCACGCGCTTTAGCCAATCACAGGCCAGGGATTGCGTATCTTCAGACGTCAACGAATCACAGGCCACGGAGACCGTAGTTACGACCACAATCGAAGACAAGCTCGGGTGGCTTCGGCAGCTTCAGCGATTACACAGCGCCGCCGTCTATAAATACCAGTGCGGAGCACAAAATCAGTCAGTATTCAGACTACCTCAACCGTAGCAAGACCTACCCAGGCAGACTTGCGCGGTTTTGGGAACTCTGAACGTCCACGGCACCTGGCTGTAGCAAGACCCACCCGGGCAGACTTGCGCAGCTAAGGGACCATTGCCTACGTGACGACTGCAGTAAGACCCACCAAGGGCAGACTTGCGCAGTCGGACCGTAGGCAATAACACAGCCAAAACAACAAGAACGAACGCACGGCAACCAATCGGATACAGTCCACTCAACGAAGGCACGGTACACAACAATAATAACTAATTTTAAAATGTAAGCAAACGGGTCACTGACCACTGTATTTGATTTATAAAATATAAATTTGAGTTCAATGATAAACCATTGCATACGAAAAATAGTTCAAAGTATAGACAGTCTATCTGAATATTATGTCACAAAATATATTTCATGGGTACAATAATATATATATATATATATGTATATAACCAATATATATTAGTTGCTGACAAATTGTTCAATATTATAAGATAAAAATAACGAGTTTCGTTATCAAAATACTAATAGCAGACATCGAGTTAATAAAAACCATATGAATTGCGGACACAAATATTTCCCTTCGTCACTTTTTAAGCCTAATAGACAGCTATTATAAAAAAAAAGCTGGTAGGTGCTAAGAGGGTCTTTAACCCTCTCGATACTTTTGCATGCTTAAAAATAGCTCAAAAAGAATCAAAATAATTTGAAAATTTAATCATGTATAGATAATGATAATATAAACATTTGACGATAATTTCTAGTACTTATCTTCATTTATTCGATTTTGATATATGCCAAATAAACAAAATCGATTTTATCGAATATTAGCTTTTGTAACATTTTCTATTTTTTATTTAAATTTATTTTTTGTTTATCCGTGTACTATTTACCTATATTCATTCATATTTTTAACACTAATTAGAGGATTCGAGTGGCAATGCAAAATTATACGATCACGTCGCGTATTATATTAATAAATTAATATCATTATAATTTTAAAAAAAAAAATACAGATAAGACTATATGAGATTTAAATAAACCATTTCCCTTTGCCTATCGAGTATCCGCCGCAAGTATTGACATTGCAGATTGTTAGTAGTTTATCTTTTTAACGAGACCTTTAAAAAATGTATATATTTTAAGATTTACTATAAAGCATAAAAAATGATACTCAGCGATTTATTTTTCTTTCCTCATTTTAATCGGCTCTGTTGACGCTCAAATATGACGTCATATTATATACATAATATATAATTTATCAGGTATCCATCACAATATTCAAAAAAGGACCTGACTAAAATTAAATAAAAGCACATACAGTACATTTTTTTTATAATCATATGAATAATATGCAGGACTTACTTAGATATTTTTCAAGTATGTTAGAAAAATATTTAAATTACTCAAACTATATAAATAAAAATAGATTTATAAAATTGCGAAATTCTTGTTTAGTTATAATAAGGTATCGTAATGTGCAAGAATATAAGAATATAATACTATGTATTAAATAAAGTGAAAACTAATAAAATTATGTATGAACCAAAATTGAAAAAGTAAAATTTTTAGTGTCATAACATCCAGAACATAATAATATAATATAAGTTACTATAGACAACTCCGGATAAATTCGTTAAAATAAATTTTCATTTTTCAAAATTGATCACACCTCCGTTATACGGCTTACTCGTGTATTTAATTTTATAATGGAGTTTTCTGTTTTTGAATTTTTTACCCAATACCATCTTAGATAATTTTGATAAATATTTAAACAACACAATAGAATCTATTTATGGTCACCAAGCTGACCACCATCTTTTACACTCCAATAATGCATATTATGCATTATACATTTATTTGAATTCTGCCTTTTGGAAGTTTTATGTATACTTAAGGTTCATATTTTTAAATATTTAGATTTTATTTCCCATTTTGAGATTATCCTATGGCTTAACTAAAAAACGACTAGTTCATGTTTTTATTAAGATGCATCAAAATATTCATAAAAATGTAGTTAACAGTAGTTTACGGTAAAATAAAGGTTCTTATATGAATAAAAGGATTTTTTAGCCCTATAGGACACTCGTCAAAGCACCAATTTAAATATTTGGTCTTTAAATATACCTAATTAAAAATTTAAAAATCAGAATTTGAATAAATGCATTGTTAAAGTTTGTCGTGCTAGACAAATCACTATGTATGGAATTACAAAGATATTTTTTAATTTTTTTGTGAAAAAAGTTCGACTGTAGTTTATCCGGTGTTTTATATCGTATTTTATAATAATAGCATAAATGCTATTACCTATTTCCTATTGTTTACCTCATAGTAACATAATAAAATTTGTTCAGTGCAAATTATTTAACAATTATTGATTTTTTAACGAACGCATATTTTTTTAGTACGTTCGCTATTCGACTCGTAAAAATGTTCCAAATATAAACGTAATTGGCAGTGCATCGCTATTAATCTAATATGTATAATTTATTGTATTATTATATATGCGTATGTTTACAAAGTCATATATTAGACACGAGCGTACGACGTCAAATCGTCAGCGACTGCCAAATTGCCAAATTATATATAATTGTGTTGTTCTGAAAATTATATTACTTGAGTATGTCATATGTATATTACAATCAATTTCCTCCGAATTTCCCGTCGTGCTGCAGTCTCAATCTTCCACTCTCCAATATTATCAGTATATTATTTCTTTCCGCCTCCTTGCTCGCCTTTGAACGTATGTACCAACATGCACGACCTTTGCATCCACTTACCGAAGAGATATGCCGTTTCCTTATTCTTATAGAACATATATAATATTATATATGCGCTCGCGTTTCTCGTCATTTAATTACGTTTCGAGTAGTATTATAATAATATACGTAGTATACGAATACGTCTATTCGTCGAGGGCATTTATCATCAGAGTTCCATACAATATTATTGCAAATATTAAATTATCGGTTGTTGAATGTTGACGCCGCGTAAATACACATTATTACGAAAACGTTCCGATGTAGTGGGCGCCTATATATTATTTAACATAAATTACTGCTCTCGACTTATATGTAATTTTGTAAACATTTATCGTCGTTAAAACAATCGTATCTTACGGTACAGCAGCATTCTCCGGTTCGAGCGTAAAAAATATATATATCTTATCCGAAAATATACCTAGGAACCTACAATCTAAAGTAATAATTTATCGTTACATTTGTATAATAAAGTGCAACTTATTTTCGAATACCGAATATTCTCTAAAGTGCCTCCATTTATTATAGCCTAAAAATTAATCGTATTAAATTTCAGGCAAGCAAATCAAATGATATAATTTGTATACACAAGTGTTGACGTCAGTTTGAATCATATATAATTCCATGAGATTATTTAAATATCGTGTTTTCTATAAACTTTAAAAACAATAAAAGCGTTTACATATTTTGCCTAAAATTATTTTTTTTTAGTTTTTAAGTATCTATTATTATAAACTTAAAAATAAATAATATAATTATGTTATAGTTTCACTATACCGTCAACTATCAAGATCCCGAAGTTTATCTTAGTAGTTCTAAAATCGATAATCTTCAACGACATGTCTATAACGATAACGACTATAACGACTGCAGTAATGGAAAATTAATTATAAAATATATCATTTTGAATATTGTTTGGTTTTTTTTTTTATCATATAATTATTATACATTGTACCTACAATGTACAATGTACATTACTGTGAAGTGTGATCTATAAGGCAGTTTCAACGGAAAGATACATTACTTAGAGTAGAATAATACTGTCAAACCTCCAAGGATATCGAGGAATAGGCACAGACTAAGTTGTGAGACTAATCGTTGGGCTCATCTTATATTAAAATTATTAATAATTTTCCACTCACACAATAATATCGAACGAAAAAAAATAATGACTATATTACGATATTTTATCGAAAGAGTTAAAATATCGAATAAGTACACCCTCGTCAATGTATAGTCGTAAGAGTATTTATTATAATCCGCTGTACAATACAAAGTCAGTCCACTTTACAAATTCGTACATTTCCTCATTCCAATAAATTTAATAAATTGTACATAGTTTGATCGTATTTATTTTCGATGTTTTTTTCATTAAACAGTTTTTAAATTTTCAACTAACTAATTTTTATTGTTTCAAACAAAAATAGTTAAATATCATGTTTTCGGGGGTAGTTCTCATTTTATCAAGCCTTTATTTAATACAATAATACACTATAATATACTCAATATATATATATATAACATATTATATCCCTTCTTTGTATTGATGATCTTGATATTATTGATTAATAGTTTTCATGTGTGTTTCACATTTCCGCTCATTAGTTGACTGAACAGCTTTTACCTTCACCTACATCAATGTCGAATAACAGTATTGTTTCAATGTTCTACGGGTATACTAACACAATATATTATAATTAGCTAAGCTACAGTAAACCGACAGCTTGTATAATGTATATGTATGACTGCACAAGTGTATTACATTTATATCTAAATTAGCAAAGCATATAAAGAACTTTGATATTTCAAAATTAAAATTATATAAAATATTATATTACAATTTACAATATAGTTTGGAATTTTTTAGTTTTATAAATCGTAAGAATTTTATAACTATACTTATACCATATGATAAGTAATAACATATCCACATAAATTTTAAGGAATAGTGAATTCTCCTGCAGAAAGAACAATGATTGGTATCTAAAATAAAGCCAATCAAATCTAACATTTAGTCTATGGGGAGTAGATTTTTAGAACAAATTAAATGTTAACAGTCCAGATCAAAGTAGAGGTGATGATTTTAAGTGCTTATTTATAAACAGTATTTATAAATATTATTTATGTACACTGTACAGTGAATATATTGATTTTACAATCAAGTATTTATTTTTTTTATGGATGAGTAATCGATAGTTTGTGAAATAAAATGATTCAATTTTCAAAAAAAAGGAAAGTCGAATCTACTTTTATTACTTTACGGTATTTACAGAATACATTATTACATTTCTAGTTATATAAATTGATATAATATGGTTGAATGTATATTTATATAATAATAGTTATTAAATACCTACTAATAACATAATAAATATATTATTTTCGAAAAAAATTATATCAACAACCTATTATCATACTAAAAGTAAAATAAATAACATGAATAAAATCAGAATCGTTTTTCGTTTACAATGATATATCATTGAATTCAAATTGAACACACCTATAATAATAACCTGGTGTACAGTTAAGTGGTACCCACTAATAAACCTTTTTTTCTGTACATGGTACACTACTTAAGTGACTAAACAATAGTTTAAAAAATTACGTTTTTCATTTAAATTATTTTAATCGAGAAAACAAAACACAGGAGTTTTTTTATTTACCGTTTGTTCGTAGTTTCGTGTATTATATTATATCCTCTTCAATTTATTCCCATCCTCTGTATTGACATTAATAATAAACCGTAAAAAAAAAAAATTGAAAACAATATTACTATCGGAACGATGAGAATTTAAAACCAAATCTCATAAACGTAACGCGCAAACATAATATTATATGCCTACATAAATTGTATGAATGCGGCCTTTGCAAGAACTCGTGAGAAATTAGAAAACCGGGAAACGAGGGTGGCACTAATTACACTCTATGACTAGCTGCAGCGGGGGCAAAGAATTGTCGTCGGTCCAAGAAAACGAACCTCATTTATTTTAAAAGGGACAGTTGAATAGTGGAAGTTGACTAAAACCGTAAACCCCGAGTGCGCTACTAAACGAAGGGTGTTGGGCAGCAGTGTATAATGTATATACAACTATAACGTGAATCATTTAAACATAAACATACAGTGTGTTCCAAAAGTTCCATTATAATTTTTAGAATTTATGTGAAAAATCGTTAAATGTTGATTTTTTTACAACAATCTATTTAAATAAAAGTTCAATTTAATAGTATACATTAGAAAAAAAAATTTTCTCAAATTTAACTTTTAAATTTATAAAAAATATATTATTTCTAAAACAATAGTATAATTATTAAAAACTGCACGAACATTAACAAAGGTTAGATGAACTAAGTTCTGTATATTATCAAAAAGCTAAAACTGATTGCAATTGCCTAAACTCTAAATCGATTTTGATTATAATGTGGATTTCTTATAAGTTATAATATATATATATGATAACCCATAAAAGCAACTCTAAGCCTTTCTATTAGTTAAAATTAGTTTCTTAGTTAAGTTCTTTAAATTTACGATTTGCTCATACCATACTCGTACAGTTGTCTCCCAACAATATTAGTTATTTATACGAAAATCAAAAATTTAACCTGCTCTAACTTGATACGTTTTTACTTAATTTTTTTTCCAATGAAAAAACCTCATTTAAATAATTAAATATATTAGTTTGCAACTGAAACACTCGGGTTAATTCGGGACTTTTGTAACACGCTATGTATAATATAAATGTATGCACACAATGTGCCAACCATTTATTTGTGAATATTTGTAAAGGTGAAATACTGCGCGGATTCAGAGGATGGGAAATAATAAAAACAATTTTCGTCGAGATAGAGTGCTACTTGACCAAATAATACCATTAAACTTATTTATTATGCTACAGGCGAATAATTTGGTTTTCGTTATTATATTGTCGTAAATATATAATATAAACGAACAGATAGTCAAATGTAAATTGTACGAATTTCGTACTTATAGTACAGAAGCTTTTTCCGTGTATCATTGCGACGACACACGGTCATTCTAAGAAAAAAGCATTGAGATATATTAATGAATTGAGAAACATAATATGGTATTATGGTGTAAAATTAAATACCTATTATAATAGTATGTGATTGTTGGTTATAATTTATGAACAATGTTTAATTATAAAACTTATCATACTATTATATTGTTAATGGAATAAATGTACGTTATAGACAATAAGCCACTAAACACAAAAATAAAGGTACCGAAAACGATTAAAAAATATATATTCCTAATGAATTAGCAGACTATTTTCCGTAGTTTCGTTGACTACTTAAGTTTATATTATGTTTGAATAAATACCCAAAATGTTACTATTACAAACGAATTTGAAAATTTTTGGAATGATGTAGATACTAGATATACAAGATGATGGTTAAATGAGTAGGAACTTAAAAAAGTTGTCATACTCGGATAACCTTTTAAAAAATAATGAGATTTAAATTATTCTGATATTTTAAAGTTAAAAAACTAAAAACTGGAGGAAACTTTTGAGTACTATAGAGAATAAGAATAAAAAAAAAACTGATAAACTATAGTTACTTATGTAATTTAGTAAGTTTTGAGTGATACATATATTGAGTAAATCGCTATAATGGATATGTTAAATTTAAACTCAATAGTAAATCATGCCGAAAAACGAAGAACGATGGCAAACGCAGCAGATAAGTTGATCAGCGTTTATTTTGAAGGAAAGGCGTATGTTTTATAATATATTTTATATTATTAATGAGTCATTAATAATGACACTATTTTCACCACACCCGCATTTGTTATCTCAGACTTACAAATGCGTAACATAACAAATTTACGTTCAGAAATTCAAGTATAGCTTCGTTAAATTAAAAAATAGAGTGAACCGACCAATTATGAAATTTAATGGTTAAACCATTATGTGTTCATAAGTCAGCTTTTTTACGACGATACAGTTTAAATAAGCGAGTTAAGAGTATTTTTAAATTGTGCTATTTATAAACTCAATACTCGCTAAAAAATTTAATTATGGTAAGAAACTGATATACGAACACACGATGTTTTTACCATTAAGTTTCATAATAAGTCGATTAAATTTAATTTTGAAGCTAATGAAAATAAATACAAACTTCTAATTGTAAATTCTCTACTTTACGCACCTGTAAGATATATATAACCAATATGGACGTAATTCTTTTAATTTTTTACCGATAATATCATATAAGTAAAACTTAATTATTTCGAAAAGACAAAAGTATTACATTACCAAGCCAATATACTGCAGACATACTGTAAAGATAATGTTTAAATAGGTGTAAATTAGCATAGATACTTTGAAAATTTCATTGTGTATAGAAAATGATTTTTTAACTTTCAATAATAAATAGTGGAATGTGTCAAATTTTAACAATATTTTTAGAATTACAATAATTACAATTTTTCAAAATTTAAAAAAAAAAAACTAGGAATTACCAAATTTATTTGAATCCTTCCTAATTAAAAATAAGTACATTAATTATTAATATAATACCTATACTGCTCAGAATCTAAAATGTATAACTTTTAGAAACACATCTACTCTAAAAAAAAAACATTGTTTTTATTAGTAATCGTTACACTGCAAAGTTAATAAACTAAAATATGTTGTCAATATAATATTATAGTACGTACTAAGTTTTTTTTCTTCGACGTAAGAAAAGTTTTTATTTATAAGGTCTGTACTAGCGAGATCGATCTATATTGTAATACAAATTATTTAAAACAATATCAACCAAGAACATCGGACGCATTTACGAAATACAAATATTTTTAAGTAATTGCGAAAATAATTTTAGTTGAGCGTATGTTAACATTTTTAAGATACTTTATATATTCACGATAGTGATTGAATGAATAAAATAAGCCATTTTAATCCAAGCTCTGCATATTTAAGTTGCTTCTTCGGGTTACATTATTCCGCCGTCAACATTATACATTCCGAGGTTTGGGATTTTAGAGTAGCATTAAACAAATAAAATAAATTCTAATGTCTTATCCCTTATTTGTTAGAATTTTTTTCAAGAAGAAACACCCAACTTAATGTTAAATATACACTTAAAATGTTTTTATAAATATGATAAGTGAAAATTCGATTGCGTCACTTTTATAAAACTATATGCGTATGTTAATATATATTTATGACTTCAAAGAACAAAACATAAACCTCTAACAACTTTTTTTAAATATTCTTTATGTAATTATAAATAGTTATTAGTATCCAGTGTTCGTTATAGAATCTTATTGACCGTACGGTATATATAGCTAAAAATATTTAACTACCCACCTAAGTACCTAACTATTTATAAAGAGTTTAAAAACACGCTTCGAATCTCAATATCACGATAACTATCAATTCGTTTAGAGTAATTATTATACTAAACGTATTTGGATGTTTTCAATCAACGACACGACTCTTCGCGAAAGAATATAACATTGTATTTACTCGAGCTAATTTTTATGCTTTAACATTCGATACATCATTCGTACCAGAGATACTGCAGATGCAAAGATAACGGTAAATGATGAAAATTACAAACCTCTACATAGTGTATATAACATTATAAAGGAGTATCCGTTGATAGTGCATAATGTTTTTTCAATCTACATTCTTATGGCCGTCTGCAGTCACCGCGACCACCTACTACAACAATGTTAATGACATTGACACCTACGCCCAATAAGGTCATCAGATCTGGAATAGAATATTCAAATAATGTCACGGAAGGGTTATCGAACTCGATCGATCAAATCGTGAGACGCGAACATTTGACGTATTCGAAAAATGTTCAGTCTTATACTATATTTTTAATACTATCGTTGTAGTAACACTGCGCAAAACGTCTGTAGAAAATTAGAAAACTTTTCAATCACCCAACTAGTCGCAGTCGTGGTTTGTTCATATTTTTAAATTGATATCTTTGTTTGTTGTCTAACATTTTTTGAAAATTAAAAGTTATCTCGTCGGTTCTAATTCAGGAGTCCTATTGTTTGCGTCGAAAACCTCAAGTTTTAAAACTAAATACAAAATAAAATAAAGCCCATTTGAATTCAAAAGCAAAACTTTTTCATCATATATATTATATATGTATAGTCCGTGGAGGTACACGTGAAATATTTACTAGCAAATTGAACATCATCAACAACTTTGTACTTATTTTTTGCGACCTAACCAAATCTAGCTCACGTATTGTAATAATAATTGAATGTAATAATAAGAATTATATTGTCTACTTTAATTTTACGATAGTATATACGCATTTCTTTTTGTCATCTGCCAGAGGCGAATTGGTCTATCGAAATATCGGAAATCTTGCAGACAATTGAATAATAAAATAATCCGGTTAAATATTGATTAACAAAATTAATTTTAAAATTATTAATTATTATCCACAATAACATTTTTCAAATATTTAGACTAATTCTTAAATACTAATAGATATATACTAAACCGTAAAAAAGAATTAGAAGAATTATTGTGTAAACATTTTCTATAAATGTTATAATTTTCAAAATATTTCAATTCTTTTTGAGCCATTGAAATATAATTGAAATTTTCTATTTTTCTTAGAATTCTTTCTATAGATGTCCTATTGTCCATACAATGTATTATACATTCATAAAATATGAATAATGATGTTCATTAAATTTTTATGACAATATTCATTGGGCCTATAACGTTTAAGTATGTATTATGAATATTTTATATTACTATACCTACATGATGACATTTTCAAAATATACCTATACTGTAATTTTAATCTATTACCTATTAACACCATAAACGAATTCACGCTGTATTACGGTTACAATGGTATTAATTCAAAAGTTAATAACAATATATCAATATATTATTGTTATGATTAAAATAATTAATAAATATTAAATGGTTTTTCGTAAAAACTAAATCAACCTATCTTATTACGAATAGTAAAATTAATTACTTTAATTGCAATATCAAAAAACATATCATAAATACACAAAATAAACTTAGTGATAAAATAGACAAACCTTGTATACTCAGAATCGTTTTTCAGATGCAATGATGTATAATTAAATTCAAATTTAACACTTCCAATATATGTAATACAATTGACCCAATTGACACCAACTAATTTACAGTCGATCATATCTACGTATTCGCATTTTTTTTGTTAGAAATCATAAATAAATATATTCACCAATGCAATAATAGATATATGTGACCATTTAAATATTTTAAGAGTTGATAAAATCATTAAATTTTAAAACATTAAAAGTACTACTAGTTAAAGTTCTAACAAACTATTTATTATTTTATTTGTTTTTAATTTTATTTTTTTTTTCAGAATTTGGAAAGAAATTTGTTGATTACCTAGATATAGATAAGTATATTAACTTATTACCTCTATACTTAAAAAAAGTACTGTTTATTGTGTCTATTTAAAATATAATCTATACTATAAAAGCAAGTCCCGATTTTTTGTCACGCATACAAATCCTCAGCATTCAACGTATCGTCCTAAGGGACGCCTAGGGTAACCTCAGGGAATTTAATAAGTTACATAAAATAAGTTTTGGGTCTCTCCTGTACCTACAGTTTTAATTGCGGCGTATATGTACTATATATTAAAATATTATATTATTTATATTTAAATAATTGTTTAAAGCGTACCTATAGTTAAGCAATTGCCCACAACCCACCTCAGAATGTGTGTATAGAATCTACGATGAATCAGTTATTATTTTCGACGTAAATGAAATGTGACAACGGCTCGGTGCTTTGAACGGTCCTACGGGGTTTGAAGTATAAATCACTGCGTTCCAACTACGACTGACGAACTTACATTTTGAGACTAGAGTAGTTAAAATAGGTTAAAACGCATCCAATAATAATAATAACCAATAAAAAAATAGTATAATAAGTCAGTAGAGCGCTGATTGGCTGTATGATGCGAAGACCCACAGAATGCCGCATGCAGCCCAATGTTGTTGATTAATAATCATTATTATTTTTATTCATTCAACGACGTTATAATATTATTATATAATATATTTCCAGGGTATAAGAATAATGATATTAATGCGAGAAAAAATTGTTTTTATTATCTATAAGTAAATTTATAAGAATTTATAAACACCTTAAATTATTATTATTTTGCGTAGATACAGAGTGTGTACATTTTATAGCATTTTACGATCGAAATAACTATGAACAAAGAAATAGCCCCACAATTTTCAAACAACTATCTGCGGGGGCGGAGCGCGCTGGTGACAGCTATAGTGGTATATACTATATATACATTAAAAAGTCATTCAAATTTATAGCTATTAAATATAAACTAATTTAAATAACAAATAAAAATAAAGATTTATTTATTTTTTTTTTTTTTTTATTAAGTACAGTTTTAAATTAGACTATAATTTTATCTCCGATTGTATAATTGTCTATCTTTTAATATTTTTATTGTAGCACATTTATCTTTGCCACAAACATTGCCTTTTTGGGTTTAAATCAATAAAAATTTAGTTTATTTTTTTGAAATCGTATGTTATTGTAAATATTTGCTTTCTTAGGCCGAAAAAAAATCTCGACAATCCATCCCTGGGTTCATCTTGACGACGCGTGTTATTTTTGACACTATACCCACTTGGCCACTTATATAATACCAAATATAATAGACTGTGCACGTACACTGCGATATGGGTAATTTTTCTAGGCGTATTTTTATTATCATCATTCTATTCGACTGCTGGTAGACAAGTATATAAGCTGACGAACACGAAATGATGTCGGAAAGACTATACATTGAATTTCCCAAGCGACTTTGGCGATGGATTTAGATTGCCTTGTTACTTTTATCCATTTGTTACTGACAATCGATTGAATGGTACCTATTTATTACGGCGACGGTATACGTTTAAAATTTGTTTGTGCACATATAATATGTAAGTATAAATTAAATACTTATTGTTGTACTTGTGATGTTTAATAACATTCAAATGATAAATGTATATACGCAGAATGATGTACCTACCAAACATTATCGCCCGCATGTTTTCCTTTGATATTGAATTTATTTAAATACGAATTTTTAAGTATACTTAAAGTTATAAATAAAATTTCTCATATAGATTATGTATACCATTTAAGCAACATGTACCCTATGGCAACACAAACTACTGTTTTCAATTAATGAAAACCACATTTTAGATTTAACAATGATGTGTGTTTTTTTTTGTGTCTACGTACCTACAACATAATATAACTAGTCAAAACTCGAAATAATACTTCAATTTCAAACTTTGGGTGTGGTTTCTCACGGCAAAGTGAATATCCTTGGTGCATTATAGAGGTCAAAAGTAAACAATAAACATTTCCCAACAGATTTCAAAAAAATCGAGAAAAACAAAAAAAAGTGACGGAAACAGGAATTTTACGCAAACCTATAGTTTTCGACCAAATCGATATTTTTATATGGTTGTAACTTAAAAACTAATCACTGTAAATATTTGAAATTTTCACCACATGTTTATATTATCGTTATTAATACATAGCTAAATTTTCAAAATATTTTGACTTTTTTTGAACTATTATTATAGACAATGAAATTTTCGATTTTTCTGAGAATTTTTTTTTTTTTTTTTGAAGTGTTTATAAAATAATTTTAGATGGTCAAAAAAACTTAAAAATTTAATACAAGGTTCTTTATGAATTGTTTTTTTGATATAATAGGGATTGGTTTATGATTGTTTAATAGGTATCTTACTTACCTACCTCAATTATTTCATCGATGATTCATTCACACGGGTGAACTGGTTGATGAATGTCGACGACGTATTTCATTTCGTTCTTTACCACTTTACGTTTTAAGTTTGTTCTTTTTCTCGTTTATCGGCGCCTTTACCGAACTACACATCACCAAGCGAACCGCCGCATTTTTTTAGTTTTTAAATTCTCTTATATTCCACGGAATTTTCGCCAACGACCATACCACGTTGAATACACCAGTTCTCGTCCGATCACTGAAGTTAAGCAACGTCGGGCGTAGTTAGTACTTGGATGGGTGACCGCTTGGGAACACTACGTGCCGTTGGCATTTTTTTTTTAAACGATATTTATTAACTTATAATTTTTTTTATTAATAATTTTGAGGAGAGATCATTTTTTTTTAAATATTAATTTACATATTTAAATCGATATTCAACGATTAATTACTGAGTTGCTAAATTTTAAGAACCATTAGGACAATATTATCATCAATACGGTTCTCGTTTGAACAATAAAAATTGTATATCCTCACAGAACACTCCTTACAATTTAAAAATCTAGACCTAGGGTTAGGTCAGGTACCTAGATAATAATATAGTCTTTAAAGTATACTAAAAAAATTCAAAATATCTGATTTTGATTAGAATATCATCAAACGAAGAACAAGGGTGGAACGTGTTTGATAAATCGTTTAGTTTGTACCACGCGTGCTGAATGCTTCGATGAACCATATCGTGTTTTCTTTTAAACATAGGTAGGTAGGTACTGGTAAATTATAAAAGACGTATATTATATTATAATATCGATGAAAAAAAAAATATGAATTTCCTAAACGGTGTACGTTAAGTGAATATATATTATAATTTATAATATAATTAAATTACCGACACATACACTGCAGCTGCAGTTAGTGCGATGCGATCCATCGCAATAATAAAACGATTATCCGACGTGCGTGTTATATAGCTAATTAATGGATCAATTAGGCGCGTATTACGCTCCAATCAAATTAATCTTCCACACAATGATATTTGAGTGACGGGTAACAGTTTGATCAATATAGGGTCCGGTGGAGCGCTATATGGTTGTTCCGATATATCATAAATGATGTTATTATATTATTATACGTATATACTAATATACTATATAATAATATTTACCTTCTCGAAATTGAAAATTCTATTTTTATAAAATAAAACGTTGCTCTGGCACCCCGAGGTCAAATTTTTTACTTGAAAATTATTTGATATTATGTCGTTATTTGTAACTCAACCAAACCACATCGATGCCTCGGAAAACCACACTATAAGTTCCGGGACGTCGGTGTGGTCACAAAATTATTTTTTATTAGTTTATGGTTGTACGCATAAGTATAGTAAATTTCGTATTAACAAACAATTATCAAGACAAAATGTTGACCTTGGGATGTCAAGGTAACTGCTTGAAATGATGATTTCTAGGATAAAAAACAAATCAAAATATATTCAAATAAATTATGAAAGTACCTATAAAAAATAAAGCTCCTAATTTACAAACAACTAAGTGATATAATGGTTAGTTACTACTTACTTAGTATAATAGATACAATACAAAAGGACTTAAGGACATAATAAACAAGGCTCCTAGTTGTTCCGAGTTTTTTGCAAGTAAACATATTGAAGCTAATGATTAGTAATAATCGAATGTACTTAAATATATAAAAATATTTTCACTCAAATTTTGGATAAACTAACACTCAATAAATACCCAAAATATTAAGGTAAAAGCCAATTATTGTGTGCGATCTACCTTTTTAAAAATACAATCGCATAAACATTTTGAATCATATTCCATTTGAAATTCAAATTATTGATAAAATTTGTTGAAACACAAATCATATTGTAATTGAGAATGCATACAATTTTAAAATTTTAACTTCTAACGTCAGCCATTAATAAAATTATAAACAAAGTTCCTTTTTTGATATTTTCAATATGTACGTTTATAATAAGAAATTTATACTTAATATTAAAACTAAATAACGGAGTAACATAGCCATGAAGGAGAGTTTAAAGTAGCTATAATCACCCTTGTGTGCCTAGCTTACTGCGTATGTACATTATGCATATAATAATTATGTATTTTTTTTAATCATACTGTTTACAATTAAGCAGGCACTACAAAACTATTATGCAATTATAAGGAAAGAAAAAATACACAGTAGAACTCGTCATCAAACTCTCCTTGTGCAAGTCTATTTAAAAAAGAAACGATTCCTATATTGTATTATTATTTATTTGTAGATACTTTTACTGATAATAATCCGTATTATTGACAGTTAAAATTTCTACCACAATATCTGTTGATGACATGATGACGTAACTAACAGATTTCATAGCATCAAAAAAATAAATATATATTTTGTTTAGTAAATAAAGTTGTGCTTTGTTTTATTACTATGCCTATATTATTATTATTATTATTATTATTATTTTTGGAAGGGAAAAGGTAGACTTTCTTTTCTAGCAAGTCAGCAGCAACCCCGTCCAGCTTTGATGTAAACTGTCAAATACTGCTTCCCATTTGTTTTCGATGTTGTTACAATTAATAACAAATATATAACATATTTTTAAGAACACAGTATAATATATTAAAAATAACATAATTTCAAAAAACAAAATCTGTTTATATGCTAATTCAACAATTGTTTCCAAACTATAATAGTTAATAATTATATAATAATAATAATAGGAGGACGAATTATTCAAACGCGTATTATAATAATAATAATATTAAGAGGACGAATTATTCAAACGCGTATAATATAATAATGTATAATAGGCGTATTACAATTTACAATGATAATATATATGTCGCTTGCCGTTTGGAAAAGACGTGGAAATTCTAGACCATTTATCGCAATGGAGCAGTCCGTTATAGGAATTATAATATTATTTCTAATTTCGCTATGACGCGAAAGCAGCATATTCGAATAAAAACAAAAAAAGTAGTAATTCAATAACTGCAGTACATCATACAATAACAACAAGATTTTTCATTTTTTTACAAATTAACAATTCAACTATATAATAGATAATATGCAGCTGTTAGCTTAAGTAATAATGCTATTTAAGAACGGTATATTTTACAATAATTTAAAAACCATATACCTGTTAACTTTTTTTTAAAAAAAAAAAAAAAACATTAACATTAACAACCATTTCCAAAACGTCGTTGCAATAATAGGCCTAAGAATCAATCGATATGGCGATAAAATAATTGAGGAACAAAATATTATTTCAAATGTCACAACGACTGAAGTTATAAGTCAAATTTTACAAATGGCCTAGACATAATATTATATCATAGATTATATAGATGATAGGTATATACATTTTTTATATAATATACGAGTCTCAACAGTTACAAACACCATATACAAAAATAAATAATAAATATAGTTTTTAAATATATACATATAACAGTACATCCCATGGGTACACGCTTAAATAGCATAACAGTGTGTATCTTATAGGTAGCTATACGTAGATAAGTATGGAAGTAATATTATAGGTATATACTACTCGCCTAAAATATACCTACCAAGTATGATATTTAGTATAGATAGTAATAGTATAATTATACATCTATACAATAAAGGCCTTATTCTTACAAATAATAATAGAAATCAAAGTGAAAATATTAAATAGTGCAGTCCGCGACTTAACTATCATGTGTGATAAGTCGAAATACAATATATTATCACATGTACCTATAGTCTTTCGATTCATATTACGGCGTCGTTATAATAATAATACGAATTATAAAAATGAAGTGAATATAACAATAATTATACAATATAGCAGAATGTTTGGACATTTCGTGACCGAGGGGGCAAAGATAACTTTAAGCTTTTTAATTTTAAAATTCTCGTAATCCTATCTTATAACTGTGATATTATATCAAAATAATAAACATTTGACGACCTTAAAAGTTACCTCTACTGGTTCTACTACCCCCTCGTCAGAGTTTCAGTCATCAACATTTGTCATGCTACATTATACTTTGGGTAAAAATGAAAAATCTTTAGGATAGAGCCTGCAGTATTGTATAGTAACTATCTAGTATCTAAATACTCAACGATTTATTATCATATCAACGTACAGTGGCGTGCCCAGGAATTTTCAAAGGGGGGAGGGGAGATAAATTTTGTAAGTATAATAATACATTTAAATAAATTGTGATGATCCAAAGACAAAAATAAATTAAGGATAAAACCCCTAACCTCCCTCCCTGGGCACGCCGCTGCGTTCGTAAAAACATGACCGGAACTGCGAAAACAAATAGGTGTCGGTGTCCACATTATTTTTTTTAATATTAAAAGATCATAAAATTATTGTCGATACGATATTAACCAATTTTTACTGATAAATGTTTCTACTTATGGAAAAAATCTGGACATTAACCCCACGCCCAGTTACGATCTTGCGCACTATAATATCATGTATAATATAATTATATACTGCCGCATGGTAGGTAGGTAGGTACACTATATTTTATAACAGTATTAAAAGAATATAAAATATATATAGCAAGTATACGAGAGGTCATACATGAAATATAGGTCATATTATATAAAGTGTATAGATGATTAAATGGAGTCAGTAACCCTAGCTCTGCAAGACGTATGTAGTGCAAATATCTTAAGTGCAATTTAATTTTTTTTTTTTTTTTAATGCAATTTTAAATATTACTAATAACCTCCTGCGATATTTTACCGCGACAATGGGTAGGTCGTTCAAAAAAAAAAATAAACTTCACTAAAATACTCGCACTGCATCACGAACCGTAGCCAGGATTATATACTGACGATCCAATTAACAAACATACCTACTGCCACATATATATATATATATATATACATATTATCGATAGTGCAGTCGTTATACAGCGCGATCATTTCCACCGTTTGTTTTGTGACGAGGTGGATCGTCGGGAGACTTCGAACGATCGGACGTACTCGGGCATGTCGCCGACGCCCACCAGTATCCGGGTGTACAGCTTCTCGGTGTCCACCCGGAAAACTTCGTACTTGAGCGTGTTCAGCCCGTCGGCCCGGTAACGTTTTTGACTTGTGTGCACCAACTTGAGCCGGATGGCGTGAGCGAGCGGTTTACGTTTGACGTGCTTGACCATCGTGTACCGAGCCAATCGCTCGGGCGGCCTGGTGATCGGCAACCCGACCTGTTCCAATCTGAAATATGACACAGATTTAAGTATTTTGTTTTGTTTTGTTTTTTTTTTTCTAACGGAAAAAGAGGTGATCGAAAGGTTACCGTGAAGGTGATACAGTATATTAGTATATACCCGCATGGGCGTAGCTAGGATTTCAATCTTGAGGGGGCAAATTAATATTCGATTTTTTTATTTTAAGTACTTAAAATATGTATTATTATTTTTAAATTACATCAATGACAATCGTCTAGAGTCTTTGCAAAATTAAACTGTTATACCAATCGCTTATTAACATTAATTAACACGCTATTACCATTAATTCTATGACCTATGACAATTTTTCATTTTGTTTTTCAGATTTTTGAAAATTTTGAATATATACTTAGAGTCCATAATTCTTCAAGTACCTACTTAGATTTTTTATGACATTTTAGAAATTTCCCCTATGATGATATAAACTTCTTCTTTAAAATTTGAACCGCTGTTTTACTGCAGATAATTTGTAAGCAGATGATTTTATTTAAAATACATTTGTAGCTTAATGAATAAAAGGAAATTAGAGTGCTTAGGGATTTATCCTATAATTACTACACATATATTTGTATATAGCGCGATCACTGCCACTTCTGCGAGTATACATTTATACTTTTTATATATTGTAATGATAAATTATACTTTCTATTTTTATAATAAATATAACGCACATTTTTAATTATCACTCATAAACTCGATTTAGGTATAATCAAAAAAAAAATTTTGAATTTGAATTATTAAGACGTGCAATTTTAATACACGTCAAGGTCAAGCAGTAGCATCACTTAGACCCCGTGATAATATTTAAAATTCTATACTATAATATTTTTGTCTACGTCGAATGTTCATTCACTCTTGCACTAAATTTTCAGACTCCTCATTAAAAATTAAAATAATGACCTGCCAAAAATGTTGCGTATTCAGAAAAAAAAAAATTAATAAACCTTATTGATGTCACTTTTAGTCCAATGCTTTTACATATAATTATTTACTACAAACTCAACCAGTATTTTTTGATATTTATTATTTTTAAATAAAATTAACAGGTAGCTCGAAATAGGTTAAACCATTATATAAAAGTATAGTGTGTATACCTATATTATGTACTATGTATATGTATTATGTATCAGCGTTTTAGCTGCAATTGTTGTGAATACCTCACGTAGTCACGTACTTACTAACGTTATATACGTGTATATATATAGGGTGATTCAAAATGTATGTTATAGCCATTTTATCATAAAAATATAAAATATCCATAATGAAGAACTATTTTGAATACTTAAGTTTTTAGAAATGTCTATAAGATGTTGGTAGCTTTTATATATTTTTATAATATTTTGTATGAGGTTTTTGGAGTCAACTTAAAAAATTCAAATAAAAACCTACATCGCTATATTTACTTTTTTGTAATCCTATTACGGAAATATTTTTCGGAAATTTTCGATACATAAAAATCGAAATTCGGACTAAAAGTTTATGAGTAATAAGTATTTAAAGTGTTGATGAACTAAGTGAAGTAGTTAGAAAATATTGGTGTAGTACACCGCTCACCTAAATTTTAAATACTTAAAACTCATAAACTACTCCTTCTAAATTCAATTTTTCTGAATCAAAATACCCCAAAAAAATTCTTTACGTTAGGATTACAAAAAATTTTAGGTTAGTATTTGAATTTCTTAAGTTTATCCCCAAAACCCCATCAAAAACATTGGAAAAAATATTAAAATGACTTAAGTATCATCTCTCAGATATTTCTATGACAAAATACTTTCGCACTAAAAATTCTTCACTAGCCATTATGAATATTTTATATTTTTATGGTAAAATGGGTATAGCATAAATTTTAAATCACCCTATATAATACAACAGTATGTAAATATAAGTAGGTTAGACTTATTACGATGGTACGAAATAGGATGGAGACTTTAGGGTATTAGAGAGCTCTCTTGCTTGAGAAGTATTGACATAAAATGTATATTAATCACAAATGTATGCGAGTGCCTACACGCGTATGCACCATTTCGCATTCGCCATACATAACTTCATGTCAAAATATAATTGTACGTGTCATTCGTTTTATCGGTATAGGTTGGTGTACGCTATATTGTACTGTTAACATCATATGATATTCTAATATATTTACCACTTTACCATCCATCCTCTCAAAAAAATTCATAGTTGCGCCATTAACTATAATGAGCATACAACATATAATAATACAATACTGAACTTACATTTTGCATGTATACTTATAAATATCTAATATAAAGTACTTACCTATATCCCATATCGTCATCTTCGCCACCCCAACCCCAAAATAGATTTGAGTAACCGTTGACAAGTAAATAATGATCCGGTCTTATGTTGAACACTCCGCCAACCAATTTGTGGTAGGGTAATCTTTATATTTGTTAGCAAAAAAAAAATATATCATGATTATACAGCTAGTAGAACATATATTAGGTATAATATATATATATAATAATGTACTTATTTAATATAACTTTGTCTAAAATATAACTATATTTCAGTTTTAATTTTCTAATATTGTAAAACATTTTTAATTTCAATTTTAAATTTAAAATTCCTATAAAATTACAGTCTTGTAAAAGATACTTCTAAAATTGTATTTAAAAACAGATATAAATACATCCGTTCAGGAAAATATTTAAAATACTTTTAAGAACAAATACAAATAATACTTGTCACGTATTTAAATACTTTCCAAATAATTTTTTCATTTTACTTTTTGCTAGCTTGTTGGCTAAAACTAATTTTGTATATTTTACTAATTTAAAATTGTAATGTTTCATTCAACCTAGTATAGGTATTATTAAACATTTTTGTACGTTTATGAGTGAAAAAATATTATAAATAAAATTAAATCATTCAAAAAAAATATTGTTTAAACTTTTAAAAGAATTTGATTTTCAATACATTTACTCAATTACTTTACAAAACTGTTAAATCGTTTAGTTATTTTAATAAAATATAGTTAATTATATGAGATTACATCCACTATGTATGTATGTATGACGTCTATATAAATAACTATAAAGAGAAATCGCGCGTTTTATTTGTTTTCGGTGTACTCAAAAACTGCAAAATCAAATTCTGAAATGATTTTCACCATAATTTAAAGAATCTCAAAAAATGTAGCCTTAGTCCACATGCAATTATACGGTTGACCAAAATCCTGCCCCCGGAAAATTAAGTGGAAAAATAACAAAATAATATCCTGTGCCACTATTTTTGAAAACTCCTATCCAAAATATGATTCATTACAAAAAGAAGAAACAAAAACATAATAGTATTATTTAAGACCAATAAAAGTTAATTCTTTAAGTTTTCCTCATGAATTTAAAATTCGTAAAAATCAATTTCCTGGTATTATCCTCGTCGCAATATCCGACATATTATAAACTGTGACGTACCATAGAAATATAATATATATTATACCATCAATATATTTTGAGCGCGTAGTTATACTTGGAAGTAATCCTATTTTTTACGATTAACGATTACATAACATTTATTGCTCAACAGTAAGCAATACATATCATACGTATTATAGTTATTATTACGTGCCTACATACTTCAACAATGTAATTTTATATGCCAACGTTGAAAGTCTGCGAGGGCGTTAATCCTATATTGGCTCTTTCGATATACCATTTATACTATCCGACGCCAATTAGAGTACCTTTATAAAAGCTTATATATAAATACATATGCACATTATCAAATTTATATTAATACCCGTCACGTATCACTATCAAACAGACGGCGCAGTATAGGTAGTTAATCTAATAATTGGGTCGACGATGACGTTGCCATCATTATTTTTATGATGGGTAATGCGTATTGGTTCGTATACTTATTCTCTGACCTTTTCTAGTTTTATATTGGACATTAATGTACCCACTATAAAACCAACCGATCGTGAATATTTTTAAAAGCTAAAACAGGGACGCACGATAGATATAATATTACGTAGGAAAGTATTTTTCGCACACAGATAAAATCAATGACGGAATGACGGTTTTATACTTGCGGCGTATTTTTCGATTCATAATAATATTCGGTAAAAACGTTTCGTATTTTTTCAATACCTAATTTGATTTTAGTAACATTGTGGTACCTGTATGACTAAATTATCATATTATGCTATACGTTTTCCGCTGTATATCAATTGCATGTATGCTTCCTCCAGTTACTCCGTTTATTTAAAATTTTTAATGTGATTAAACGGTTTGTAATAGTTTACGATAAACGTTCCGACAAGTTAATGTATACAATCTTACCAGCAATACACCACGCGTAGCATGAAATGTTATGTGCTTACATACAATGACAAAACTTAGTTACGTTTTAAGACATGTACTTCCGGTACTACATGTACTTGGATCAAAAACAAATCCCTATGAACCCGGCTTGCCACAAGATTTGCTCCTAACATAATATGACACTGATAACTCCTGTCTCTTACGACGATGATTAATATTTAACACAAACTCTATGTTGTATATTATTTAATCTAATATTTTATATATATAGTAACTTAATGAATACACCTATTCTCATAAAATAATAGTCTTTTCTCAAACAAAAGACATATACTTCAAAAATTTTAGTCGGTATAGTTAAAATGAAGTACAATAATAAGTAATAACCGAAAATTACACGATAATTAGATGACATTGGGTAAATAACGTAGAAAAAACGTACAATGCAGATTTGATGCATCAAGTTAAAAATGGAACAAAAGAACAGAGCAAAAGAATTTCAATTTCTCAACGATAATCTTTCCATCTTAAATGGGTTTATTAAATATTATTATTTAAGTTATAATTGTCAATGTTAAATTTAACTTATTAAATGTATTTATTTTGATATTTTATATTATTGTGTTTCAATATTTTTTATTACACTTCATACATATGGATAATAATGATTTGAATTCTTATGACCTATGATCATAATATATTATATATAAGTGTATACTATAATGCATGCTTACTGATATTTAAATTCATTGACGGCCACTGACAGATGTCTGGGAAATTCTGGACAACTGTACATGTTTCTGTCGTCCTCTGGCAACATGTCCACGTCATGGAAGACATAACAGCCGTATAAACCTTTATGCCAATCACCTTCACCTCGTAGGCCGTAAGTTCGGTAAATCGTTAAAAAAGCTGCATTCATAATTGCACCTTTATTGAACGTTGCATTGCTGACCTATATAGAGACAAACGTTTTATGATGTCAGTTGTAAAAATATTAAATCTCTATAAACTATTTACTACATTTTTTAACAAATGGCTGAACATTATTATTTTTTTATATTTAATAATAATAAATACTGTATACTATAACAATTGCAAGTATGTACAAAGAGATAGAAAACATGTGTCGTAGCTATGATGAGAAAGAAATCAAATTTATTTGGAATAATAAATCAAATATACCTAAATGTAACCTAACTAACATCCAGACCCATGTTCAAGATTTCTTCAGAGAATTATGAAAAAAATATGAATACTATAAAAAAATCATTGTATTTATACAAAAATTTTAATCATAAAAAGTGTTTATTAATTATAGTTTTTTGATTTTTACATTATACTTCAGGATTCTTACAGAAGAAAACTTATTTTATCAATTCTATAAAACCTATTGATATTAATGACCTAGATGCAAAAAGCCAACGATAGGGGGCTGAACCCCCTTGAACACGCGGTCCTGCAAACATCGCATCCTATGCCAATAAGCATTAAATGTTATAAAAATATAAATATTTTTCCAAAAGTTAACACTCTTACTTTTAATTATATCAAACAAAAACAAATTGTATTAAAATTTGTCTGTAATCCCCTCGTACATTTTATCGATCGCATAATATGCACACAGTGATGCGCTGCAATGTAATAAAATAGTAAAAGAAAAAACCCGATTACTTACTAATTAATATAAATTATTATAGAAATGAAGTTTAAATTCCAAATAATTAATAATAAGCATATATTAGAGAGTTGCTCAGTTGCGCAGACACTTAATACTCAATAATCATACTAACATATTATACAGATACTCCTAGCTTACAAGTTTCGTAGCGTAGTCATTCGTTTCTTATACCTGTTCGACGACAAATATTTTGAAATCCAACTGTTGTCTTTTCAATACCGGTATGAGCCTGTACAACAATGTCCATAAATGATCCTTTCTGTCCCTGTAAGGTATGATGATGCACACTGAGTGTCTAGCTTTACAATCATCCGGTGCCCAAGAACCGCCCACGCCCATTGATCCAACTGCGTCCACGATTTCCTCTTCGGTCATATTAACAGCAACGCTATCCAATTTCTCAGCACCGTCTACAATTTTATATTCAAAAATTCAAACAAAATACACATTACACGTTCGATAGGTCCGTTACGCATATTCTAATGTTTTGAAACGTGATAAACTGATAAGTGTCATTGGTCAAATTATACACTTGCATCCCAACTAGCTAAATAAGTAGGTACTAGATTGGTACATTGAAATATCCATATTCGAAAAAATAATATGGATGTTTATAAGATGGAAATCAAATGATGACAGAGTAATAGTATTTCGAATGGAATGTGAGGTTTAAAACAGTATGAAATTTAATTATTATTATAAAACTTGAGTAAATTTTTAATCGTTCCCCGATTAGTGGATTCGATGATAATTAATTCTTAAAATTAAAATTATTTTTACGAACTTAAAAAACTGTTAGGATAATATATATATATGTTAATGAATATACATTATTATAATTTATAAATGTCTCGTATTGTCTTGGATGTTTTAATATTTATAACTAATAATTCTTCGAAATCAGTAATATGAAAGCAGCTCTAGCGACTTCGTAACTAACAATGCCAAGAAAAAAATTTCTCAAACACAAAATTACTATAAACGAATGTTTTATTTAAAAATGTAACCTAATTTTAATGCTCTTGTATATAAAATATTAATTTGAGTTAACAACTATAATATGTATAGGTATACTTATGTGTTACAAAAGTAACGTAGATATTAAATTAAAAGTTTTTTTTTTCGAAAAATCAAAAAAGTAACTATAGTTAAGTACTTAACTTATCGATTTGATTTAATTTTAATTTTCAACTCGTTAATTTATAAAATTGCGACCATAGATATACTTACATAACACTGGTGGTATTTTTGGACACCATGGTTTTGGTCGACATGGCTCTAATCGTTCTGAAATAACATTTGCCTTCTCTGCATTTCTGTGTAACTCTGCTAATTTTCCCATACAGTATCCGTTAGCTTCGTTCTTTAACTGAGTGACGAACAAATGAAGGTTTGGCGGTTTAGACTTCAACAAACGTTCTAACTGGAAATCTTTATTTTGTACACTGCTAGCTGGCTAATTTTTTAAGAAAATCATTATATTATTTTAGCGAACTAAATAAGTTTTAATTCTAAAATTATATTAATAGCTATACTTTATTTACTAAAAAATACTTACATCTGGTTTTAATTTTGCCACTTGTAAACTGTTGGCTTTCAAAGAATTTCGTTTTTGTAAAGCTGGAGCCTGTAAAATCATTCATACTAAAATGTTTGTTTAAGTAAATGCATAAAATATGCAGAAATGAAAAAAATTCTACAAATTATATCGAATCTTTAAAATATAAAACTACGCAGATAATTATCGATTTGTTTTATACATTATATAAAAAACAATTCTTACAGTATGGGATGATAAAGCTTTCCAATCATTTTTCATTAAATTTATTATTATTATTATTATTATTATTATTATTATTACTATACGGTTTTTACTACTTGTTAATATAACTATTATTAGCTATATTATTTCAATGTAATGTTCTTAATTATTTATTTAATCGTTAATTTTTTTAATTCTCTAAATTGTAGTTTGTCCTTTAGCTTCAAGATATTTTGAATCGAGTTCAACCCGTATACATTATACAATATTATATATAAATAAAAAAAAACAATGTAGGTACTGTTTCATGTTTGTACCGTATAAACAAAACGTAGTCATTATTTACAACGGTTTTTTACTTTGAAAAATGTTAATTGGACACTCCAAGTACCTACTCGGAATTAACAATAATAATGCTCACAAAGCTCATAACACTTAAATGTCGACCAAAAATAAGGGCTGAATAATGAATACTTTAGTTTTTGAAGTTTTTTATTTTCTATAGCAATTTATTATTATAAACTATAATATATAATATACACATATAACTAGGTAGGTATAGGAACATAACTAAACATTTTTATGAAAAAACCAGTTTGTATTAAATTGATAAACTTTGACTTAAAAACAAACATTTTATAAATCAAGTATACATTATGTCATTATGATGATAGGTGTGTATATGTTTGAAAACTGGTATTGCATAAACATTAAATATTACCATTTTTTATATTGTTTTTTTTTAGGGGGAGGGAAGGACTATCTGTGCGATAATCATTAAAATACTAAGAATTTTGAAGTATTTTTACTACTTATATGAGTACAAAAAAACCATTGTCATTGTAAAACCAATATAGGTATCTATTTATCACTTCGTGTAAGAAATTAAAACGTTATAAAAATATATTTGAAGGCTTGATCCACCCCATCACGAAAGTAAACATTGTTACGCTACCAGTTCAAATTTATGAACTAATAACAATTAACGTATATTTTTTTTCAAATAAATATACGTTAAGTTTCGTAGACCGAGTCTGCGACGTGAGTATAAATGAAAAATTTACAAAAAAAAAAAAAAGACTCACGCGAGTTACAGCTAAGAAGCACATGGCGAAAACGACGATCAGCACTAAAACGAACGGAAGCACCTTGATGGTCCATGCCCAGATCTTTGCGGTCGGCGTGTAGCGAAATACTCGGGCTTTTTGTACTCTCACTACCACCATGACATGGAATGATAAGCCTCATGGCTCGCCTGGCATGAACGCGATCCTTTGGCGGCAGCTAACAAGGACACGCGAAAACCCGATGGGTATATGTAATATTATAGCGACGTAGTATTATTGTTGTAGGTCATCGTCGATCTCGCCGACGGTTTCTGTCCGGGAAAACGACAGGAAAGCAGCTGTAGCGAAGCGGTCATGTCGCTCCGTGTACCGGCCGATCTCGGTCGACTGCCGGACGGGCTCTGCGTGGCGACGAACACTCGCGCATAAAAAAACCATAAAATATAACTACGATGAACACGCGATATAATAATTAACGACGACGTTACGGTTTGTTTTGACGGTTCCGAAAAGCGTCAGCACAATAATTTGTCAGCGGGCATAACCTACCGGTCCGCAGCTTTACTATGTATTATTTCGGTTGTTACGCCGCAGCGTGCCAGCAGAGAACTATTCCGTTCAACGCGGTCGCGCACATGCTTATTGATTTTCTCGGCCATATGACCGGCACCACTCCCGGGCCGAACGCGAGCACGACACACGCGTATAATATATTTTTATGACGCGTGTACACAAGCCCCCGGATTAAGGGTTGGCCAGGGGAGGCACGACCCCCGGGCCCCGGAATTTGAGATATTTCAGAGGCCTGTGGATTTTACGTTTTTTATAATACCTAGGCGCAAAGATAACTTATTGAATGTATAATATTATAGTACGTATCATTAAATAGCTGTAGTTGTATGTGTTTGAAAACAAAAAATAGACTTTTTAAAACACTGAATAATAGTTCTGAATTTCTTTTTTTTTTTTGAGGAAGGGGTTAATATTATTATTATCGGCGTAATCGGAAATTTATACGATGTAATGTCTACCAAAGAAATTACTTCAGCAAAACCTAAAAAAACGTTTAATTTTTGTACGAGTTGCATTTAATGGTTTATTGTTTTATGAAAAAAAAAAACTATAATTGTATTATTAGCCATTATAGATAGGTATAAAATTATTAATAAAGACGATTTTTTTTTTTCATAACAGTGCCTCAAAAATCTTAATCCGGATTATACGTACAGGACGATTATAGAAATTATAGTACTTATAATACGTATTTACATAAGTCGCATTATTATTGGTATTATAATAAAAAATAAAAAAAAATACAGAATTTGCATTTTATTGAATAATTTAATAATCTCGTCAAAATGGTAAAATAGGTATAAATTTAATTTACAAAATACAATCACACTATCACAATTCACAGCTGTTTAAAAATACAAATATATTAATATTAATATAAATTATACATAAATAGACATGTGGTATTACACTTTATAGGTACTAATTTTATTGTTATAGTCTACTACAATAGGCAGCAGTTGTGTGAACAATATTAAAAATATCACTGTTATATAGGTAGTATTAAATATGAGGGGATGAAAGTGTTCAACAGTTAAAGTTAAGTTAATAAACTTGAAATTAATAATGAAACAGAACATTTATTTTGTAGATTATATAATAACTATTAAATACAATAATAATAAAAAAAATGTTATTAAAATTAAATAAAATATATTATGGTAATAAGTAATTACTTAACGCAGTTGAATAACAAATAGGTTTTTAAAGAAACATGAAAGTTAACAACAAATAAACATTTATTTTAGATTTAAAGGAACTTGATAATTTGACAAATAACATTTTTACAACATATAAAATATTAACCAAATTCATTCAAATTAGATTAATATGATTAATATAAACATGAATAATGAATATGAAAAATTGAAAAATATATATTATATGCTTACAAGTTTTGTGAAGAAAGACATTACAAAAAAAATAAATATGTTAAATAAAAATTATAACTCAAGGTACAGCCAGGTAAATTACATAAAAATGATGATTAAGTATAAAATATCTTAGGTACCAAGTTAATTAAATAATTCAATCTTTACAATATATAATATATTTAGTTATAATTAGTTATAAAATATCACTGAAAAAGTTTTAAAAAATTAATATTATAAGTTATTTAAATGTACATCTAATATAAATGTTTTAATGTTTTAATACATCGAGTTAAATATTAAAAAATGCAAATGAAATTGACCTGTATACAAATAAAATCACTATTCTAATAATTTTTTCTTTGAACTTACTAATTGTTACATATTATAATATACTCAAAATTAGAATTAAATCAATTTCTTATATATTAAAACATATAAAATATAATGAATGAACCAAATATTGTCAATAATTCAAATATTATTTTTCAAAAATGTTAAGCTATTAAAAGTAGTTATTCAAAATATTGAACATAAGAACATGAAATATTTTTACACATTTCAATAAGTATATTAATAAATAATAATATACAATAGTAATAATAATGATACATATTGGTAAATTATTTTAACGTTTATAACGTTTTTATCTGTATTTATAAATAAATAATATTTATGATAAACGTGTATAAATATAATATTTTTTAATGGGACATAAATTGCAATTAACATTAACAATAAACACACTCAATAATATATAATATAAATTTCATAATTAAAAATATTAAATCTTCATATATACTCGGAGTATAACACAATAAAAAAAAAATAAAACTTAATACTATACAAAAAATAACAATTATTATTTAAATTCGTATTTGAATTAAAATAAAATACATAAAATAATATTTCTATGATGAATCAAAATAGTATAGCTGGTACCAAAATATTAAAAGTTTCTAACACCTCAATACCTCCATGCAAACTGCATACTTTTGGGTATTCTTTTTTCACCAAAAATCTACAAAACTTGTTAACTTTATTTAATTCATTATCATTGTCAACCACTATTAATACACTACCTCTATTATTAACTAAGGCACTTAATTCTGGGCTAGGCTCTAAATCAAAATTTTCATCGGCAAAGTCTTCTTCCTTAACAGGAATATTTAAACTACCCGGTATACTCTTTTCTATGTAACATTCTTGTGCTCTCGAGTCCACAACCAAAAATTTATGGCTGGACTTTTTTAATTCTTGCAAATCATAAACACTTATTCTAGGACTAAATTCATTTTGCAATATTTCATAAATTAAACATGGATCATGCTCTCGAGTTTCAGTTCTGAACTCATGTTTTCTAAATGTAATTGACCTTGGTGTTACGTCACTAAACTTAGATGATTCTAAAACGCACTTCTCGATGTCCACTTCTGGTAAGTCCGAAAACAATAATATACACTCATTAAACCCAGAATTTAATAGGGTACTGCGTAACTGAGTAAGGATTGATAATCCTACAAACAACGGATATGACGAATCACCTAGTAAGAGTTTATCCCAAAGATGAAATATTTTATGCATGGGAAACACATGGGAAAACATTGTTAAAAACCAAGGTATAGCAAATAAATCTGGTATGAAACCTTTGTCATCCAAGTGATTTGCTAATTGTGGATCATGAAATGCAATTAAATGAAATAATTTTATTAAATATTCTCGAATAACAGCAGAGTTGTCACGTAAAAATACATCATTTAAATATTTTTTCACGAATGCCGTTAAACATGCATAGGCTACATGTTCTTTGCAAAAGTTTAAATAAACAAATGGTGCACACAATGAATCTAATCCTTGCCAATAAACATATTCGGGATGACTAACAAGCCATGCTTTTAAAACTCTTTTTAATTTTTTATGAGCTACTGAAGACGACAATAGATCATTATATTGATGGCATCTTGGTATATCAACTTCGATTTGTCTATCTGTTACACCAGCAGTTTCTTTATCTATTGACAAATAAGTGTTTTCTGTATCACCGCAAACATTCAACAAACATGCCCAAATTTCTCCTCTGAAATATGGCGGAATATCTTTCTTTGCTTCAGTGATTAATTTGTCCAATTTGAAAGGAAAAGATGATAATAAACGATCAAACAAGACAATTCGATGAAACTGATATTCAGTGTCTTTTTCACGAATGACTAGCGGTAACTTATCAGTAGTATCATCGCATTCTTTAATTTGATCAATTAAAGGATCATAATCTGTTATTTTTAGATGTTGAAGCCTATTTACCAATAGGTCTAAAGATAGCTCAATTATCTGTAAGTCTAGTAAACAACTTTGGTTACGTGTATTACCATACAATGTTCCTTCAAGAATGATCAGTCGAGGTAAAAGTAAAATAGATGATTCATTTCTTAATAAGCCTTTTTTTTTTAATGCCCATTCAACATCTCCACCAGCAAGTTTCCATAAATAATAGACTTGGTTCAGTTTCATTTGACGCAATGGATGTTTACATGAATAACATTTATTTGATAATATTTTTGAATACTCATAAAGAGAAAATATCTTATGATCATATAATTCTTTTGGGCACATTCTTTTAGTAGCATCCATACAAATACATTTACTGAGAAAGTCTTTCAATTCAGTAGGTAATGACTGATAAATAGTCAAACGACCCATTTCACGAGCAAGTCTCATCACAACATCAGTACAATGTGTTAACGATAATATTTTACGAATTATCTGACTAAGCTTAAGTGTTGGCCAAAGTTGTGCTCCCAACAACAATTCTAAAACAATAATACCCAATGACCAGGAATCTGTTTTAGGACCAGATTTATTTGAAGCTCTATCGAGAACTAATACTTCAGGTGCAGTATATTTAAGTTTTCCAATAGGAAAAGTAATATTTTTACCACTATTTGTCATATAATAAATCCCATAATTAAATAGTTTAACATTATCTTCTTCATCTAATAATATGTATTGAGGAGTTAAAAATCGATGTACTAAACCATTATTGTTTAAATAAGTCAATGCAGATAATACTTTATGAGTCCAACTTAGTACTTTCTCTAATGGTATTAGTAATGAAAAGTTTTTTGATTCAGTCCATAGAGATCGGTTAAAATATTGAGAGACCAAAATGATGCGGCCATGCTGTTTCCGAATAAAATCCAAATGTGACACTAAATTTGGATGATTTAAAGTCTTAAGTTTTTGAGCATTTCCTAAAATTGTAATAGAATTAGGAGTTAATGGTAAACCATTAGCACCACAAGACTCTGAAGTATGTTGAGCAGCAAATAAAGTTTGAACGCCAAACAACGGAGGAACAGGAGCATCCACACAGTTGCAAGTCATGATAAATGTTTAATGGAATTTATCTAAAATAAATTTTAAAAAACAAAATAAGTATTGTTGATTATTATATTATTAAATATAAATAAGTTACATGTATCCACATTTAACTGTTTACTTTTTTATAAAAATATCTTCTTAATAACTAAATAAAAACTATTATTTCAAAACAATTAATAAAAAAAATGTATGTTTTAATTTTATCTTTACAGTTTCTTAAGATTTATAGAAATATATATTAACCACTTAAATTAAATTTTGGTTTAAATACAAATATACAATGCATTTCTTGATTAATAGAATTAAAAAAGATTTTTTCAGTAGCTAATACACTTGTATATTATTTATAATAGCAATTTATATTAATGTCACAGATCCTATTATCAATAAATCTGACACTAAATTATTTATAATTATTATAAAATTCTAATTTAGTATTCAACTAATCTTTATTTACTTAAATATTATTGTTTTATAAAATAAATACTTAGTTGAAGTAATAATGTATATTGTAATATTATACACAAAATAAATAAAAATTGCATACCTAAATGTTGTTTAGGTTTATTAAATGTTGCATTGTAAAAAAATATTTTATAATTTAATTTTATGCATAACCACATAAATGTAGAATTTAAAATGCCTACAAGTATTTGCTACTTTTTTAATGAAGTTTTCAAAAATCTATTTTTGTTTTTATTTAAATTGCATTCATCTAATTTAAAATCTTTGAGATTAAAGTATAACTGACTAGCAGTAACCATGTATAATATAACATAACAATATAATATAATATAACATGTATAACATAAACCATGTTAGAATTACTCATAACATATTTTATTCTGTGCTCATAATATGACATTTTATACTATCTAATAGTTATTATACTTACAAGTTAAAAGGAACATCTATTATAGTATATTGTATGTATTAAAAATAATATTGTTCAAATCACTACTGTGTAAATTACCAAATTTAAACATTTAAATAGAAGTAAAAATAATGAGTGAAGGCGTTATCTATTATTTTATACTACTTGTTATTCAGATTTTTCAAATACATTTTTTTTCCTTTATCAAAAATCTAAAGTGTTATCATTGTAATACTTTGAAAATAAACCATATACCAAAATGTATAAATAATCCGTTTTTTTTATTACCACGGTTACTAATTATAAAAACGTCACATAACCATGATTTGTTTTCAGATAAGGAAAACCTGGTTAAGTTCATGAAGACCTTATACCGAGCTTATCAGTATAAACAAAATTATTTTGTAATTTGTATTCAAAATGCTCTAAAATGCAATAAATCATAATATTCGTGATTTATTTTTTCTTATTACCTACTTTAATCATTTTCTTTTAAATCTGGTAGTTTTCTAAAACGGGTGTTGATATTATTGATACCTACTGCAGACAATATCATTCATAATGCCCCGGTTGAAGAAAAGATCTTTGGAAACCAAAGCTAGGATATCGCGAATGAAACGAGCCGAAAAGCGAAGAGAACAAATTTTGATTTTAAAAACACAAGCCGAAGAAATGGAAATTTTATGGTATGAACCGTGATTTAACATTTGTTGTTTGTTTAGTTATCCTTAAAATTCAACCATTTCAACCCTCTAAACTGCTTTACAATATAAGAATGTATTTTAATACATAGTAAATAGTTACTAATTAGTATTACATTGACTAACTGTAAGTTGTAATTATTAACTTTATTTTTATTCAAGTAAAATTTGAATTAAGTATTAAAAAGATTTACCTAGCATTTAATTCAATTTTACTTGTTTTAAAACATTATTCTTTAAGTAAAATTGTAACTGGACGGCTACTGGCTAACTAATGGCTTCATTAAATATCTATAATTTACAAATACAGAACCTATTAAAACTAATTTTGCAAATACTAATTCATTCCAACCAAGAAAAAAGGGTACTGAATACTGATCTGTTATTGTTATTACCTTATCATATATTAAAATTTAATCGTCTCGTAATACTGTTAATAAATACTGATAATGTAGTATGTATATTTAATTTTAACTAATCATTAAAAACTATAAAAAGAATGATTAAATATAATATAAAATATATAGTATTAGTTTGAGATTATAATAAAAAAAAAAAATTGATATGATATTATGACAGAAGTCTAAATTCTGAAATACCTATCCAAAAAAATGTTCTCAAAAAATCTTTTTTACTAAGCTTTTACTGCTACATGAGCTCTGCCAAATAAGACTCAAAGATATTTTGAAAAGTACCACAATTTTGTTTTTCTCTCATTTTTTAGCATCCTATATTTTATCCACTTTTTGGCAGTAAGCTTCAGAGAGGGTTCATTAATTGTATTTTTGGTTAACATAACCATGATAATAACCTACGATTTATGTATGTAGCAATCCAAAAATATTATTTGTTGATACAACAATAATTAACAGCGATAACAGATAAAATAATCAAAACAATTTTTTATATTCCATCGATACATAATAATACATTAAACTCTCGTTATGTTGAATCTGAAGGGGGACGAAAAAAAGTTTGAGATACTCTTATCTTGTTTTATTAAAAAAAAATTTAAAAACACTAGTACGAATAATACGAAAGCTTAAAATACTAAATATATTAAACCTAAAATATTTAAATAATTGAAATGACTGAATAAATAATTTTTTTTAAAAAAAATTTGTCATTCAAGTTTATTTAATATTACTTTTATCTGACACGAAGTCTTCCAAATTAGATAAAGCAAAAAAAGCCTTATGTTCTATACCTGTTTTAGTCTCAAATAAACTCCTTAATGTTTTTAAAGCATGTTTAGCTTGTTGAATTGTAACTTCAAAAGTGACTTTCTCCTCATTTTGTGGTCCAACATCACTCTTGCTATGATTAACGATGGTAAAAATATTATTTGTGTACTTGAGAAACGAAAAACGATTGATTTTATATCGAGAGCAAGACGTTAATAAGTATGATGGTAGTTTCAAGGGAAATTCATTGTAGTTCGAAATAACGAAAAATTCAAGATAGCAACATTCTACATAATACAAATTTACTGTATATGATATTAAATATTAATATAGGTAGTAACATTATCATGATTTAAGTATAGTTATTCAAATAAACATGGTTCTTAAACGTCCAACAATTGACCTTGTAATAATTTAACGTACTCTATGCTAAAACATTTATAGATTAGTATAAAATATATTTTACAATATTATGTCTAACATATCTATTATATATTTACTATTTAGTCGTGGTATAAGAAGTGAAGGAGCTCTTGTACCACCTATCAGACAAACAGCATCAATATTTAAACAGCCAGTTACTGTTCATAAGAACCAGGAAGGAAAAGTTAAAACAGACTTCAAACACGGAAGACAAGAAAAACCTAGACAAGTAACTCAGTATATTTATTGATCTATGGACCTATTATAATATTATCATTTGTTACAGGTATTTTGGGAGAAAAGACTTGAAGGTATTCGAGCATCAGAAAAAGATGGTTATGAATTAGGTACCAGATGGACTGGTCTATTGCGACCTGCTGGTCCTCATGTTAGTGACGATACTCTATTGCAGAGTGTAGCAACTGCTTTACATGTATGTGCTATGCCAGTGACTGGACAACCTCCGATGCGATCTCATTACGATAAAGAAATTGTGTATCGGATTCCAGATCAACCACTTGTCCAGGTATGATATATATGGCTATTATGACTGTCATATAGTATGATTCTACCACAAATAAATGAATTAAAAATTATATCATATAGTGTATCATTATTTTTAGCAATTAAACAAATTGTTGTCAAAAATGATGAATATTGTGTTGTTTTATAATTTTGTATTCATTCGGTATAGCAACAATTCAAATTACAAAAACTTCCATATCTCTCAAAAATGCATTAAATAAATCCGATTTATTTATTCCTTGCCACCATTTTTCCATGAGATATCTGCAAAATGTATCATTGTATCATATGTATTATGTTAAATTATACATAACTTATAATAATTTGTGGTTGATTCGTCACTACTTATAATTAAATAAAAATCTGTTATAAAGTGGAGAAAAAGATTAAATTGTATCTATTAAAGATAAACTTAGGCCTGTGTAAAAGCCAGCCTGTTGCTGGTAAACTGCATTCTACAGCAGACGGTAGAAAAACATTTGCCGGCAGAACGCATACTATATGACAGCCAAATATATATTTTTAAAATAGCAATTAGTTACAAGTGTAGTTATAAAACCCAATATTTGTATGTAAAATAAACATTGTTTATTATTTTAGGAGGTGAGTGTAACCGTCGAAGACATCAAAAGTCAAGAAGAACGTGTAATAGCAGCCAGAAAACGACTTCAAGAAATAATGGTGAAAATCAAATAAAATTTTAGTATATTTTTCTCACTTTTTTAATTTTTATCTTTTATGACTTAATTAATATTAATAATAATATGCAAATAAATTTATATTTTTTTTGATTTCATCCTATTGTTTGTGTCTTATTAAAAACTTTTTGACCTGTAACTACTTAACACGTTGACTGCCACATAGCCACTGACAGTCATTCAATTGGCATTTGTTATATGCCAAGCATATTTTTCAATGTATTCCAAATTTTTATATCTCAATTTTTTGAAAAAATAGAAAAATAAAAAAGAATGTATTTTATCAAAAAAATTGTAATGATTCCCGCTACACCACAGTCCTTATTTAGTGCATTATTGTAGCGCCATAGAAAAGTTAATAATAAAAAACCAAATTCATTTGTGATCGCCGGCAGTCATGTGGCAGCCAACGTGTTAAGTGCAAAAACTTAAGTATGCTAATATTGTTGGAATATAAATAATAAATACTCCAAGTTATCTTAAAATCTTACAGATGTTAAGTGCATACATATACAATAGTGGTTATATATGGTTACAATCTCTACAGTATAGAATAAAATAAATTAATAACTGATTGGCGGATGACTACTTTACTCTCTTTAATTGAGTATTTCTAAAATTTCTTATTAATTTTTTTTTACCCATACAATTAATACATTTAAATTTATAGTTAGAATACATATTATAATAATTTGTGTTACCTAATGAAAACAATGTATAAATGTGTAAGTAGGTCCTTTATTATAAACATGCAATCAAATGCATATTGCATAACAATTATGTATGTACAAATTACTATTTCCCTAATAAAATATATTTAATAATAATTAAATAACTGAATATTTTATAAATTACATCATATTTGTATTACACACACATAAAACAAGGATATAGCCTTTTAACTATTTAATGTTATTAATTAATCAAAAATACAATTTATTTATAATTTACGTGGTTTAAGTAAACAATATGTTTACTTGACATTTTTTTTATTTTTAATAACAATATTTCAAAAATGGATTCTAAACAGCATCATGTATTATACTTTATAAGCTGTAATTAAATGTCTGATTATTTCCAAATTTTAATATTCTAAAATGTATGTTTATAAGCTTTCTTATAATATAATAAAAATCTAAGTCCAGTGTGATCTATAAAAATTCTTTTGTTTTCAAATATATTTAAGACAATCTTATGACTATAATCAACTTCCAAACATAGCTTAATTCATTTAGAACATAGAAAACTTAGAAATAAATAATACTAAAATAAAAAAGTAATTAATCAAAAATTGTCTAATTCAAAAGCTAAAAAAATTTAATTTACTTAGGAAGTATTACAATTTATAACTTATTAAGTTATAAAATTATAATATTTTTATTGAATTAAATTCATCTAAAACATTTCAAGTTACAATGAAATAGTAAAATTAACTATTTTTAATATCATTTAACATTGACATTCTACTTATTTAATTTGAATTAATTTGTTAACTATCCACTAAAAGAGCAGCTTTTTATTGTCAGATAACACATTCTATACCACTAAAAATTTCCCAAAATTAAAAATCAAATTCACTATGTGAACAGTTGTAACTACATTTTGAATTTGTGTCCAGCAGAACTAGTTGTATGTTGTCGTTAGATTTATTATTAGAGTTAATTGAGTATCTACTAACTATCCATTATCAATTTTAAAGGTAACAACGTACGAGGTAGAATGTATGTTGATTTTTACGATATTTTAATTCCTCAAAGCATTTTTAAATACTCTGAAATTTGTTATAGCCAATTTCACTCATATATAAAAGCTAAATTATCATTTTATTATTTTAAAACAAAATCCGCTGAACACTAATTTCTGATACTATACTAAGATTGGTTCAACATAATATATGCTTGTATGGTCTTGGCGTCCAGTGTCCACCTTAAAAAAAAATTCTCGTTGTGCCACTGATGAACATGCCTAAATTAGGCAGCCCAATGTATTTTAGTGCACTACACAGTGCATTTATTACACCTAAGGGAAAGAACTACATAAACCGGGATTTGCTTTTATAATCATTATTAAGTGGCAACAACCGGCAAACATTTTGAAATAAAAAACGTTGCCTATAACAAGTACATAATATATATTATTATATTATCACTAAATTAAAATTATGCCTCTCTATTTAAGTGGCTTGTGACATGTAATATGGATCCTACAGTTTTTGAACCTATATAGTGTTCGCGTAGAGTGCGTTTTCTTTGTTGACAACGTTATATACCAAAACGTTTACCTACCTGAAACGCGTCAATTTATATATATAAATATTATATATATTATACCTATACAAACATTTTATAATGCACTTACAGTGCTCGGCGGATACTGCTTTTGTATTATATTCTGTTCTGATGTTTTCAATAGTATATGATTGTATTGTATAAAATACTGCCCCACCGTAATGGGCCACACAGAGTCCAATCTTCGAAACGGGACTGCGGGTTATTTATTGTAGCTACAGCATCATCTACACTACCTACCCGAAAAAAATACTGCATATGCCGTGTGACATCCTTATTGTATATAATCTATATATAAACCTATAATAAATTATAATTTTTACTCGCCCATAAACATTCTCACTTTTGCATTTATATATCCACGACGAAACCTTCAAATCCTCCATTATATTCGACCGTTTCTCGATGAATGTAAACCAGGGGTTACCAACTGGTGGTCAGCAAGCACATTTTTGATTAACTCCGATGGTCTCGCAATATTATAAAATACCTAAACAACATGATTTTACGTTTTTATAAATAAAACGTGAATTTGTTATTAATTATTGAGAAGACGTCTCACGCCCGTATTCAAGCGCCAAAAGCGCCTTTATAAGAATAATAATTAGAACCGATTGGTTCGCATTAACTTGTGGAAAAAGTCATTAACGGTATTGAGTTAGGAAAGTGGAAAGTTTGGAGAGTTTTGAAACGGATTCCCATAAAAATTAGTAGATGTCCCTCTAGTATAAACTATATATAGTACTAGTACCTATATAAATAATTTTATAATTACTAGAGACTACCTATTTCTTATTTTACTATTATACTAATCATGTAAGTTAAATTAATTTTTTGAAAAAATACTTAATTATTATTATAATTATTACAGTACATACCTAATACCACCTACCTATAATATATTGCTTCGAATTTTCAAGAACATGTTTAAATTACAATAACTAAAATCGTTATTTTTCGTTTAAATATATATCAAATTTTATCAAAAATTAAATTTTAAATTATTATAAAACATTTGTTGGGCGTATAAATATTTTACATTTCAGTTAGAAGTAAAGATACAAACCTTCAGTCAATAACATTACCTACATAATATGAATATACTAACACACCATTCAACGTAACAAATCACACGCTCATCTCAAATTTAAATATTAAACAGTCTTAGAGGTTGTAACATCCTCTTACAGCTATTTAGTCACCACATGACAATCCAAACCCTCATCTGATCCATGCCCTTAACTCTGTCAACATTCCAGAAAACCCGTCGAGAACTCAAAAAAAAACTGGAGTAGAAAAAACCTATACTAATATAATACAGAAATAATACAGAAATAAATTATAGAATTAAATAAGCCAAAAACATAATACATTCACGTTAAAATTGTTACTGCTGGTTAGTTTCTTTTAATCAAATCTTTCATATAAAAAAATATACATAATATATATATTATATACTTTGCATCACGTACATTTATTGTAAAAATACTTTTACAGATTGTATATTTTCAAATAAATATTAAAAATAAAAATAAAAAGCAAAAACTATTTATATATATAAAAAGAAGTGTACATTTTGAATACATTTTATAACTCAAGATCCACCAAACCGATTCCGATAAAGATTGCAGGGCATATTATTAAGATTGATATGTAGATGGTTTCTGTGAAGTTTGTACGCTGTGCGATAAGTGATTTCGGAGTTATGGCCTAACCTTTACAACATAAAAAATAATTGGCGAAATAAGTCAATGTTCACCGTAAATCTCAAAATCACAGCAATAGACTAGGTAACATAACAAGTTATACCAAGTTTTATTGTTTTACTTTTACCAACAGGCAACAGTATAAAAACCACGAGATGACACATTATTGTATTTTATCTACCGTAATAAAAAAAAAAATTGATATAACTTTGAAACTTAAGGATTAGAAATTATAAACTTACGTACACATTTCGCGGGGTCCACAATCCACCACGGGTGGATTGTCTACCTGCAGATAATATACTGCTTGCATAATAATAAGAGAGTCTCACGGGCAACGCCAAGCAGAATGACTATAATATTATTACTTGACTAACTCACTGTGTAAAGCGTGAACAATGATAGATCAATGTTTGCAATTTACACGGTACATTCGTACAATCGTATTACAAATTTAGTGTGCAATATAAGAAAGCATTTTACAAAATTCGCATTTTAAAGTGATGCTTGCACAAGTTTTTTGAGAATCGAAATAGTCAATGAAAACGTCTAAGTCTTGAACACCATTAAACCGAATCTTAAATAACAAATTAATCAAAATTCGAATCATATTATAGAATTGGCATTTTAACGGGCAACGAAGTGCACGGGTTCAGCTTGTTTATTATAAATGATGATTATTATTGATTATTTAGAAACCATCCTCTTAGTTGAAAATCAAAACAGTCTTATAGACTAAGACAATGACTAATGAGACACTAAAAAATTGTTTTTAAAAACACATTTCATTCATCATTGTAAAACAATAAAATTACATTCATCGCTTTACGCGAAAACGTAAACACACAAGCTACAGCCAAAGACCGATCCAGACCAGTGCTTCCCAAACTTTTTATCGTTACCACCGGCTTGTAAAAAAAAATTGACAGACGCCCCCTCCCTTAAAGAAAATCGTATTGGTACATAAGTACGCAATGAAAAATTAATTATAAACTTTCACCCCCCCCCCCCCCCCACGCCCACTTCAGGAAAATATGCTAATCCAAACGGTCAGGTATACTGCTACTACTCACAGATTTGTAAATATTCCATGATTAAGACGCAAATATCTGGTATACAAAATATGTTTTTAGAACCAAATTACCGCAACCAATAGGTAACCATGTTTACAATGACCACTTAATTTTGTTTTCCCAGTGACCTGAAAAAACTTCACATAAAATCGTTTATATAGACTATTTTGATTACAGTCATATTTTTAATTTTATCGTTTTTTTTCTGTAGTTTATATACAATAATACATTGACTAATGACTATATAGTGCACGTATCATTGATTTTATAATAATTTATTATTGATATGCTGGTATTTGAGTACATATATATATTTGAACAAATTGCGTTCCTTTATATGAATGCGCAATTGTCAAATACAGTATTTTGTATTATTAATTATCGGTTTTCACTAACAGGTAATACAATTTCATTTTTATATATTACTAATAATATCTGTAAAAGAAATATAAGATACATTTGAAAGATGTGTAACGAAAAACGTTCATTCGTCATACAGCGTATACGCGGCTATAACAGATTTACATTGTAAAGACAAACTGTCTGTTTTTGCAGATATTAATCCCAACAATTTATAATCCGTATAAATTATATATTTCAAATTAATATCTGTTCAATTACTCATATACTGTGTATTTGTATACTACAAATTATGATTATAATATAACCATCGACTGTGCTAGATAAAGATAACCACTGCTGTGAATAATAATATTATGATATTATATACTTTGCCACCAACTGTCCTGTAGCATATCGCCATATCGGCTAATTATGATTGATGACGAATAGTTAAAATACAAATTATGGGCGTCAAACCTGTCCCACAAGACCTACTGTAATATTTATTGTCTATACGACTAATCCGAGGTGATAGCCAATAAGTATAACTATTAACTACATTATGTCTTTTATATTATCTGTGTTAAACTGTGATGTTTAATGTTCTCACTTACATCTAACGTCAAACTCATAAAAAAAATATATAGGTATGAAATTCTACTCAACTTTTAGCTAGATATAATTTTAAAAAGCAAAATTTTCAAGGGACTTGGTATTAAATTTTAAACCTTCGGAATGAATACTAAAAATAATTGTGTTCGTTTTTAACCAAAAAATAATTTACAAATTGTTGAGATTTTAATGGATTTCGTCAAAATTATTCATTCAAATACTCATAAAAAAAAATTATAGATATCGTTTTTTTTTTTTATTATTATTTAATTTCCAGTAACTTATGAAAAACCATTATATTAAATTTATAGAAAAAACTAAAAAGATGTACACTGGTGGGGGTGTGGTGCTAAAGCCCCCCACGAGTTGGCACATGTCTACCCCTAGGAGGGCTATAACTTCCCCCTCCAAAAAAAATTAACCCCCTACACTTACGCCTATCTCTGCTGTCTTGTCACCCGAACATGCGGAACACGTCACGTATATAATATGTATAATAGTACTTGTACGTAACATGTTTTTTATCGAAAATTTGGGATAAAATCGTAATAAAAAAAATAAACCAACTGAATATTGTCGTAAGCTCGTAAATAATGTAACATATTATAATCTGGTGGTTATATTAAAACAATATTTTTTATATATCATACCAACATTAAGTGCAGCAGAACTGGTGAACAGTTTTCCCGCGACCATATTATTATTATGTATTTTTTTTTTTTTTTGTTCATTTGTTGTGTCCCAATAGGTAGGTACATCGGGTACGCGAACATCATGCCTACAATCCCGAAAATAATGTCGTGCAAACGCATTTAGGCATGTAAAATGTAAATTACATATAATTTCGAAAGGGTGGCGTTGGCTTTGCTGCGGCAACGTATATTATTTATACACATAATACACACAATGTGTATACGTATATGTACCTATTGTGGTATAGGCAATGTTCGACTAATATCAAAATTATACCATACAGTATTACGACATAATAGGCGTTTGATTAAAAAGTATATGGTGCATAGGTCTGAAGTAATACATATTATTATATTTATCGAATAATTATGTATTATATGACGACACGCATACATCCGAGTAGTAGCGTTACCGCGGCGGTAACAGGGGAAAAAAACACGATTGAAAAAGCGGAGAGACCAATTATTCGTAAAATTAAACTTCCACCCACTTAATAATCAATCAATATACACGATAATTTTTTTTTTTTACACAAATATTTTATATGATATTCAAATATAATATTATTATACGGACAACTGTTGTTAATCAACGATTTGAAACCGATAATTTATTGTCGATGGCTGTTATCGGCACCTATTAAAGCAACTACCGCAGTAGAGACTTAATCATAATATATTATATTAGGTGACTAATACGTATAACGACGTTATACGCGTTAACGTTATTGTTCTATTACAGTTTCTTACGACTACCAAACTCCACGATTTCGATTCTCGACCATATATAATAATATGACAAAGACGATGACTTAGACAACGAGGCGAGTGTACGATAGTGGTCGATAAAGACGAGCGAAGACGACCCGTCCGGTCGTACGATAGGTAATACTGAAACGGTCAGAGCGACGAGTACGAGGAGACACGTCTCATTGCGCTGCGTAATAATTACTAATTACCATTTACTGCACGCACCCGTCAACCATATTATAATACGCCGTCACGATTAACGTCCCTTCGTCACAACACACGAAACTCGCTCTAGTTATTACCTGACAACAGTTGTACATAATATACGCAATACAATATAAACTTTTCAGTTACCACGTTTCTTGTAGTGGTATAAATAAAATATTTTATTTGTAATTTTTGGGCGATCGGAAAAAAATTATTACAATCACACGACTGCAGTTACGTACTACATAGTAGTAGTTTTATGTTGTTATATATATTGATAAATAATAACGTTTTGAAAACGAGTAAAATCAGTACTTTTCATTGAAATTTTCACAAAAATTAAACAGAAACTTTACTATTTGTTCTTTAAATTAAAAAATCTGGTCGAAAAACGTGTCTAGTGATCTATCATCAAGACAATCTGCCACAAACATTATAACAAATATTATAAGTAGACTTGCTATATTATACCGTCCTGGACGGTCATTAAATTTATCCCGGTCAATGGAAGCCGCAAGAGAACATGTACTGCACTGTGACTATAATATCATTGTGTACAAATTGTACTAAAATATTAAATAATTAATTTTTTTTTTTTAATATTACTGATAAATAATTATGTATAATAAATTCCCTATATTAATAATAGGTAAATATATTTTTATAATGCGTATTACAGATATTCCACTCGGTATTTGTGTCGCCGCACACGAACACAAAATATGGAATGTGGATATTTAAAAATGTATTAAAATAAACGTTATGCAATATAAACATGTGGCTATATATGTATGTAATAGTAATAAATACGGCAAGTTCGAAAAAAAATTTAAAAAATATGAAGCGTTTTGCTATTAAATAAATAAAAAAAAAAACCCTGATAAAATAAACACCAATATAACGCTGTTAAATGTATTTCGTGTCATGACACTCTTTATACGGCCTAGGCATTTCGAAACGCATTAGTTAATTGCGTGGTTCAAAACGTGAAGAGTTAATAATATTATAACGCATTTAATGTACTATAACGTTTAGATCGAACAGTAAACACCGCGTAGATACCTAACAACAGCTGTAACCGTTAATCGGGAATACTACTGCCTGCAGTGCAGTGCAATATAGACAGAGTATATACATTGTTATCGTATAGTAATACCTACGAGTATAGACGCCGTAGACTTATGTTTTTTTATAATTTACGACTGTGAATATAGCGTGATACGCCTATTATGTGTACACATTTTATTTGTACAAATACGAAAAGTAGACAACGTTCAGAAAAAAAAACATTCATTTTTTATTAAAACTTGTCCGAATGTGAAGAAAAAAACCGCCCAACATCCCTCACGGGTAGTTTTGTTACGAAAGTATAGAACATCTGCACATGTATATTTTTATATATATATATATATATATATATATAAACTGAACGTATAGGCGCACCAGATAAAAAAAAAAAATTCTGGACCGGAAGTTTATTGTTGAAATAACTATTTTTCTACCCGACTTAGCGGTACATAGAAATTGATGTCTCTAAAGGGAAAGCAGGTAGTTTCAATATTGAACTGCCATCGATTCTGGGATCAAGAGATTGTGACGTTTTTCACACAAAGGACGAGTGATATTAAATGACGCCTGGTGTTCATTTAACATATAAGTTATAGCTGACAATCAATTTAAAAACAATTTTCTGGTATCGTTTCAGACAGTTATATTCAGTGCCCAGTGGTAACGGAGAAATTAATCCTCCTATTATGGGGGTCCAAATCGGAATAATATTACACATTTTTGTTAATCATTTATTTTTTATGCTAAAAATACCGTACTATTAAATAATATATTTATTAGAATTGTATGCAAGTTATATAGATTAAAATTAAAAGGAGAAATTTTAAAGATCAACTTGTAGAATTTTTCATGTTCAAACAGGTATAAAAACTAATATCTGAAAATATTAGAAATGTTTATTGATATTGTAAGCAATTTATAAAAAAAAAGGCCGTGTATAGAACTATAGAAAAATCTGTCCCTCACATATTTCAATTATGAAATACAGCGCTCACTGGGTTATTGATCGCAAGTCATAACCATAACAATAAGCCTTTTATTATATTTCTAGATACTTAAACACTCTAAATAAACCAATATATTAATAAGGATACCAGTAACATGTTTACTATATGTATAATAGGTACATGGTGTGTATATTTTCACTTGATTTCATAAATATCTAGATTTCAAGTAGTACTATGTTCAGTCAAATCGACTTTAGTATTGGTATAATAGCAGTAAAAGGAAATGGATTATTAATTATCAAAAAAAAAAACAAAACAGACATTTTTTATATATATATTATAATATATTTTTTTATACTGAAAAACAATTATTTAGGATTTTTTATAATAATACAAGTTACAAATCATCTTCGTTACTTTTTTTATAATATAATATAATATTATAAATAGAAACACAAAAACATAATTATATAATTTTTAAACGCTAAATACAACTTACTTTCATTTAATTATATAAGGATGATGAGCAGTTTTCAATACATAAATTACACTTCGAACAATACGGGGATAGTAGTAATACACTGGATGTTTGATTATTATTTTGTATTTACTTCGTATCATTTGAATTATAATAATAAAAATAAAAATAAATATTTACTTTATTTATATTATTATACTTTCGTTATTGCTTTATAATCAGTCCTTGTTGTTTGCAAGTATAATAATGCAAAGTAAAAATATTGAGATCGAAAAAAAAACAGGGGATATAATATAATATTGTTACATTATAATAAACTATCTAGTTATTCGTCAGACAATATAATTATTACAAGATACATATTTTACTGTAAAATTAAAAAAAAAAACAAGTCATGTGTACAAATAAGACACCATTTTATAATACTGATTTGGATTTAGGCCGAAATAAAATAATGAAAACTGCATCTTAACATACTTAAAAAAAAAAAAAAACAATTCCTCATCAATCCCGTCTCTAATATGATTTAAGCTGACAACCATATATTTCCTCGATTAGTCTAAAATATTTATCCTTAACGCAACTTTTTAGTAGAAATTACCTTAAACAGTAAAGAGCGACAAATCACACTTTGATTGAGCTCTATTACTGTATTTTAATTTATAATATAATATGTCTATATTATTAGTTATAATATATTTATGCTAAATTTTGCTAATAACAAGAAATTTATGAAATTTTCACAAAAAAAAGTTTAAAAAAACAATTAAAGCTGAGTATAAATATATGTATAAAATTTATTATATATATAATTATTTAAATTTTTATATATGCATATATATAAATTGAATTATGTTTATGATTATCAATCTGGTCTGTTTTTTAAAATTTATAAACAGTTCTCAAACGTATAAAATTATTTTTAAATAAATAATTCTTAATTTTTTTTTTTTTAATTAATTTTTTAATTTTTTTTAGAAATAAAAGTATTAAATGCAATTTATGAAGACTCAAGCCATGTTTTTTTTGTATGTTTTGAAAATGCAGAAAAATATTCTTTGGGCCTAACACAGTATCTAGATTATTAAACACAATACATAATTATTATTATATACAACCAAAAAATGGAAAAAAAAACAGAACACAAAATATAAAAGCAATAAGGTTTTTTATTTTATATAAATAAAAAAGTATGAATAAAAAAATGTGCACTAAGAAATAAACCAGAACAATGTTTATATCAAAAAGTAAACAAAAGATCCTAATAAATAATACTAGTTCGGTATATTTTTTAAGTATAAGTATTAACATCAAATACTATTAAAAAATAAAACATCACAACTAAATAATAAAAATATGTAATAATTAAAATGTAAATAACTATTAGTTTTTCAGATAAATATATGAAATAAAAAAGTATAAAAATAATAAAAAGAAAAAGTTAACTAAGTAGTCTAACTACATACTTAACAATGCAGTGGAGATGGGATAGGGCAATAATGATTACGGGGGGTTATGGGCGGGGAAATTTAATAAATAACAAAAATATACAATTTGTTTAAGTATAATATCTCTAGAAAACGAAAACTTTTTTTTGTTTTTTTTTTTAAATAAATTTTTCTTAAGATTATGTAAATAGTTACGATATAACATTTTCTCATTCACTCTAAAAACCAAAATTACTACACAACATTATTTTAATATATAATATATATAAGAATAAGTATTTAGACATTAAATTAAGATTTATTTAATTATATTTATATATAAATATATTTAATATTATTTTAATGATGCTACATATCAAAATGTAAACAATTTTATTGGAAAAAATATGATTTTTTTTCTTCTTATTTTTATTATTTTAACACGAAATGGCACATTTTAATGTTCAAGGTTCTTAAATTTGGCAATATTAGGACTTACAATAATAAAATATTTTTGTCATTTTAGTTCAATATATAAAAATTATAAATTATATTATACATAAGTAGATATAAAATTTAGGTCAATATTTTTGCATTGTCTTTGATGCACCATGCACATACTCATAATTAAGCTTTTACATTAATTATTAATAAATGAGTTATTTATATTTTCCTAATTTTCATCCAGTCTTTGTCTGACGAGCAGTGTAGGCGCTAATATATAACCTATTTTATTAATTTTATTCTACTCTATCATATGATTGTATGTTAGTTAAATTGAGCTTTAATTAGCTAGTAAAAAAAGGCTAAATTCAATTAAGGTGTTTTGAGGTGGTGGGGTGTCGAGGTATAGGGAAAATTGGCAGTTTAAAATCACAGCCCGATCACCACACCTATACTATTAAAATGTGCCGCTTCGGAATGGAACAATTTTTTTAAATAATTTATAAAATATATATTTATATATTTATAGAAATCTTTCAATTATTTAATTGTGTAAAAAAAAAAAAAGAAAATGAATGAAAATAATATTAAAAATGACCATGGCTTATATGGATGTAAATTAAGCTTTGAATAATATATATTATATACTTTTTATATATAATAATAAAATTTATGTTACATATATTTGTAAAAACTTTGTGTAAACTGTGAAGAAAAAAATTATTATATTTAGCACCAAGGTCCAAGGATATTGGAGGTAGGTGCTGTTTATTTTCTTTAAATGGTTTTTGTAAAAAAACTTAACAAGGGATATGTCAGTATACATTATTAAAATCTTACACAGTCGTGAGAAAAACCGAAACAAACTTTAAACATTTGTTCACAGCAATTGCGTTAAAAATCTAACACCTACAAAAAAAAAAAACTCAAAGAGAAAAATTTGTTGATAATAAATTATTAATCACTAACACTGGCAATATCATCTATATTAAATGTCATGTTTTCTGGCGAGAACATTCTAGTTACGACTTCTCATAGAGATCGTCGGTCAATTTTTGAGAAAAAAAAACTAAACAAATAACATATTTTATCAACAAAATACACAATAACCAAATGGATAATAATAAAAATTCTTTAAAAAGAATAATAATTTAATAATAATAATTAAATAAAAAAAATATGACTCGTTTTGTAATGTTCGTCAATTAAATCAATCAGCCTTCGATTGAATCCCTTTTTTTTCGTTCTACTAAATAGAGCGATATAAATGTTGTGTTTACTATAATCTAAGTTTAATACTAAATGTTTTGGATCTGTTTTTAGGAATCATTTAGGTACTAAATAAGGGATTTATTATGGTACTTTTATGTTTGTCCTTGGCTTAAGAGATGATGCGAATAGCTTGACGCGCAGGTATCTTACAAACCGGACAGTGAGATAGTCCATTTGAATCGCAAGCGCTTGATGCGCAATCCAAGCAGAACAAGTTGTGACCGCAAGGAATAAGAGCAGCATCAATATCTCTCATGTGACAAACCATACAAGTCTTTTTAGCTGGCGGTGGAGATGTTGAACTAGCGGGAGATGGTCTGGACGATCCCATGAATCCCCAGAGGCCAACATTCTCAAACGATGGTGATTCTCCGCCAATTCCTTCATCTGACCATATGTTTCCCAAGTCACCAAGTGCCGATACGCCTGAACCGCATGAGCTTACTGAACCAGAGCTGCATCCTGAACTACCGGACAATATGGCTGGGCCCATGGAGTCTGTTAAATCGAAAAGACCGGCCAACGGATTGGCTTTGCAGAGGGCAGCCAGAGCAACGCTGTTCTCTTCGTCAGTCATGCCATTGCCAGTGCGTAGAGCTATATGTGCTTCGATTTCACGCTTGGCAGTTTCTACACTATCTGGCAGGCCGGTAACATCGAATACGGGTTCCTTGTCACGAGAAGGAGTTACGATGTATGTGCCAGTTTGATGTTGAATGCGTTTAATGGTGGCGCCTTTGGGACCGACGACAAGACCGACAACCCTGTATGGTACTCTAACCTGCGCAAACGGAATAAAAAAAACAATACCCATTAGTGCCCACTCTTTTACGCTCTTACAAACACGTCAGATTACGCGTGGATCGTTGACATACCTGGATCGTAACGTGTCCGGGAACACTTGGAGGTCCTGGCGGCGACAGAGTTCCAGCCATGTTCTTGCGAGAAGCTCTGATCTGTGAAAAATGTTCGGCTGCCGACAGTATCTCTTTCTTGGCCTTGGTCACGTCTTCCTTGCGTCCTGTCACTACAAACACGGGTTCTTCGCCACGCACCGGAGTCTTAATGTAAGTGTTGGTCTTGGCGCGCAGAGCCTTAATCTTGCAACCTGAACAAAAACGAAACATTTTATAATAAAAAATCATCCCTCCGCTTCTGCCGCGTTGAAAGCGGCGTAACACGTCATAGTCAGTCGATTCATTCAACCCCTTCACCCACCCCCCACACCACCCCCATCACACTCGTTTACACGAATGTCGCGTCATATCGATTTCATGCTACTCTTTTTATACTATATACTCATCGTCCTCGGCGTTATAAAATAAATTAATGAGGTGCATTATTAAGACTGACGAACGGCGCGCGTGTGATATAGTATTTGAGACACGGACGACGAGGGAGGAGCCGCGTTAAACAGTCTATCGGGAACCCGTGGTAAGCAGACGCCGCTCACCTTGATAGAGGCAGTTCAACCGGCGCGGCGCTTTGTCTCCAACCTCGCCAAACGACGGCTGGTGCACGCATTATTTAATAATAATAATAATAATAAAAAAAAACTTAATAATATATAATTATTTGAACACCGCCGCCGCCGACACCATATCGTCGCATGTGTGTGTGTGTGTGTATTACCCAAATAACTACTTCTTTTAACAACCACCTCCCCATCCACCCACCGATCATCACTATATGAAATTCGAGAAAAGACCCGATTTGTTGTGTTGTATAATAATATATAACAAAAACGTGTAATATAATATTCCGTCGGGACTTAACCGACATTCACCGAGGCGTTCATTGTATTATGACGGTACACTGCAGTGTTGTATAAGTGAGATCCGATATTGCGCATAATTATATTGAACACTTATTTTCTTATTCGATCACCGGAAACGAACCAAACGAGTATTGGACAAAAAATCATGTGCGTCCGTTTTTTTTAAGGCGGATTACCAGAGGTGATCGGAAGAAAAATTGAAATACGACGAAATCCACGTCGGTGGTACAAAAAAATAAAAATAAACGACTCGCTGCAAAGCGGTGGGGCGGAAAAGAAATTTATTTTTTCGGGTATCAAAAGTTTGCCATCTCGTCGATTGTCGATGGCGCGTATATGAAATTATATTATTATTATTATTATATGGAGGGGATGAGGGTAGGCCGCACACATAACATTCGAGTGGCAGCAGCGGCGGCAGTGTTGAGAAAGCGGAGGGTAGGTGTCTGCGCGTCGGGTTGAACGGCCTACACAAATCAATTCGCCGACGGTGCGGGGATGAAGCGACGGCAGAGGGGAGGCGTCCGGATCCCTGCGCGTCGCCGCCGCGCGACACGCACGCACACGTGAGCTTCGATTTCGCCGGCGAACGACCGCCGCCGCCGAACGAGGGGCGCGACGGCGGCGGCAGTATCCAAGGCAACAACATCCGTTGTCATGGGGAAGTGTGTGTGCGCTGTGCAAAGAGGGGAAAGCGGCTACGGAGTTTCCAAAAGTAATCTTCTACCGCTCGCCCGTCGTCTTATATATACGTATTATAGAGGCGAAGGAAGGAAAATGGTGTTTAAAGGGATTATATACGAGACTATAAGGCGGTGGAGTAAAAAACTACTTCTTATGAATTAAATACACGATATAAAACGACGTAGGTACAATAAACAGAGAAAAGAAAATCGTCCTGCTCGTAACGCGTTACGACAAGGATGATAATGACGAAACCACGAGGCCGCAAATCCGGTCGGTAAAAATCGCTCGTTTTATACCTATTCGTTCCGACATTTTTCGACTATTTTATTTAGTCTTGCAAAGGTCAACAACACGAAAAACTCATATGGACACAGGTGTAATGCCTACTATAGAAGAGTTTTGTTTTACCCTCGTCGCAAAGGGTTGACACACCCTAGCAGCATAATATTTACGGGGTAGATATACGCGCGGACCAGTGTGAGAGGTAGTGGGGGTGGCACACGGTCGGCCCAGACTGCAATATCGATTTCGTCTTGTGCACACGCGGCGGCGAACACGGACCGCTGCTATAGTGGTGGGGTGCACGACCCCTTAATACCATATTATACACGTGCCGTTTTTTTCTAACATCTCAAAACACGGAGAAATAATTTTCATCGAGGTGCCGAAATTTTTCGCGAGAATCGTCGAAATCATCGGGACACACGGTTACTGAGTTTCTTATTATAGCGTTATTATAATATATATTATCATTATCTACCGGTGAACGCGTAGGACGATTTTCTATATAATCGGAGGTTCCCACCCACTTTTTATACGTTTTTCAGAAAAAAAAAACCAGTATCAGACATTCTGACGAAAAATAAAGATTCGTCGGATTGTGTTTCTTTTATTATTAATAATAAGGAATTCCTTTAAATGGGGAAAAAAATGTATTGTTGTAGAAGGTACACCACGGTATATAATATTCGGGTAGAAAATACGGGTCTTCTCTCGGGCTGGCGGTACACGAAGGTTATAATATATTATACGTGGAGGTTCGCAGTTCAAACGCACACAGATCGGGTCGCACGGTTTAAACAGGTAGAAGAGAACGAGGAACAGGTACAAACGCACAAACACACACACACACACACATACAAAAAAAGCATTGTGATCCCGAGCGAATGTGGTCCACCATACAACCCCACGGTGGGCAGCTGGCATTCTCTATACCCGTCGGGGAAACGGTCTAATTTTTTTTTCATCTCGTTTCACGACCACCTGACTCCGAAGAATAAATGCGACGACGACGACGACGCCACCAGCCCCGACATTGCCCGACACGGGATAAATATTATAAAAATCGATTTATTGTCATCATCGTCGTCGTCGTCGGGAGGATGCATACCGCCGCCGCCACCATTCCCGTCCATACCCCCTACTTTTTGGGCATAACACACACACACACACACACACCTACACATACTTAAATATAATGTTATAATACGTATGTGAAATAAATTGCCGCTCAGCCGAGAGACCACGTGGTTTACACACTGCGTCGACCGATGTTACATAAATATATTATACGTTATACGACAACCTTGGGACAACCGATGTGATATTGTTGTCCGTTTGGCGGGAACACATTGTCCGTGTTTTATTAGACTGTTGTTTTTTTTCACGCACGCACGCGTGCCGCGTACACGCTGCTGTTGGTTACAAGGCGAATGTTTTGGCCGAAGACCGTGGCCTTGGTAACCACCGGCGCATTGGGTCAACGGTCCTGAGGGGGGCCCCCTAATTAGCGTTGGCGTCGGCGTCGACACCGTCGTCGTCGACGGATTGATACGCGGCGCGCGTACGAGGGGGTTACGTGAGGGGTTGAAAAAATTTGGTAACGACGACGGCGGCGGCGGCACGCGGCATGGGCGACGGAAGACGACGATAAATCACGAAAAATGGTTTTTATTATCACGTTAAAATGAGACGGTTTTTTTTTTTTCATTCTTTCTTTCTTTCTAGGTTTCTCTCCACCGGTTTCAAGGCTGTGCGGAGAGAAGTCTAACCGTCGCCGCCGCCGCCGCAGTCCGAGGTTATAAACACGAAATGAAAAAAAAAAAAAAAACTCGAACGCCATCTGACACACACACACAGGCAGCAAACGAGCAAACCCGGCGCAACCGATTCGATATTGTTTGTGTGTCGTAATACACACACATATATATTGTGCGCTCGCGAGTCACCGCCCGCGCGTGTGTGAGTGTAGACCACGAGGTCTTTACCCGGCAGCAGAACAGGAGGCGCCCCGACCGTTTCCTGCCAGCTGTCTCGCCGTGTGGAACGCGAACACACACACACACACACACACACAGACACGACCGAGAGAGGTGCTGTGCCAGACGCTTTTGTTTAATGAAACTTGACGACCGGTTTCAACTCGTCGTCGACGTAGTTATTGTTGTTATTACCGCGCGCGGCGGCGGTGTATTTAGACCATAGGGGCCGGATCGGATCGGATTGCCGTAACCCGTACGGAAGATTTACGCGCGCAAATCGGCGAAGGAAGAGAGTGAGAGACCACACCGCTGCGGGCGCGCGTTCGACGATTTAAAAATAATAATTATTTAAAAATAAATAATAATATTGAATTCGCGCGTGTACGTATTATCATACCCATGTATGTAGGTAATATTAATTCGGACGATAACCGCCGCCGCCGCGTAGAACTATCGAGAAGTTCCGATTATTACTATATATTTTGTCGCCGGTAATCTCGCGATGCATATTATCCAGAACCAACAGGTAGTCGGGCTAAAAATGAAACTGAAATACCCGCCCGGTATATTATATTATCATGTGCTATATACACGATAAGACCCGATCGCCGGAATCCCCACCGGTTCCGAAAATAAACCCACGTGTATAATATGTGTGTGTGTGTGTGCATGCGAGTTATTGAAAAATATATATATTATAAATAAATAATAATACTATATTATAATATTATACGCACACGTACAAGTAGTGTACAACACGAAAACCGAGTCCCAAAACGATATTTCAAGGTTTATATAAATAACCACCCAATAAGTATACCTATATGATAATAATAGTGTAAAAATGTTATATTACCTTGTCTGCCAACGATCTCGGCCACGTGTTCCGAACTGGGTACCGGTACGCATTCGGTCATGTTTTGGCTCTTCTTGTTCCTGGGTTCTTCCGGGAATCCGTGGGGAATGTAGTTGGGCGCCATCGACGATTGGTCCATGTTTTGGCCACCGGACAGAGTGTTGTCCGCCTTCTGTTGTCGCTGTTCGCCGTTCATGTACAGCATGCTGAGTTCCAGGGCCACTTGCAGGGCGCGGGTGTCTTCGATGACCTTGTTGTTGTGTTGGTTGGTCGAGAATTCCAGTTCCGAAAATAACGTGGCTGGCATCTTGAGGGGGTTACGGTTTTCGACGAAACGACGGTTTTGAGAAAAAAAATTGGTTTTTAGAAAAATAAATTTCTACGTTAACTTGATAAAAGCGTTTTTTTTCCTTTGATAATCCGGTCGGCGAAAATCGGCAGGTATATTATAATAGTATTATGTAATTAACGTTAAATTCGTATACTCGTGGCGAGACCCGCGCAAATTATACGTAAAAAGCGCGTCGTTTTGGCAGAAAAGACAATTTTTCAAAAAACTAACGTCCGCTCGTATATTATAATAATATATTATGATTATACAAATAAAAAAGGAATTTACGTTCGAATTTTATAGTCGGGCGGCAGTGACAGCCGAGTAGTACACGCTTTTCGGTTTGTCGTCCGTGGTTGTCCGCAGGTAGTAGTGTTGTATACAATATTGTGTGTGTGTGTGGAGTCGACGAGACAACGACGCGATTTTACCGTATGTGGGGTGTAAAAAATATTTTATTTATATATTTTAAATAATAATAATAATAGAATATCGTTAAAAAGTGTTTTCGCGTGATTATAAATGTTTCGGCGCGAGTGTTGTACGACGACGGCGGCGGCGACGACGACGACGAGTGCGCGTGGTGATCGTGCGTGTGAACTCGATGGACTGACTGAACGAACGATTTTCTAACGACTGCCGTGCCGGTATGAGACGGGGTGGCTGTGCGCGTTCGCTTGCCGGGTTCGCGCGCGCCGCCGGCCGCTTTTTTTTTTCCCGTGGTGCGCGCGCGCTGTCGTGGTGGGGTGGCTACGCGTCGGCCGCGGGGTAGGGATGTCATGCGGCGGCGGCCGGCCGGCGTCTTTGCTCTCCTCCTCGCGAGCCCCACCAGAGTAACCGACGGCGACCGCGAACCGCCCCCCTCGTCACAAACACCGCCGCCGCCCGCCCTCCCGCCCGCCGTCCCATCGCGACGTCGTCGCCGACGAGCGCGCGAACGTCTCGATGGGCGGGAGAGGCGGAGAGGGACCCTCTTCGACACCCGTCTTTCTCACGCGCACACCGGTACGGCGGTACGTACAGCCGCCGCCGAAAGACCGGCCGGCCGGTCGACCACGTGATTTTTTCTTTCCCCCTCGAAACGAAGAATTTAATAAATCGGAACATTACAATATATTGTTATTATTATTATAATACAAGCGTTGTCGTCGTTAACGATTGCTATTATCGTCACGATTTAAAAAAAATACGATATTCCGACTGCCAAACCGATCGATTGGGTTTCCTACGACGAAATCGTTTGACGAAAATCAATACGGCCTCGTGTCGTCGTTTAATGTTCGTGTTCATCTTATCGCCTACCCCCTACCCCTCCTCCGTCCCAAAACGTCTACAGGTATGCAGAGTATTTGCACACGGATTTGAATTCCCGGTGGAAATAACATAATAATAAAATTAATATTAATACTGCTGTTATTTACGAAATAATTTATTTCGTTAACGATATTATATTCACCACGTGCCTTTTCCGTCACACGTCGACGACTACGTACCTATACACACACACACACACACACATAATATAATAATAATCATATGTAATATACCTACTGCAGCAGCAGCAGCAGCAGCCATCGAATTAATATTTTAAATAATTATTTGTAATACAATAATAATTATAACACGCACGTTGGATTCGAAAAAATTCGAAAGTGAAAAACCGTTGCGAGCCTCTACGCCGTGACCGTTTTGTATTATATTATTATTATTATTATTACTGTCAATGCCGACCGAGCGGCGTTGGGTAGATGTACGATTTTTAAAAATAACGACTTATCGGTTCGTCGATGCTCATATTATTATTGTGATCGTCGTCGTTCACGTATTCTGGGTTATATATTATGTGGGACATTATCGTCATTATATTATCAGTCGTGTACACCGCGACGTTTGGTAATTTTCGACGTGAAAATAACATACCTGTTTAGATCGAAAAATCGCTATTATTCGTCACGTTTAACTCTACGAGTAGAAACGTATACCTATGTTTACACTGTAATATTACTAAAGTTAACAGATCTATAACATAATATTTATAATTTATTTATTGTATTTTTATTTTATGAAAAATTAAACGAGCGTAAAAAATACTTCTTCCTGGTGAAATAAGCAACCGGTATATTATACATTTAATACTTGATTTGGTTGATTTTAAATTCACACTCGCGCTTAAATCCAAATAAAAGCTACATAATATTAGCTTTTAAAAATAATATTAACAACATTATGTAAGCCATACATGAATAGCTTACATCATAAGTCTTAAATATTAACCTTAATCATATATTTTTATTAACATATTATTAAAATAATATTATGTTGTTGACATTGATTAAATTTTGTATAAATACAATTCAATATTATTTTATAAATTGTAAGATTATTTATATAATTTCAGGTGGTTATATCCTATATTGTGAACATTCTGAAAGTATCAAATCAGCTCACTTATAAACAAATATTTATTTAGTTATCGAACATTTAAAAAGAGCATAACGATGTTTCTCAAATCTTTTTGAATTATTTTGATAAAACATACCTATTAGATAGTGTAATTATTTACAATAATTAATAGTTTCAACAGTTTCGTAGGTATAGTTAAAGTATACTTTAACTATAATATACTAAATAATTTTTTAATATACTCGAGTACTTCCTATTCAGATAATTATATTCAAAATTATACCGAACAGTTACTATTACTATTAGTTACTAGGTTATTAATTATTGCAAATGTATACTTAAACGTAATTTTCAATAATACTTACACGTTAGAGAATTAAAAAAATAAAAACGTACAAACTTTAGGTTGTCAATAATAAATTAATTTTCTCTGGTATTTCAAACACGTCGGCAGTAACCTTTTTCGACTATTAGCTGTTTGGCTTCAGTATTGGAACCGAAGAAGAGGGTTAAAAGAAATTAACTTAAATTAAAAATGTAGAGTCTAGTTTCAAATAAAAATTATTGTTACCCGCCGTAACTCTTCAATATTTGTCACGCGAGATCCGAACAAAGTGGTAGAAAATTCGTTAAGGAATCATATTACATTTGTTATCAGACATTCTCGAATAATTCACGTGTCCACTGGCGTTAACATATTTTTTTTGCATTTACAATGACAATATTTCGATAAGAATAAAATAAAATATTCATCTGAAATTCTTTAAGATCAATAGTTTTGTATTCTCGAACGTTGTGAATTGTGATGAAAAACAACATCTGGCTGGTCCAGAAAGAAGTTGTGAATACAATTATTTGACGTCTGCGCCCAATTGTTTTGTGGAAAATTATTAAAATAATAGTTTGGAACCAATGGAACCTTACAATATTGAATATATGACACAACTACAAGTTACATATTGAATTATGATTTCTTAATTATTTTCATTAGCAGAAAGACAGTAAAAATTTCATTTAGGATTCAAAAATGTATGAAGTATAAAAAATACTATTATTATTGATCAATAAATAATAGATTTACCTATCTTCAAACAAAACATTCATACATGTATAGAAAAACAAAACAACTGTATTATAATAGGTATGACGTATTTGTACAGATTAATAAAACAAATATTACAATTGTATTTATTTATATTTTGAATAATGAAGTGATACAGAATTATTAAAATATTTCCTTTTAAAAACATATCATTGAATTTTATGCAATTACGCAAATTTTGTTAATTTTTTTATGGTAGTAATAAATAGGTTAATATTTTTTATTTTATTAAGAACTGACTAATATATATTATCTATAATTATTATAAAGCAAATATAAAATATTTATAACGTAATGCATCATTTTTTTTTTCCGAGCAAACATATATAATAATAATTATAATCAGTAATAACTACATAGATTTTTACAATATTTAGTTAGTTATATAGATTATAATATAGTTCAAATGTTTTCTTGTTAAACATAAAGTAAACATTTTTAGTGATTTTTATTTTTCAGATTCAGTGCTCACTATAATAGTTTGTAATAATTGTATTTATTTGTGTAGTCGTGTACTCGTATTACATTTCAAGTATAAAAACAATTTTTAAGTAAGTATTTAAAATATTTATTTAATACCTACCTTTTTACAGGACATTCTGAAAACGATAGTAAAAAAAAAATGTTCCCACAATATATGAGAATCGAATTTTCACGAAATAACAGTATACCACCTAAACCTTTCTGTGCATGCACCTGACGCACATTTCGCGATGGTTTTTTTTACTTGTGATATCAACCTTGTAATAGCATTATATTTTTATACATGTGCAATCCGCCTTCTTTTCAAAATTGAAAGCACACAATATAATACACGATATATTTTTTTCAGCGAAAACCGCCCAAAAATGTAACAATATAATATACAATTCTGCAGTAGCATTTCATTCACATGAGCATTTACAATATATATGGACCTATATGGGCTATACCTATACTAGACACCACAGTTGTTATTCTTTCTGCTTTTATATAGTTTTTGTCGCGACTGGGTTTACGAGAAAAAACATTTTTCCCACGAAGTACTTACTTGTTTTTTTATTTTTATGGAATTTTAAATTTTGATGAACGGAGTTGAATGGTATAAGGGAAAAAACTCGGCAAAATGCTGGTCTACAATAATGTAAACTTTATTAATACTTAATAATAATATGATTAGTTTACTAATCATTCGAAGTTTAATTTTACAAAACTAATATAGGTATAGGTATGTATGTTGTCATTCATAAAAGAAAAATCTTTAAAATTATAAAAATAATCAATAATAAGAAACATATTTTGATACAAATACACTGTTTTGTACAAGTTAAATTCAAGTTAACTTAAAAACTATATTTTCAAAACTTTAGTACTGTTCAAAATACTGAGTGTTTAATGTTTATACTGTTAAAATAATCATCCTCTATAAAGTACGTATACATTTTAAATATACCTACTCGCTTTTAAAGTTCTAAATGTATTTTACTAGAATAAAGAGAAAATCAAAAATAACTATATATGTTGTCATGTTGATCATATTTGTGCGTTGTTAAAACTTAAAATAGAACTATAATTGTGTGTGTTTTATACATTTATACGATATACAATATATTGAATCATAACAACAACAAATTCTTGGAAATCGCTCTACTGTATAAGTGGAAGTTTCCAGTAAACATTAACGTTTAACTGGTCGCTGTAATGGAAATTTAAGTCAAATGACGAATCATTGTATAGACGCAAAATTATTCTGAGCGGTAACCGTTATCAGTCTCAATGTTCGTAAAATAATTTGAAAATTTTACGATTTTGTCAAAATTTGGGATTGAAAAAAATATAAAAAATCCTTTTTTAATAATTTTTAGTAATTGACGTTGGTTTTATATACAGAAGTTTATCTTGCCACATGAATAGGTACACGATACTGTTTAAATTATTTAAAAAAATCTAAATAATTTAAAATTTAATTCTCGAATATACTTAAAATTCAAAAATTCAGTTTAAATGATTTCATTATTACAGAAAAAAAATGAGAGTGAACATGTTTGATGAATCATCCTGTAAATTCCTTTTGCTACTCGTGAGTCGTAAGTAGTGTTTTTATTCACCAATTGGGTTCTAAAACAAAACTTGCCCTTTTGAAACAACATACATTAAAACCTAACGCCCCTATATTAACTAACGGGCGTGTTTGTGACATCTTTGAGTTGTTCGTTACGATTGTACTGCCTTTATGAATTTTAGACGACCCCTTATCACGCACTTTTAAATCAACGTAGCATAAGGTTATAATTGTGAATTTTGATCTATACTAATTTCCGCTAACCTCACATTTTAGACTACAAAAATTTAATGAAAACTCAAAAGAACGAATTTTAACGTTTATTTTTAATAACTATTGTTAATATAATGTAGAGAAAACATTAGGAATATATATTAATATAAAACTGTTAAAATATAATATATTAATTAATAGTTTATAATGTTTATATAGTTGAGACTGCTAAATGTGATTACCTATATAATTAATTAATTAATTATGCTATTAACTATTTATTTTATTGTTATTAGATTATTATTGCTTATTGAATAACGAAAAATGTTTGGGTTTAAAATACACCACATTGTTTCATCAATATTACAAAGCATGTCCCCAGTTTATAAATAATTAATAAACCTATCTAATAATAATAAATAATAATATACCTGAAATTTATATTATTACCTTCTTATTATTAATTTCAAACGCTAGTCATAAAACCACAAATATCTTCCAGCATGAAATTGGCAATGTATAATTTCTATAAAATGTAGGTAGGTAATACTAGGTATTCAATTAATTTATTAATATAAAAGCATATTATTCTTAGTTCTTAAATGCATCAACCTATAAAGTATGAATTGAATAACTTAAGAAAAGTTTAACTTTTTCTTAGAGTTAGATTTTAAAAATCAAAATGGTATTATAATATTATTATATACTAGCAGTATAAAATAAAACTAATAACATATACATAATTTTTATAAAATTTGAAATACTTGATCATAAACTTGGTAGGTACCTACGTCGTAGTCACTTGGTTTCAATGTCTTACAGTGAATAATATGTACATTATTGCATACTGTACAATAGTCCCGGAAGTTTTGTATCACTCTTAGAATCTCCGTGAAAAAGTACTATAGGTACCTATTTAGATGTGGTTAAATGGCATTAGTTTCAAAAAAGTTTTACAAAAATTAAAAAAAAAAAATGTAATTTAAATTTTAAAATGTTTAAGATTTGTCATTATTTTAAAACAGTTTCAACAAATGTTAAGACTTAAGATTGAGTACAGAAATCAACCATGTTAAAACAAATTAAGTTTTGATTTCGTAAGAACTATATAGCTACACTAGCAAAATACAAATATCATGCTTTAATCAATCACTAATAACTAGTTTGTTCCATAACTTTGAAACTAAGATTTTTTAAAATAAATTCGATGATAAAAAATAAAATTTTAGATCCTTGCATAATATTCTATACAGTTTCCAATCATCAATTTTTTAAATTTAATTTATAGTATTAATACGAGTATAGTTTCTAGTATAATCCTTTTAAGTTTTCTACAATTTATTATGATGTTAAAGAATTTAAATTGGGCCATCGTAAGCAGTTTTTATAGAAAATCAAAATCAAAAGCTTATTTTTATAAATAAACATATATATTTTTGTATACAAACATTACATTTATATTTCCTGTTTTTCGTGTACCTATTAAATTCACAAATACGATATTACGAACTATGATTTAAATAATTTTACTTTTTACGTTGACCTGGTGACCTTGTAAGACGTGTCGAGTGAACGTGTGAATAATCATAGTTTATTAACCACGATGGTTTATGCAATACTGTCGAATTTTTTGAACTTGAAATTGAAGAAATCAGAAAAGAAATTCAAGTTGTCACTTGTCTATAAGAAAAGTAAAAATAAAAATTAACAATAAAATTGTATTGACATTGGTACTAAATTAAAAATTGCATTATACAATGATTACAATTTTTAATGTATTTATCTTTTGTGTGCTTAACGTACACATACATATATATACATATATTTTTAAAAACTAGTTATGTTTGTCGTTGATCACAGCCTGTGTTAAATCGTTCAGTTTTATCAAGTGCAGAAAAAAGCTTGTGGATAACGATTCGATAAACCAATAATCAGCAAACAATAACATAATAATGTGACTATTTCCAATAGCAAAATGCCACCATACAACATACGGCCATACGAAAAACCCGATAACTGATAAATTTCAATAAAATTGGAATTTAGTATTATTTTTCAAACTGTTCAAATAGGAAATTCTAGTGATCGAAGAACAATTTTGAGGTATCGAAAATTTTGAATTAATAAAGTTCGAGTTCGTATTAAAGTTAAACCGTTTAAAAAAATTAACACCTGTGAAACCTGAGTCGTTCCTATAATAATCTAAAATCAATGATCATCGCCATTTCCGTGTATATAACTGCATTTTTTTTTTTTTATTATTCACAGTACCAGTTGCAATAAATTTAGTTAAAAAAACCGCGATCGTTCAACGACTGCATACACTCTAATAAGTATAGGTATAATATATTATAATTCCACCTAGTTCGTTCATACACATTTAGTGTTATTTATTTTTTTAAGGTTAATACCAGACCAAAACGTCGTGTATACTTTAAGCCCAGTCAGCCCTGAGATTATGATATAGCACCGTGTAATTACTAATTAGTAATTGGTATTCGTATCGTTCCGCTGGACTTCAGTTCAATCATATGATTACATACGTGTATATTTTGAATTGAGATGACTTAATTTTTTTAATCAAACCGGTAATTATTGTTGATTTTCAAGTTTTTGTGTATACCGATTGTACCTAAAATATACACCAACGCGATGTACAATAATATACGTACATAAACTTTATAGGTATATCATTTTAATTACCTACCACTTGAATGGTAACCGGTAATGGTACGCGGACGCGTGGTGTATACACTATATAATACACAGTTATTATATACTATACACAATACACGATAAAAACATAATTTTGAAGATAAGAAATGATATTATTATGTTCTATTTGATTATATTTGATTGGGTATAGACAATAGTCAACACATTGTGATTAAAATCATAAAGCTGATCACCGAGACTTTATTTGACGTTTTCTTCTTTGGTGATTTAGGATTCAGAAGTGCTTCAAGTGTCTATAAAACATATAAAATTGAGTTGGAATGTTTATTTTTTATTATTACAAAATAATACCTAACGTAACCTATAGCATATTAATCAACTATAGCTCATAATCTCTGCAGACGTGTCATGGTGCGCACATCATAATATCAGTTATCGGTAGTATTGTACCTAAAAGTCCCTCGAAAAAGCTCGACGGAATAAAAATCTAAAAATAAGTCCTTTAAAAAAATCAATATTTGTTTTTACAATTAGATACGTATTGAACAAGTATTACATATTTTATTTTTACTTAATTAACATGTAATTATACACATGTTAATATTTATGTTGTACCTATTTTACTTTGCTTAAATAAATTTATATATATAAGCATAGTGGCTGATTTACTGGAGGAGGGTCTAAGGGGTCCAGTGTACTATATACTTGTTTTTATAAAAACAATACATATTTTTTAAGACCCTTAAAAAATTATTTTTTTGAAATTCGCCACTGTACATAGACATAAAAAAAATACAAATGTATGTGCGATTATTTTTTGATTACCATGAACAATTTATGTTGTATATTATCTATAATATACTACATAGCATAGTTATAAAAAATAATATATATATAAAAAATAATAAAAACTACTTATATTCTTCCAAAAATGTTAAGCTTGTACCGTAGTTTTATTTGATTTCCAAAACCTAGAATTTTCCTACTTTTATTTGGAAACAATGTTGTTTTTTTCCGTTTTATTCGCAATGGTAGTGGTTTTACTATATCGATTTACGGATAGGTACTTTAAAATACATATGATTATAATATATAAATCTGCGGGAACGAGTTTGTGTGGTGTCACATGATACATAATATGCGTGTATACGACGAGAACAATAAAGACGAGTACATGTATACTGACTATAGCATTGAATTTTAACTCGACCTTCTTTTGGCTCTTTCTTAACTAATAGGTAACGTAATGATCGGCGGAATCATCAAATAAACAATCTACAGCATTGATGTAAGTTCCCCTCTTTAATTTTACCGACAAAAAATGTTTATGATATTATGTATTCTGTAATTCTGGGATGTGAAGAAAAAAAAATACGATAAAACAACGATAAACTCGTTTTTTTTAAAACGTCGCCTCTGTATAATATATAGATGGGCATACCGTCTATGACGGTTAATCTCGTATAATAAATCCATATATACACGATGTTTTGGCATTTTCATTTAACATTCATTGCGCCGTAAAATTACACGTGGTTTCCGTTGTCGCACGCAGTCGGGAATCGATGTAATAAGATTTGTTTCGACATCGTAAAAAATTTATGTGTATTTAGTACTTACGTATTTAGCACACCTTTGCAACACCGCACTTGATAGTCATAGAATAAGATATCTACAGCCTGGATTAAAACATCTATATTATATACAATTTGTAGCAGATTTTGTGCTGCGGGGCACCAATATGTCCGATAGGTTATAAATTAAAATGGGTGAATTCTCGTGTAAAAAGAATCAAAGAACTATCGAAAAAAATAATAAACACAAGGGGGAAATTTTAGAATTATTTCAACTATGTCGTTTTCACAAATCATCGTACAAGAATAAAATTATTGAAAATGAAGAGGCTTTTTAAAAAAAGTGCGTTTAATCTATATGATATTGTAAAACGTAAATCTTACAAAATAATATATTATTAAAATATATGAGGTGTTTCTTGTGTATACTGGTCGTTGATCAAGCGTATACAACGAACGTTAAATTGTTTTCATTCACATACTTAAAAATATTATGTTTTAAGCTTTGATTTGTAGATTTAAAGCGGTGAACCCCTATATGTATATATTTATTACATTATATAATATTTAAATATATTTTCATCGCGGATCCGAGTTAAAATATGTACAAAGGTATAATACGACGATAATCAAATATTTACACCGGTTGATAACGCTATAATATTATATTACACGGTGTCTGTATATTACAATATATATTGTGCACCCCTTTCCCCCTCGCGATCTGTCCTACGCGACGTGTCCACCTGTTATACTGATTACGGACACTTTTTACCATAGCTCGGTTAGGCCTTCCAAAATGTGTTCTATTGATTAAAAAGATGCACTATAATATATTATACATACATAATAGTCACGACTTACGGTGTACCTATACTGTAAATATAGATAATATGCCGCATTGCCGCCTACGCGTTAAAATCATGACATGTATATACGCATAGCACGGTGTGCGGTGTACACGGCTAGCGCCACGAATACGCCCCTTAATGAATATAGTCCAATTATCCAGTTGAACCGGTGTACGTATAGTATAATTTATACAGCACCTTGAATGACGAGGTGGCTACATCATTATATTATATCTTTTGAATGAACACCGGAAGTCTGTCCTCAGGGCTATTCGACACTTTTTTACGCACGTGCATAATGTATACGCGGTACGTAAACTGTATACACTCGGGTTACCGGCTATACTGATGTGTTCAGAGTCTTTTGGTCGACGGTGATTTTGAAAGTGTTTGATGTAATAGTTATACCGACGGTAGTGGTGGTGGTGGTTGAAACTTTGTATACTGTGGAAGTGGTAGTACCTACCTAATTACATAGTAATAATAATTAATAGTATGGTAAACTAGTCTTAAAAGCAAATATCTTTATAACATATTTTATAGCAGTTTTTTTTTGTTTCAAAGACGTGCAGAAATCAAATATAAGCATTATGTCCATGTACGAAAGAAAAATATATGTTATAGACATTATATTACATTGAAAAATTTGTTAATATAGTTTTATTTTAATCGAAATCGATTGTTGGTCTTTTGAATAATTTAAATTCGATTTTATGAATGGCTCAGATTATTTTTAATTGTAAACATTTTTCATATTTTTCAAAAGTTTGAAATGTAAACATTATTATAATTAAATTTCAATTTGGGACCCGTAGCAAAACTTAAAAGGCAATCTCCCCTTCTCTTACTTAAAAGTTACAACCACATTTTATCAAAAAAAAAATGTTAAGTAAAATATTCCTATACGTCATACCTTATTTACCGTTCACAAATTCATAATCCTAAATCCTCCCTTGAATCATTTTTACCGACATATACCATAATATGTCCATACCCTTATAACTGATTTTATGGTGATATTGAAGATTTTATCATACTACCAATCATATGTTATAGGTCCTTACATACATATCAATTTGATTTGATTCAAAAATTGATTTAAAAATTCACTATTATATAATAATATAGGTTAAGAATACCTTTTAATTATTTATATATTTAATAATAACTTAGCAGTACATAATAACTTTATTAGGTGGAAAGAATTTTTTAATAGTAGGTCGTACCTACTTAAAAATTAAAATCACTTAAGTTCTTTATCTGCTATTTTTTATGGAATTCAAAATAAAAAGGCTGCTATTACAGTAAAAGTCTGATAAGAAGATCAATTGTATTTCTTCATTAAAAACGTGCTTAATATATTTTTTTTATAAACAATTAATTACTGTGTAGGCCATTCATTAATAGTGTATAGAATAATATTATTGACCTATATATTATAACAATAAATTGGTCGATAGTTTCAGGAAAAATTTAAAAAAATTTTGTACTGATATAGAATTGTCGAAATTGTGAGTTTACTACTATATTAAAAATGTAAAATATAAATGTTATGTAATATATTATGTTTGTTTAATATTATGTATTTATGTAAACTTAATAATATGTACTTTATTAAAAGTTATTAAATCTAAGAATTCTGAATGAAATATTGAAAATTCCCAATAACACAAAATTAACAAGAATTAATAATAACATACTATATAATATTCGAACGTGAAACAACAAACATTGGAAATTATTTTCTATTTTTAAGAACAATTAATAGTTCGACAATATTCTGTTACGTTTAGTTATTAAAATTAAAATTTGTATTGGCTATTTGGCTGAACCATATCATATCAAACGTAAAGAAGGCATTACCTACAATATAAATCATATTATTTTCGTTTGGATAAAATTAAATTCATAATATTAAAATGCTTTATATACAATGCTTTTTATATACATAATCAATGATTCTTTTTACTTCATAAGAATTATTTATGATTTATTAAACTGATTAATAGTTTCACTTTAAAAATCACTTAAACTTGCTTTCATCTATTAATTTATAATAATGATTTCGTGTATTTTATATATATGTATATTCATTTATACATAATACCTAATTAAATTACATTTTTGTGTAACTACTTACATAAAATGAAAGTTGTTGAAAATTAAAAAAACAAACAAATCGCGCTTATATTTTATTCATACTTGCTACGACCGATTTCTTCTACATTATGTTAATTAGTGCATCATGTTTTCTTCAGTGCAAATTTGTCAAGATTAATAATTGGTAATTACAGTTATTCGCACCGCAGTGGCGTGCCGAGGTTAAAATGTGTTTGATGCCAAGTTCAATTCAATACACCACCCCACCACCGGCATCCATTTACAGTCATAGGTATAGATAATAAATTAGATTGCTAACTGCTGTAAGCTTACTATTGGAATGAATGAAACCGTCATTTGCTGTCATCTTTGCGAGAATTGGAATATTATCAATAACAAATTTATATGTAGATAAATATATATTAAGTATACAGGGCGGTTCACCATAAGCTCGCTCATCCCCATTTTTCATTTATAATCACTTTATTCAAATTGTCATTTTTGCGGTTTTTAAATATACTTATAAGATGATATTTTCGAGTTCTTATTTTATTTTTGTATTTCTTAAGGAGTGTTTTGTAATTTTCCTAAATATTATCCACTGAATTATTTACAACACAAAATAGGGGTTATCATTTGAAAAGCAGAATTATGTATCTTTTCACAAGACTCAATTAGTTAAAAAAAAAAAATCAAGAATTTTAAGATATTTAAAAATTCAAAAATCAGATTTATAGTAACAGCATTATTGAAGAACAAAAGGGGGGATGGATATACTTGATTAATATCCGTGTATATCATACATATGCGTTGTGCAGAATGGCCGGAATCTTAAGAGGTTGTTATATAGCTATTACTTCAGTATTATTACTATTATTATCTCTACAGTATTTTATTATCATATCTATCATAATTCATAATGATTATTATGTTTTTGTTACTGAAACAGGGCCTTGCCCATTTATAATACCAAGTTAATAAAAAACGTCTAAAAATTGCATTGAAAAAATGTTTAATCAAAATTACAAATGTTATTATATAAATTCTCATTTCTCGCCTTCTCGGTTATCAAATATAAAAGAAAACTACAGTATCAGGAAATTTGGAAAAATAATCTGTTCTAAGATTCAACGGATATTAAATTTCTAACCGATATGATATTTCGTTGTACATGGGATGATTTCTACTTTAAAAACAAACAAGATATTTTAATGATTGTCATGTAACTTGCTCTTTTTAGAATTGTAAGCAAATATTATTTATACATAATACACTATACTGAATACATTTATGATTATACCAGTACGAGAGTTGAAGATCAGACATAATATTATATGTTATTGGTTCTTTTTTTCGGTTTGAAATATCTCTACCTTATTATCCGCCCAAATGTACTTATTAAATTTTTTTTTACATTTTTACAACAGTACAATACAAATATATAGGAAGTAGAGGGAGGAGTTCACAAATAATAACTATTATATTACCCATCACATCGACCGTCTCTATACGATTCTATTTACTTCCGTGGGAGGTCTTATAACGCGCAGCTACCTATATATACATTCAAAAATGAATCATTTTAGTCTATATACGGGTAATTTCGGAAAAATTATACGTAACGTATATTATGTTCAAGTTTTACCGCGGTCTACGACTGAACAAATATATATAATTTTTTCAAGACAATTTTATTATTCGTATTTTTACGATTTCGTCACCGAGGGGGCGGCGGAGGCGGAGGCGGCGACGGCGGCGGCGGCGGCGTAGGTACCTACGTACGTATAATAATAATATAATAAAGAGAATAAACAAGACGTGCATATACATAATATTATTATTATTATTATTATTGCGAGGCTGCAAGATATTGTTATTATTATTGGCGAGATGACGACGGGGAAAAATAAAAATAAAAACGAAAATCACACGCCGGCCCGCCCCCGTACGCCTGCACTCTCGCCGTACGATATATAATGCGTCATGTGTACACGCCGAGACGCGCGCGCCGCCGCCGCCGATTCCGGGAATATCGTTTGTGTATACGACTTTAGCCGGGCCGCGCTCTCGGGTTCCCGGGATCCTCGCGCGGCGGAGGCTGCGATCCGGTCTCGCACCCCGACAGAGGACGTTTTGCGCGCGCGCCCGTTCTACCCTCATCACGCTATGTATTCTGTGTACATAATATTCGTTTGCCGGCTGTACCCGCGGGTATGTGCGGCCAAAGAGGTCGTTGTACCCGTACGACCCAGACCGGCGGCGGTGGCGGTGTCGCGCGAGGGGCTGTTTCGCAGCCGCCGCCGCCGCAGCGCGCGCGTGTGGCTGCACCATCGATCTGCGTTCGCCCTCCGGTCGCCGCCGGGCCGCCGAACGGAACACGCGCGCTCCCGGCCGCCGAACGTACCGACGGCGACGGCGGGGGAGGTGCTAAACTTGCGCAAAACTCCGAGCGAGCGTTCCCGCGCGTTGCAGTCTGCACGACGACTTTTCAATTAGTTTTGACCGGCTCGGGCGATCGCCTAGCAACCGCCGTGCCGCCGACCCTCATCCCCATCAAACATCCCCCCCCCGCGCCGCCGCCGCCGTTATCCGGTTGTCTGCGAGTCTTCCGCGGCAATCCGTCTTCGCGCTTTTCCCGTATTATTATAAACGCGCGCTCTCCTCTTCCGGGTGGCCAAATCGCGCGTTATGGGCAATAGCGTCGACTTCGGTGTTGCTGCTGCTGCTGCTGTTGTTGTTGTTGTTGTTTTTGTTGTTGTTGCTGCTGTTTAAGTACCGAAGAACACGTGGTATACGTCGAGGGTATACGGCGCCCGCAGGTATTTGTCACCAAAGCCACCGCACCTGCACTTCACTCCCCGCCGAGGTATAATGTAACGACACGTGACGTCCACGAGTAGTGGAAGGAGGCGGCACTAATTTATATCGCGCTAGAAAATATTAGACAAATTCGCCCTCTCTGTCCGCACCCGCCGTTTAAGGAGACGGTTCCTGCGGGGAGCAGGCCGCTTCTGAAATAATACGATTAAGTTTACTCGGCTCTAAACCCGTTGAGAATTTACCAATGCTCAAGTCCCTTTCAATAACACAATTTTATTTCGTATGAACAGGCTACTCAACAGGCGTCTTAAATAATAATGAGTGTTATTATTTCAATACCGAAAAGTTGCATTAACATCGACACCGTGAGTTTGAACTTGCAGGGTTGGTAAAATTTTCTAAAAATTTGCAAATCTCTCTGACTTTTTTTCATCTTATCTAAGTCGTTTTACGATGATTCAGAGTTCCCCACATTCATTTTCCCTCGTTCCCGGAAAACTTTGGAACGGTTTTGAATGTATATATGCACATTATACGACGTTGTTGACGTGTCTCGTGGCTCACCGCGATCAAATAATATTCGACCAGTCAGCGGTTACTCGTGTACCACAAACCACAGTACAATATAATACAACATGCTATTTATTTGTACAATAGTGTTTATTGCGAAGTAATATTCTTAAAGTTTTGGGGGGTATTCGGGTGTCCTTATACACTATTGTAAATTGTAATACACTATTGTATAGTTGTGTTAAATAATAAGTACACGTCATAAATGAAGTGTGTCAGTCTTTATTAAAAAAAAATCAAAAAAATCACAGGGGATGCCCAAATCCCATTCCCCCCGTAATTACACCACTGAATACGAGACGGTATAAGACGGCAGTCTGTCGTAGTCTGCGCAAGTTTGTTTGTTCTGCGCAGACGACGGCGATGTATGTTTGATGTTCAGCCCTGCAGGCAGCCGAGCGTATTCGGAGAAATGCGTCCGGGAGATCCAACCCGTTTTCTATCACCATAATAAACATTAAACAGCAATAAGTTAACACCGACTTTAACACCGATTTTCTGGTACCAAGTACTCAACTATGCCAGCGGGATATCAGAACATTTTCCGGTGGACAGTTGTAGGCTGTTCATACAATAGAGACATTCCTGCTTGTGGCTGTAAAATAAATATATATATATATATACATTGAATAATATTGATGTTGATGCAATTTTTGGCGTTGCTAAAAATAAAAATGTAGATGAAAATCGGCCTTGTATTAACAGCTTATATATTCATTATATAATGAGTATTTTAATACAAATTACTATTTTCGTTTGACTTTGGCTATATGAATTATTTCCATTACTTATATAATAGAATACCTAAACAGACTACAAATTTCAATTACTAGACGATGTGGTTTAGAACTTTTTTTTTAGAGAGTAACTGGTTCATATAATTTAACAGTGACATAACACATGGGGTTGAATTATGAAAGGGTGCTAGTTTTATATTTTATCGTGGGTAAAAAATGTACTCGATCCGATACTGTATATAATTATAATGTACCTACCTTTTGATGACCAATAAACAAATAATGCATTAATTTATAGCACATTTATTATTTCAAATTATAATTATTTAAGATTCGTCTTATTCTTATAAGTATCAGCTGTACATCTATAGAAATATGGGTACTAACTACTAATGTCCCTGCTGCAAGAACTTACTGCAGTCATCAGTACTTATATATCTATTTGTAATCCATCAATTAAAACTGTAAGCATAGAACTAGTGGTGACGATATTTTCGGAAATCGAACTTAACAGAAAACATTTTTATATAAGGGTTTAAGTGACACTTATTTTGCGAATTGTCATCTTTTAGATATGTTTTTTTAAATATTTCCACAATATTTTCTTTTGTAAATAAAAACGTTTAAATGATAATAAAATCCAACGATTCAACAAATAAGTACAATTTTTTATGTTTTTTATTGTTTCCACCGCCCCTTAAATACCCATAACAGTATTCTTTTTTATTTATTTTTATATTATACTTGAAATTGGGATAGTTTTTTTAAATAGTACTATTTTTTACATACTAAAAATACCATAAATTTAATTGAAAAAACAATAAAAAAGTATAATATTTAAGTTTTTTATGAATTACGTTTTATTCTCAAACAAATTTTTTGCAAATTGTACAATGCATATCAAGTCGATATAAGATACATCATAATTCATAATATACATACTGCGTTTCGTATAGTATATAAAACGATTATTCATTAATGTTATATCGCTCGTATACATTTAATTGCATTATTAGTCACTTAATTAAAATACCTCTGTATGTAGGTACTATTATATTATGTGGATATAATTTCTTCGTTCATTTCATTCCCCTAATAATACTAAAATACACGTTTTTTTTCAATAAATATAAGTAAATTAGTTATTAGTTTATTACTATCTAAATAATATAAAATATTTTTTTACGCCTGTTGGCCTGAAATTCAATTTTATATTAATACCATAAAAATACTGTTTATCAATTAATAAATTAATTAATTTATGACTATAATTTAATCTGACGGTTTAAAATTCATATAATATAATCTATCGTATTTCCGCAGCCCAACCTCTGAAGTTAAACGCTTATTAAGTATCTAATTATTTTTTTATATACAAATTGTTTACGTAAATATATTAATGTGGCATATAATTACCATAATGGCGAGGCTAAGAAGGAACCCCAGATATGAGACACTCCTTATAAACAATAAGCTTTTATTGGTTTAAAAATTGCTAATTATACTAATATTACGTGTTAAAATTTCAAGTTAATGAAAATCTTTGTAATTAACTTCTTTAACAACACCACTTTCCTTTCAGAATTTCTGGTAGCGGTAGAGATTTTTATAATACTCTATATTATACAATTATAAATATCTTAACTAATGCAGTATTAATGTTATAAAATGCATTATCTTTTTATTGGAAGAATAATTATGAATTTACAGATTTACAGATTTATGAATTGCCTTTTAGCCAAATAGAATTATTATTATTATAATTCAGTAACATTTATATTTCACTTAACCTCTATATATATAAGGAATGAGAAATTGAGTACATACATTGAATATTTTAGGATTTACTGAGGACTTCTCTAAGAATATTTTGTTTAGTCGTATACGATTACAAGGGTAAATAGTAATAGAATATTACGATACTAATATTATATATAATAAATGTATTCTGGAAAATGATGTTGTATAATAAATAATAATATACTATGAGTCATATTTTATTCATTTTTGTTTTTTATATATATTTATTATATTATTATACTAACTTAACCGTTTAGGATTGATTTAAAAAAAAATAATATTATTACTGTCAGTATACTATATTAAAATATTATACTATATAACATTCATAATTGTAAATTTATAAATTTACGATTATATTTTGTAGTGATAATCTTATGTGGTTAGTATGTGCATTTAATAAATATATTTGTAGAGATTAAAAAAAAAATAGTATCCTCTCAGTCCGTCATGAATAATTTCTATAATATTATATTAATAGTTAACGCGTAGTATAATGCGTGAATATACTTAAAATTATCTATATTACTTCCTTACCTATATAATAATGTCTGCACACGCTCATGGCCTCTGAGTTTCGTGAGAACTGCTTGTCGGAAAAGTTATTTAAGTGAGCGTGTTGACTTAAAGTTTAAAAACGACTTTTGACGAAATTTATTATTATGATTTGTAGGTTTTGTAGGTTCATTTAATCGTATCTCAATTTGTGCTGCAAAGTAATTTCATTTTATGCGAAAACAGATTTCCAATCAATCGCATATATTATGATATATATTATATATAAACATGAAACTTTTGAGCGCGTTACATAAGTTATTTTCTGATTTATGCGGCAAAAACAAGTTTGAGGACAAACACACAATATTATATTATATTGTGTATATATTTTGTATATGTGCACCAATACTTGCATAGATATAAGCATACAATATATATATATTATACGTATTTACGGCGTTCGCAATATACATATTATAAAATAAAGTGTTAAATTATTATTATAGATGTGCGCAATAGTTTCGAATCGCTCCTGACAAAACGGCACGTACACAATACTGCGTAAATGCAGATGGTAAGTGTGTGTGTAATATAAATTATATATATTATGTATACATTACTGCAGCAATAATAATATATTATAACAATATTATATCAAATATTTATGCACAAGTAGCGGTTCGTTGCCGCGTAGGTACCTATGGTTTTTTTTTTCGAAATTCAAACGGCGGTTACAAGACCCAAATTTCGCCACATGTCCTCTGCTTCCATGTGTATATGGTTCATTATGTTTTTGTTTTTTTCCCGGAACTCGCCCTTGGGAAAAAACGGAAAGGGCGCCCCCTTGCAGTATACGTATACGCGCTTCTCACGATATTTCACCCGGGGGAAATGCCGACACGTCGCCAGGACGGATTTGTAGACGGAGGGTTGAACTGCAAGAGTCCCCCGTGCGCGCGGAACACAAAAGGCGAAAAAACCGTTAAGACCAGTTCTTCCTGCGTCTTCGGAAGGAAGAGGAGAAACGGACACGTCAAAGACCCCCGGAACGCGCCCCGGATTCGTTGCTGCCCCCCTCCGGCCTGTGGACCGGATCCATTGTGCGATACCACCTCAGACACTATTGTGTTTGTATTATTATTATTATTTAATCGTAATAATGGCCCAGACGTGTGGGGGGAAAAAGGAAAGAAGAAAAAAAAATTTAAATCGGCGTTTCATAATGCACAATATATAATGGTCGTTCGTGGATCGGCGCACCACTCGTGCAGTATAACTACGACTATAATACTGCAGTCGACGATACCTAGACGAGAAATTTGGCAATGACTTGTGTAACACCGTCGGCTCGAGTCTATACAGCCGAGTGCGAACACGCACATACAATGCATATGTGCAAGTGGTTTCTGAGAAGAGAATTTAAAGGCAAATAGTCTGCGCAATGCGACCTATTATATTATTACGTGTATTATGTAAAGTATATTATACGTACGTCATTTCGCGCTAATACATTGCCTGCATTTGCACGTGGTTTTGTCCATTATGTTCACAAATTTTCAACACGATCAATCAAACCCTTTATTTCGATCAAAAATTGCAAAATACTAGGCATTTATAAAGAAAACTTGTCATCTGTTAAATAAATTAAAACAACACACATACGATGTATACCATATACATTATACATTATACATACCAATCCTTAAACATATAATACTTATACTGCGTTTAGAAGAAAAAATATTTTCAAACATACATACATTTTTTAAGTTTGTTTTGATCATTATTTAATGTTTTTAGGTAGTTGTTGTAATTAATTAATACATTATTAATTTACTAATAAAACTGAAAATTATTTTGTTAGTTATATCATATTTATCGTTTTATTGGTGATACGTTACTACTACAAATTAGAATAGTCCAAAATTAAACTTTAAGCAAATGCATATAGTCAACGCAATGACTTTAAAGTTAGAACAACTATCAAAATTAAGAAAAAAATAATACTTTGTCGATCCTAAGACCGATATAAAAGATATTTTGGCCATACTATTTGGAAACTTTGTTTGTAAAATTAGTATTGATAACTTCAGTGATTAAAAATGTATACTAAATAATAGATAATATTGTAAAATAAAAGTATTTTAACTTTTAAATTTAATTTGATGTTAGATATAGCATAACAATATTTAATATAATTTATTATGATATTTTATTTATTTTATTAAACAAATTTATGCTGTGGAATGTTACAATTTGTAAATATATACGATTTCCTTGACCTTGTCTTAAACACCAATAATTATAAAAAATTGTCAAACGATGGAAAATGGGTCAATTCAAACTTTATTCTTTACTTTAACTTATCTTAGCCAAATCAAAATTGTTAAATAATAAATATTAATTAAAAATTAAGATATTATAGGTATGTGTCAATATTTGTACCATAGCTATTTCGAAATTTTTTACGAATGCTTATAAGAACAGATTACTATTATAATTAAAATATTATTTTTTGGTATTTTATATTTACTGTTCTACAATTATATTTTTTGATTATAAATAATATGATTATCAATTTATTCAAGACAACTGAAATGATCTCTGTAAATTATAATTAAATATTTGCAAATTCCATTTATACCATATGTATAGATTAAAAAAAATAATGAATAATATATATATATATATATATATAGCTAATCTACAATCATTTATTTTTAATTGATTTATTGAAAATTCTTCGATATATCTATATTATATAAAAATAAAATAAATTTATATACAGTACCTACTAGTTTTGTTTGAGAAAATCAATCGTTCTTAGAAAACCTAACCATCACTAACCAGGTAGTTGACTACCTATCCATTAATAAGCATTTTATTGCGCAGAATGAGAGATGTTTTTTTTTAATTGTAGATAATATGCATATTATTTGTGCATTTATTGCTAATAAGTTTATTTTAAACTTATAATATACTCATATAGTATATATCTTTGGTAGACGTTGAATATTATAATTATTATATTGTAATGATTTCCATTTTATTTAGTACACATACTGTGGAAGTGCTCAGTCACCCCCCCTCCAAAAAAAAAAAAATTAAAAAAAATTGATTACTTTTCAGAGTAATATAAAATACTTATTTTACATTACTAAAAACGATTTTAAAGCGAACAAAATATTTATAAAAACACTTTATAATAGTTGGATTATTTTTAAAAAATTTAAATTAAATAGGTAATCAATTACACTCGATGATTATCAATTAATGAACTTGAACATTCTTGATAACGCTGTGAGTCTGTGACTAACGCTTATACGTTTTTAATTTATAGTAAATAGTATATTTAATTAATAATAAATTTGTTTGTGTAAAGGCGATGCCCCTGCGGATTATTTTCTTAAAGTTCTAGCCTCTCCTTCACCCGATAGTTAAAAAAAAGCTATATACACCACTATTACACAGTTAATACATTTTATATTACACTATTAACTATATATAACTAAAGTAGTAAGTATTTGACTAACTATATAGCCTTTGTGACTTTATTTCATCGTAAACCATACATCATATACTGTAATGGTATACGTTCGGCTAATTGTCGTATAGGTGGTATTTATTAACATATTTATAGTATTTTTAATATTCCGATCAACAGCGTACTCTAACATTGCCTCTACGGCATATCGAAATCAAACGAGCGCAAGTACGACTTGGTCCGCAGTGTCGAAACAGCAGAACCACGTTGGGTGCATGTAATACGGTAAAATAACCATAGACATAACTAGGAAGCCCGGTGTAATGTAGATCGAAGTGTTCCAACAAATATAATATTATAATACCATACGATACAATTGTAAAATCCGGGGATATGCTGAAGATTATATAATAGGTATATTTCACGGCCGGAAGGGAGTCGGGCTAACAAGAATGGTTATTGCGTCTATAGTGTTGTACCACAGACTTTATTATGAAAAGTTTCATATAGTCTGTGGTCGTACTGTTACAGTTCGTGTATATATACACACAGCAGTTTATTGGTGCAGTAGGCTTATAAGACTATAAATATATATTAAAGAAATCGCGTGTCCGAAGGAACAAATAAAATTCGTCTATGGACATTTTACGATACAGATATTTAAGATGTTCCGTTTAAATGTTTCTTTTTAGTTTTTCCTACTATAATAAATAATAACATAAAGGTAAACGTACCTTGCCGCACGCGTAACGATGTATTTATATTATTACTATGCTAGTGCGACGTGTTAAAATTAAAAAAGCGTAAACATTTTTTTTGCACACGCCACTGCAGACAATATAATATAATTACATTACTATGTAAAAAGTCGATCGTTATTGGAACGGGCCGCCGCCGCGCCGGAAGGGGGTGTGTATTATATTGCTGTAGCACTTCAGGTACAATAATAACATCTAATAATAATAATAATAACCACGTGTTCCGGTTTCGCGTCATTGAGTTCCGTCCGAGGAATATGATAATAATATTATATATTATTTATAAATACATTTATTATGTATTTGTCTTGACCTGTCTATTGTTTGAGCTTATGAGCAACAATATACAAATACACAAGTACAGAGTGATTCACCAAACATTTTCACCTCAATTTTTCCTCAAAATAATGAATTTATTCTAAATAATTCTAGTTTTTGGAATTTTTAAATATTTTTAAAGACCATAATTTCATATTCTTGAGATATTTTATACTAAGTTCTTAAAAAGTGTGCTCCGTGGTGATCAAACTGCTGTTTTTCGAATGAGAATAATCATTTTTTTACAATAAATTATTTTATACATAATTTAATTTAAAATGTTAATGTAACTAATTTAAAATTCAAATACGTGTAGGTATTTTCTCCGTTATTATAATGCTTGTACTTTAAGAAAAGGAGGAGGGGTGCTCTCATTTAAAAAGTTTTTATCTCTACGCGACACTTTTTAGACACTCCTAGACCTTAATACCTAAGCAGTAAAAAAAAAAAAAAAATCCTAAGAATTTGAAAATATGGTTTTTAAGTCAATTTTAAAACGTTTTAAGTCAGATTTCGAATAATGGCATTGCTGAAGTAAAGAGAAAAACATGCAATCATTCCCGGTGAATCACTCTGTATATACACGTGGCAGGGTCCACGTCATCAAGAGGGTGCGAGAACACGCGCGCGCGCCGAAGCTTGAATTTTCTACCCGCGTTATGTTATAGGAAATATAAGTCTACCGCAGGACCGTCGTTTCTGTTGCCGTAGCGTGAACCCGACCGAGGCCAATAAATGTACCGCCGACTGGCGAGAGTAGGCAGGCGACGATCTTAATGCGTATATGCACCCGACTCTGCAGAGGCGTAACTATACATTTTACATTATATACGTATCATGTCTTAAAGTTCTGTCAAAGGGATAAAATAAAGTTTAGCGTAACTCTTTGATTCCAAGTCCGTGAACAGTGTCAACTGTTATTGCTGTACGGTATAAAGGTATTGAAATATTCAAACAATTATTAAAGTGTTTTCAAATTTTTCGAACACACGGTATAACAAGAATTACAATATAAAAGTTAAACTTACTTGTTTTAAATCCAGTCGTCCAGACGATTCGACAGTCAAATGTAAAGTGACTCATATGTGAACAAACTAGAAAATACAAATAATTATTTTCTCATGTTAAATTTTTATAATAATATTACATTATGGGTTAGAAAAAAATCTGAAATATAGGATCCTATATGAATAAAATTAAAAGTCAAACTAAAGAGTAAAGAAAACTGTATAGTGAAAGACAGTGTTATAGAAGCCCGATATAGTTAAAGAAATCGCTAAGAGGAAGATTTTTCTGGATTTTTCTGGCCATACTTGGTGTAAACAATAGGATCTCTAGTTAAGCGGGTGATTGGAGAGAACAATAACCTGTAGGGAAATTACTGTTAGGAAGACCAAAGTATGTGGAAGAAGGACATCAAAACGATAAAGACAGAAATCAGTTGGAGAGAAGTGACAGAAGACAAGATGATGACAAATTATTGTATTTAGCAGCATTGTCTTAAAGGCTGAAGCCATTTGAAAAGAAGAAGATATTTTTATAATTATTATTAAAGTAGGTGTTGAAACTTGAAATATTAATACGTGATGTGTGTAAAATCCTAAATCATTATCCGATAATAATGATTACATTCGCATGACGTACACAATTTAATATTTATTTACAATATACATAAACTGATTAACTAATCATTAATAGTAACTTATGTTTTATAATAAACAATAATTATTTAAAGTTATTTATATATTTTATGTCTCAATATTACGATTACGACGCGGACGATGCAAATACGCTAAATAGACATTTCCGACAACGATCAATTTGAGTATATTAATCATTTTACGTTATGTTTTAATTCAAAAAATATACAACAAAATTTAGTTCACATAATACGAGTATATTATTATAATCTTTTTCCCCGTGTTATTCATTTTTCGTTATCTACGATTATTTCAACTAACAACATAAAACCCCAGCCCGGTCCATACTGTTTTTGTAAAAAGTTTTATGTTTATTGCATTATTTTTTTGTTTCTATAACAGTATGTCATGAATTTTTGTTTTTACTTTTTACAATTTATATTTAAGAGGGTTCAGCGCTCCGGGGGCGTTGCCGTGCCCTATCATCCCTCTGTAGTTACACCACTGAGTCGCAGACGTTTTGCCGGATTTCCTCGAGATGTCATTTATAGCATGTGTAGAACACAGAGGACGAAGTGAAGGAACGTCTTGCCGCACGATGTTCCGTATAATAAAATAACTACATAATGTGCATATATTGTATTATAATATACTCGTAAATACAATAAAATGTTAAGGCGCCGAGTTTTCTAAATTTTACGATACTCTCGCCGTATACATTAAGCAATAATAAAATAGATTTTATTCTATCGTCCAACACAAAAATCGATTTTTTATTAATTCACACTCGTCGGTTTTATATATATATATATATGTATAAATTTTAATATGTTGATAAGCGTTTTCAATGACACGTTTTGTTCGAACTATATCAGTTTCTAATATTCTATCTAAAAGTGTTGCGTATACAAAAGCTTCCGTTCGATCTGCTAACCGTCGCAATTTCCATTATTCCCAAATCAAAAGCCACTTTGATATCAAAAACATGTATTAAATCTGAGAAGCAGTACATTGTCGCCCTTTGAAATTTCATGATGATAGTATGTAGGTAGGTAATATACTACCTACCTATCTAGTACAGTAGTACCTAACCTTCTGCACATTATATCCGGGGGTGTCACGTTCTTTATTAAGAATTTATAATATGCACGCGTATCCCGACATAAATCAAAAAGCCAAAACTCTTGCACGTATGTATAATATATATGTCATGCATTTGTGCTATATTCAAAATACCGCACACGAGATGATAAATTTACTTCTATTTTACATTATCTAGCTATAGAAGTATTAGTTAAATATATAATAAATACAGAGTGATTCGCCAAACATGCTCACCTTCTTTTCTTCAATAATTATGCAATTATTAAAAATCTGGCTTATTGAATTTTTTGAATATATTTAATGGCCATGTTTTTAAATGTTTGTGATTTTTTGTAAGAACTACTTAAAGAGAGTCCAGTGAAGATACAAACTTTTGTTTTTAAAATGACAATCTCTTTTTATAAAACAATTTCTGAAAATGTTGACGTATAAAATCAAAATTCAAACGAGAGTTTTTTGAATTATTAAACTTTTTTGCAAAAAGGATAGGTTCATAATTATGATAATAATCTTGTAAGATGTGAATTATAGTAATTTGAAATATTTAGTAATTAAAATTATTTTATCAATATTTATAATCTATAAAAGTGGTCTATAACTTTTATTTTTTATTTTTATAAAATCATTTTTAATAGAAATTTCAAATTATCCTTTATACAAACATATTAATAACTGAAAAACTACTTGTTTGAATTCTGATTTAGATACATATTTTTTTTAAATAATTATTCACTGAATAATTTGCAGTAAAAAAAAAGGTTTTTATTTAAAAAGCAGATGTTTGTATCGCCACAGGATACTCCTTAAGTAGTAAAAATAAATTCATGAACTTTAAAATATGATTTTTAAGTATATTTGAAAACTCGAAAACCAGAATTTTTAAAAATGTTCTATTAAATAAAAATAACGAATGATGGGTATCTCATACTATTGGACGTTGGTGAATAGTCCTATAAATGTTTAAGTGTAAAGCTACAGGTAAATACAGCATCACATAGTTTGCCGTAAAGCGATTCAGTGTCACTTTTCCAGTTATTATGCGTGTTAAAGTGTGAAATCTGTTTCTGCAGAGTTACCATAAATACTTTTTTATTGTTTAGTGCAGTGGAGACAATGGAAGATACGACAAGGTTCGTATTTGCGTATTATTAGAATTAATGATTGTCAATATTCATTTTTTACACGTTAGAAATATAATAATTTTGTTGATTGGACAACAATTAATACATAATCAGTAGTTCTTAAAATAGTTTATGCTCATGCCGGGAATATGCGACGTTGTAGGTGGGAACCTACATATATATCTATAGATAAATTATATAATATAACTTAGTTTACAGCTTATTACAGGTCTATGTTCCGACTATAATCCAACATGAGGTTTCATATGAACATTTTTATGAAAAATGGGTTATTTGAAAGAAAATCGTAAGGAATAGTGGTTCACCGTTTGAAAAAGTCTATTTCATAAACGGTCCTCGTAGTTCAAAAGTTTAAGATATTATATTTTATACAATATATATATATACATACATACATAATATGTATATACATAGTATATATTATATACTAAATTATTATTATTGTATATTTTTATAGTATATATTATATACTATTGACAAAATCGAAATAATGATTATATTTCATGGAGGTAATCCAAGCAGAAGTTTTTCGTTATCAGCAACTTGCATGTATTCAGCTGAATTCGCTATATCAAATATTCGTTATCATCAACTATCTGACCCCAATATAATTCCTAATAATCCCCGTCCCCATATATTTAGCTGAAACAACCACGTAGCAAACCGATATGATAACTCTCACAAAATGTATACATAGCTAATGGATCGTTATTTATCCAAGCCAATGCCTCTGTGTACATATATTGCAACAGGGGTGGCCACCACGAAAAGCATAGCAAGCCGATAAGTTCGACCCGGGCAAAAGGCAAAACCCGAATAAAAAAATAACGCAATGACAGTTTATTGAGGGGTCGATGTGGTTATATACATCCCTCTTCCAATTCTACTCTCGATGATGTTTTTTTTATGCCAACGCCTGCGTTATAAGTTGAGCGTTTACTTGGTAACTTTTAACTTGATTGCAATTATATACCTACTATATATATTTTTTTCTATCTCTCCAGACGTTTTCAGTGATGTGTTTGTAAACTATCACTCACATAATACAAAACTTTTATTTTTTTACTCATATATACTATATTATATAGTGGAACAAATAATAGCTATTGGTTTAAATGTGTTTACAGTATATGTGTTTCTTTTAAAAAGTTATAAAAACTTTTAAAGTTTCATTTTTCAATACCACTGCACACTATATATATAGCAAAATATAAATAGATACAATTTATTGAGCAGGTAATATTTCCAGTTTATTATAATCTAGTGAATGAAAAAATTATAAAGATTGTCGAGAAAGAAATTTATGAAAATATACATAAGTTTTTAACAACAATTCGCTCACAAAGACTAAAAAATATCACTAAAATTATAATACCATTTTTACTTATTTATTTCTGAAAAAATATATATCGGATGATTGTTTATTTGGATTAAAGTTTCAGAATACTATAAATTTATTTCACTAGTATCGATTTAACTAAGTACCTATACCTACTTGAAATACTTGAAAATTGTTGTTTGATATTATTTATTTATTCAAGAAGTTTATGAGACCCATTATATAAGTTCATGTGTGGGCTTAAAAGTTAACATACCTATTACATTATTTTAATATATGTGTAAAGTATAAATGTATATAAATTATATTTAAAGAAAGTTTATAGAATATTAAATTGTAAAACCATTGTAATAGTTAATTAAATAAGCTAAATAATTTATAATATTAATTTCACATGATTAAACAGACCTTTTTCTTTTTATTTTTCAAGACTAGTTTATATGATTATTAAATTATTCAAATAACATAATAATATATTATATATTAGTTTGTTTAGTTTGTTAAAATATTTGCGCATAAATATATAATACTTTTACTATTAGTCTATACATAAGAATTAATAAGTACATATTGCTCACATTTCAGAACACAAGGAACAAACAATGTTAAAAATTATTTACCTTTGATTTGTTTTGAAATTATGAATGGATATAACATCAGGTTCACCAGATGACAAAACTCTTACACCGATAATATATATATATATATATTAATTTAGTATACAATGCTAACTGTTTACAATAAACGTTTTTGTGTTCTATTAAAATGTCAAGTAAATAGCAACCCACGTTGCTGTACAGACATTATTGCGATTAATGTGAATTTAATGTATCTATATATACGTATAATCATACAAAAGTGTAAAATAATACATTTATATTTATACATAGAGAGAGAGAGAGAGAGAGAGAAATTTGTCGATCATGCTTAGTCTTAAATATTCTTTTAATAGCGCATTTATTCAAATTTTAATTTTTGGAATATTTATACTTATATTCATATCTTATAAGATCAATGTTCTGACCTATAATTTTTTTTCCAAATAAGAATCATCCTTTTATGTTATAAATCGTTAAACAGATGGTTTTTTGAAAATATTTATTATTCAATTTGAAATTTTAACCAGTACTTACTGAGTTATTATTTAAATTTAATTATTAAGAAGAGTAATCTATGATAATAAGTTTAGGATTTATAGTACTTGTAATTTGAAAATGATAGTAATTGATATTAAATTATTATTATTTTATATAATTTATAAAAATGTTCCAACTGATAACCGTCCGAGTATAATAAGAACTAAAATGTGTTAAATATATTTAATATTTTATGTTAAGTCAGTACTAAAAATTTTTTTTTTGGTAGTTAGTACCTACAGAAATTACTTGTTTAAATTTCAATTTAGACGCGTCAACATTTTCAAAATGATCATGTGATTAGCTAATATTTGAAAGTTTGGTCTTTAAGTGCACTAAAAAATTCCAAAAATCAAATTTGAATGAATGCATAATTTTAATGGATAAATGTGTGGTGATCGTATTTGTAAATTGTCCTGAATACGTATACTGTAAGTATATAAATTGCTCCGGCCATCAGGGGTGCATTATATAATATTCTGCGGAATAAGCGTATGCCTTTTTGGCCCACGATATCTTTTTCGGGGTTCTTAAATGTATTTTTGCCGCCGCGGTGGAATTCACTCGAGAGTTTTTCGTGCTTTATGCGTCAGCAGTCATGCGTATAAAACAACTCGAGAAAAGGGGTATAAACAAAAGAGAACCGCCGGCACTGCAAAACGCCCAATATTAACCGCATCTTCTGCGCTGTATAATTGAATAATTCCGTCATGATCGTGCCCCGAGGTCGTCGAAAGGATTCGCACATAATATTATATTGTGTGTTTGTGTACATAAAGTAAAGTACCTACTCTATATACCGACTATGTATATGTATATACCTATACCTAATTGACAATATACACGCCGATTCTATACTGCAGTCGTTTAATACGCCTGTTGTGATGCAATTATATAACCAAGTAATTAAACGTGAACGTCGTTTCGTCTGTATAGTTCACATCGAGAACATAAAAACCAACACCGATCGTATTATAACGCACTACGAAATTCTTAAAAGTATTCTTATAACGATTAGAATTGTGCGTGATCGGGTCATATTAAGAATATTATCGTCTATCGATTTACATAAATATTAGGGGTAGCAGTTATTATTCGAAGGTCCTAGTGGCAATTACCTTTTATCAAATATATAGTGCATTATAATTTATGAGAGCACATGTATAGATAATATAAATAAATGATTTACCATAATCGAAGTATTTGATTGGTGTTCGTCCGGAGTTCTGACTGCAGTTCTGAATGTTCTGATCCGTGGTCCGGCATGATGAAAAACTGCAACAAAAATAATAGTCTTAAGAGTAATTCCAAATAGGAGATATTAAACGACAATTAATACTAAAATGCACGCATAAAATATATACTATTTTATCCGGTGTACCATAATACCCGTATAATCAAACGATACATTACCGCGTATACAACATTAAAATTTGATTATTTACAAATTTCAACAAAAAACTACGCATAATTACATAATCGTTTTTACTGCCTTGAACACAGACCACTATAATATATATACAGTGTGTATTACTCACATATAGTATACGAAACCGAAAGAATGTTTATTGTGTGTCGTTGATATTATGCGAGCGACATCATTATTTATTGTCGCCGGAATACTATTAAAATCATTATACACAAATGTATATGATTTCGAACGTCTGAAATCTTAAATAATATATAAAATACAATATTATTGCTAGTAAGTAGTTAAATCTGTTCCTCCACAGTTCCATAATTTCAATACTCGTTAAGAATTATTGTATTTCGTGGAATATTATACTACTATTATTGTAACTCGTTTTATATTCTGGGCGGAACGGTAAATTATGTATAAGTTTCACAACTATGTGTGTGTTTTTTGCGTCTGTCGTCATCTTTTGGAGCAATAAAAATACTTTCATCTTCATATTTAAGGGTTTTTTTTTTTTTTTGATAAAAAATTAGACCTAAAAGAATCTGCAGTTGGTATTTTTAACGGTCAAAAAAGAAAAATTTCTTGATACTTCTAAAAATAATTATGAAAAACAAAAAAAAAGATTATAAAAAATGGAAATATTTAAAGAAATATTTACCAGTTTTCAAAAGCAATAACTATATAGAGATTTGTACCATTAAAAGTTCCATTAAATATTTATGTATTTAATTTTCTAAAAATGATGTAATTTAAAAAACATCATGATTTATCTTTTTATTTATGCTGATTAATTTCTTTTTGTCCCTCAAAAAGCAAGAAATTTAATATAATAAGATTTCCTCATACAATAATGTACTTGCAACAGTTTAAAAATATTGAAAATACATATTTTATTTATTAGCACATTTTTTAAGTTCAATATTTTGATGAAATTGGATATTTAAACGAATAAAATAACAAAATAATTTCGTCTAACGATTTAAGTTATTTTGTTGTAATTTAAAATACTTTAATCATGAGGACTTGAAACTTTTCGTCATTATACATCATATTATTATTTTCTATACACACAATGAAATTTTCAAAATGTTTAATTTAATTTCAAGCTATTTATGCCACATAATTATTTTAATATATTTCTACGGTACATTAAAATTCAATTATAAGTTAATACAAATAATATAACTATTATTTGATATTTTAATAAAAATAAATAATCTATAAATTATTCTTAGAAATAGAATATTCTGGTTCACCACTTATATTCACTCTTCGTTTGCAATTAATTATTATTGAATTCAAATTTTAAACATACATGCATTGCAATAACCTAATCAATTACAAGACAATAGGACGGTATACTCTACCAAACGGTGAAATGAGTAACTCGGGTTTTAATTTTATTTTGTCAAGGATCTTAACGATTTTCCACATTAAACAAAAAATGAACTCAAAAAAATGTTTATTAAATTTGAAGTATTGCGTTTTTTTTTATGCAAATCACACCATACACAAATAATAATTGTGATTCAAAGTTTACACTTATGTATAAGAGGAGTGAATAAAAAAAAATTCTTCAAACAACTTTATTTAACACATAACTGTGTATAAAGTATTCATAGTCCATATTGTACACTGGGATATCTATGACACTTCAAAGTTCAAGAGACGACACAAAAAACCGCAATACTTCCAATCGGACGAATTACCTACATAATTGATCACACGTTTTATTACTTACAATAATAATTATATATTATATAAATTTATAATGCACCCAAGTGACTGAGTTTATAACGTATGCATATATGATATGCATTGCATTGCAATTGTGATTTTTTATATAAGTAACGTATAAATGGAAGTAATGGAACGCATATGATAAAACGATAAAAGCATATCAATTTATGAACAATATTTTTATCTGTATGCTGTAATGACGTTTATGTGTATTCATAATTTTATAATATCATATCATTGCAAAATAAAAGTTAAACAATTTTTTTTAACCAAATGCAATTTCCAAAGTCTTGTAAAAGTCTTTGCAAAATGACTTTGCAAGTCCTTTAATATATACTTATAAGGATTAACTAATTTGTTAATATACATACTGCTTGTATAAAAGCTACTTTTTGAAATCCCGAAACTTGTTTTCCTATTGTTTCAGAGGTATTGAAACGTCTATTGATACAAATATTACTTGGGTTGATTTGATAATCTTTTTAAATTTGTATTTTACTTTTACATCGTTATTGAGAATACTTACCAGTTTATAGCCAGTAATCACTACTTAAGTAACACATCTAGCTAATTCTGTGTATATAATAGATTGGAAATTATGTTTGGTTGGTACATCAAAATAGTAATAAAAGAATAAAATGACAAATTTATTTACAATAATAATTTATGAAACGATTCATTTTTATCGACAAAAAAAAACATTGAATACATATAATATAACATTAATGACTTTATATTATGAAAATAAGTGACTACGCCATAATGATTAAATTTCATTTTGTTGTTTAAAAACAAATAAAATTTTTGATTGAATTTTTAGTATCATTTTATAAAAAATAATAATAATAATAACAAAAATATGAATAGGTACCTATATTAAAATCGATCAAAGAATTATAATAAAATATAGTGTTTTTAATATTTATAGTTTTTTTAGGTATCATAAAATATGTCGATCAGAATGTTTAATAAAAATGAACTGAATAGTCTGTCGAACAAATACGTTTTTTACGATTTGCAATACTTTCAATAATTATTCATTAAAAAATTGTTACTTAATGTATATTGGGAATTGTAGACTTATAAAGTTTAGTAATATTACAAGTCTCGTCTGTAAACATGATACCTGAATTTAAAGTAATTATATTAAACTTGAAAAGGTAACCTTTAAATAGGTTAGGTCAGATTAAAGTTAATAATATTGTACTTAACATTTTAAATTGTCAAAATATCTCGTCATAAACAATGGTATAACCGGGGAGGTGTTTTTAGGGGTTGAAAACCCCCCATTGCTTTTTATTCATCATTACCCGTATAAAATGTTCATCAATTTTATGTACGAATTTATTTTTATGTACCCGACTCCACCCTTTAACGACCCTGAAGGATATACAATACAAGTACCTATGTATAGGCAGGTATATTATTGTATATTGTACACGCGTGTAATAATAATATACCTAAATTTAAAGTGCATCCAAAATTAGTGATCGTAATAATATAATAACGATAAACGACAAATAAATCTAAGTAAATGCGATGCCTATCACCCTATACGTTTAAGGTATAGGTATTGAAAACTATACAGTAAAAACTATACAAACAAATAAATAATTTAAAAAATGATTATTTTAAATGATCTATAATAAGTAGGCGTTACAAATTATATACCTCAACAACTTTTACAGTATTATTTATTAGTTTTTTTATTATTATAATTATTATAGAATATTATATAACGAATGTATAATATAATATACTATTTAGGTCATTTATAGGACCGTGTTCCTACGCCATGTCCAGTTAAGTTTCCGTTAACTCTAACCGGCGGAATTCTGCCGGTATTAAAATCCGCTAACCGCCGGCTAAGAGTTAACGAACGCTTAACCGGAAATTATACGAACGACCCTTAATATTTATAACACTATTAGGTAAAGCCGTAAAGGTATATACACATCGTATACACATTTAATTCGATATGTAAACAAATAATACACGGCGATCAAGTTAAAAATTTAAATTAATTATTATAGTAGATAAAATTATGTTCTCTCTACATGTATTATGCGCTCATATATCATCCATACGTGGTGATCCACCGTAATGTTTTCTGTATTATCAATTAGCTAACATGGAGAGACACTTTAAATATAATATATACATGCAGCGTGCACACGCGAGCATTAAATCTGCAATGAACGCAGTATAATATAAAATGTATATAATACGGTTTTTTTTTTATACGCATCGTGATATTGTATAATATATACATGTATATACATAATATACATTATGTTCTCCTAAAAAATAAAACCCTCAATTTTCTCGTAACGGTGTATTCCGCAGTAGCACATAAATATATATTAATTCGCAAACAAGTCTCGACAGTGGACGTGAAATATGATAAAAACTCAGCGGACAAACATAATATTATTTTTGTACGCAGCGCGGTTCTGCGGGATGCTGTGCAAGTGGTACGGCGGCGGGCTGGACCGACACATATTATATACGAAATTTCCGCGTGTGTAAATAATGCGATATCTGACGGGTACAGTATAGGAAATCGCGCATGTCCGATTTTAGTGGTCCAGGTACGTATTGGAAGTCTGTATAGCCCGGACATTGGGGCACAACGACCCGCAAATTGATGTGATTACAAGTTACAACGTATAGTAAACTATTAAAACGAGTAAAACAAAATATATAATTAAACAGATTGTGTAGTTTGTATACGACAATAATCAGTACGATTTAGTATTTGACCAATAATTACTC